>NC_091340.1:14790574-15105353 GCF_038502225.1 Cherax quadricarinatus
GATCTCATTTTGTCGACCTGGGGCTCCGCGCATACATGTCTGAACCTCGATTATGTTGTGATCTGAGTATATTGTTCTTGATATGGAAACATTTCGTATCAGATCATCATTGTTAGTGAAGATGAGGTCCAGTGTATTCTCCAGTCTAGTAGGCTCTATTATTTGCTGGTTTAAGTTGAATTTTGTGCAGAGATTTAAAAGGTCGTTTGTGTGCGAGTTCTCGTCTGAGCTGCCTCCTGGTGTTATCATTGCAACAACATTATTTTCTATATTCTTTCATTTTAGGTTCCTTAGGTTGAAATCCCCCAGGAGCAAGATGTTGGGGGCAGGAGCTGGAAGATTTTCCAGACAGTGGTCAATTTTCAACCGCTTACCTTTATTGAAGACTTAGTGATGAGACGGGAGGAGGGGAGAGGATGGAGGTGTATTATTGTTTGCAAGGGGAATTCCCTTCCATAAGGACTTTAGTCAGCAAGTCCTTTTCCGGGGTTACCTCCTTTCTTTGTTTTTTAATGCCACTAGGACCAGCTTGAGAGTCACTGGACCCTTGTCGTACCAAAAATCTGTCCAGAGAGCTCTGTTTCTCCCGTGTCTAAGATTTTCCTAAAATGGGACACAACATTGTCATTGTAAAAGTCACCAGCACGGCTTGCAACAGCTGTGTCAGGTGATGTTCATCCATAAAGGCTTGCACCTTTGTCCACATTGTACAAATGTCCTTAACTGTTGAAGAAAGCAACTTCCTCCGTCTCTCTTCCCCCTCCTCTGAAGCAATTTCCTCAGCTATGGACTGTTGCTGTTGCATATTCTCTTGCAGTTCATCAGTGGCTAGTTCTTCATCGTCGTCCTCCACTAACGCTTCCACAGCCTCGCCACTAACGTCCAACCCCATGGACTTCACAAATGACAATAGATTCCACAACTGGTATAGGCTCCTCAGGGTTAGCCCCAAACCCTTCAAAACCCCTCTCTTGTACTCATTCTTGGCACAATTTTTTCCAAGCAGTTCAAAGTCCGGCAAGTCACTCCTTCCCAAGCCTTACCTATAGCACTTTTGAAACACTGCTTTGGTGTACAGTATTTTTGAAATTTGAAATGACCTGCTGGTCCATGGGCTGGAGGAGAGGATTGTTAGGAGGCAAAAATTTGACCTTTATGAAACTAAACTCCCCCATAATTCGCTCTTGCAAGTCTGGAGGATGAGCAGGAGCATTGTCTGATACCAGGAGGCACTTGAGTTCCAATTTATTCTCCAGGAGGTATTTTTTTACACTGGGACCAAACACTTGATAGAACCAATCATGGAAAATGTCCCTAGTGACCCATGCCTTACTGTTTGCCCTCCACATCACATACAAATTAGGCTTGACGGCATTGTTTTTCTTGAACACTGGGAGTTTCAGAGTGATACACCAGTAAAGGCTTCACTTTGCAATCCCCACTAGCATTACTACAAAACGTGAGTTAGCCTGTCTTTCATAGGCTTGTATCCTGGGAGTGCCTTTTCCTCCTGAGTAATGTAGGTCCTGTTTGGCATTTTCTTCCAAAACAGGCCTGTTTTGTCACAACTGAACACTTGTTGGGGGTTTTAATTTTTCAGCCTTTATGTAGCCCTTAAAGTCCTGCGCATATTTTCAGCCACTTTTTTGTCAGAAATGGGGGACACACCATGCCTTATCACACTGTGTATGCCACTACGATTCTTAAATGTCTCAAACCAACCTTTACTGGCCTTAAATTCACTAACAGCAGCACTAGTTCCAGGCATTTTCTTAATTAGATAATCATGCAACTGTCTTGACTTTTCACATACGGCTGACTGTGAAACATTATCTCCTGATAATTGTTTCTCGTTGATCCACACCAACAACAGTCTCTCCACATCTTCGAGTATTTGCAATCTTTGCTTTGTAAGCACATTTGCACCTTTCGCAACACAGCTTCCTTGACTGCCTTTTTGTTGGCCAAGATAGTAGTGATGGTTGATTGGGGTTTGTTATACAACCTGGCCAGCTCGGAGGCACGCACTCCACTTCCCTTCTTGCAACTTATTTCACCCAAAAAGTGTCACTCATCAATCCATAAAAGAAAATGCTACAATGCATACTGCCAGGCATATCATCTAAAGGGGACTAGAAGACACAGACCAGCCAGACTATGGGAAACAAAAGAGAGAGACCTCAACCTTTCCAGGGACAGAGGTTTTTTAGGGCCAGAAGGGGAAAAAGACTGGCAAGAAATGACAATAGTCCTTAACCGCCTGAAAACACTTCTGGAGCAGAGGCACGGATATTGGCCTCTACCTCAGAACAGCAGATATTAGAGCCAGCAAATAAACCCCTCTAAATTCCACCAATACGGCATTTGTCTTTACAAACATACAGGGTCTGAAGCCGTCAAAAAACAACAAAATTCCTTACATAATGGGACTGCTCACGGAGTCAAATGCAATGTTTGCAGCATTCACGGAGACCCACAAAGGATCATTATGACAACGAAATATGGATTCCAGGTTATAACCTGTTCTGATGCGACAGACTAAACAGGCAACAAGGGGGGGTTGGGGTTGGCCAGTATGTCACAGAGTCGCTCATTTGCACAGAACTACTAAACACTTCAGACAATATAGTTGAAGTTTTGGCGGTAAAGCCTCCAGATGCAACTTCCCAGCAATTCCAGGAGTAGCTTGAGAAAATTGACCACTGTCTGGAAAATCTCCCAACTCCTGCCCCAAACATCTTACTACTAGGAGATTTCAACCTGAGACACATAAAATGGAGGAGTATAGCAAGCAATGTTTTAGCAGAGATCACCCTGGGAGGCAGCTCAGATGAAAATTCACACACACATGAACTATTAAATCTCTGCAACAAATTCACCTTAAACCAGCAAATAGTGGAGACTACAAGACTAGAAAATACACTGGACCTCATCTTCACTAACAATGATGATCTGATACGTAATATAACTATAAAGGCAATTCACTCAGATCACAACATAACAGAGGTACAGACATGTATGCACAGGGCTCAGGACCAGCAAAATGTAAGCAGTCATGAAGGTCTCTTCACGAAAATCAATTTCTGGAATCTTAAGTATAGGGTCTTTCGAAAAGATGCTTTTAATCTCATTAAACTTTTCCCGAGCTACGTCGGAAAGTTCAAGAGGTTCCTTCACAGACTTTTTAAGGAAGTCAGATAAGATGCCTGTAAGATCAGTAAGGTTCGGGATAAACCATGCATAAAAATTTACAGAACCAAGAAAGCTACATATGAGCTTCTTGGTTTTGGGGAATTTAAATTCTAATAAAGCTTTGATCTTACTGGGGAGAGGCTGCAGAGAGTTATTAGAAAGTATCAGTCCAAGATATCTAATCTTGTTATACCCAAGGAAGCATTTCTTCGGCTTGGCAGTGAGGCCATGTGAGCGTAACCTACGCAAAACTGATGTTAATGTTTGGATATGTTTGCCCCACGTGGATGTCATTATGTAAATGTTATCAAAATAAACTGAAACGTTTGGCATATTACCTAAGACCTTTCTCATCAGTCTCATGTAGGTAGCACAGGCAGTTACCAAACCGAAGGGCATAGTTCTATATTGCATCAGTCCTTGGTGTGTAGGAAAAGAGGTGTACTGCTTAGAAGAAGGATCTAACATTACTTGATGATATGCCTGTGCAATATCAATCTCTGAAAAGAAGGAAGCGTCATAAAATTTGTGTAGATCGCTATCTATTAAGGGCATAGGCTCAGCATCCCACCGAGTTATAGCATTAAGGCCTCTAAAGTCAATTGCAAGTCTATATGAATTATCCTCCTTCTTAACCATGACTACTGGTAAACAATATGAAGACACTGAAGGTTCAATGATCTTTAGTTTTAATAATTTGTCTACCTCTCGGTCAAATGCATCCCTAAGGTGAACTGGAACTGGGTATAATTTTCGTTTGATAGGATTGTCCGTCACTAAGTCAATCTTATGGACTACCGTGGAGGTAACACCTGGAATATCAGTAAAGACGTCTGAAAAGTTACTCACACATTGAAGTAGTTCATGTCTCTTATGGTCATCCAAAGATTCATTAATATTAATGTTGGTTGCGTCCGAGTGGTCAAAAGTCACCAAGTCATGTAGTTCTTCATCATAGTCTAAGTTAGAGGTGTCAATTACACACACCTTACATTCTTCAGTTGTCGTATCAAGTTTGTGTGGAAAAACTAAGTCAAAGTTATTAAGGCAGTTAACCGAATTTCTTCGGTAATATTTCTTAAAGATGTTGACATGATAAAGCTTAGGTTTCCCCTTGACTTCTATGAGGTAGTCAACTTTCCCACAAATTTTTAATACTTTATATGGACCTTTCCATGCTACTAATAATTTATTTGACTTGATAGGCAAAAGTACCAGAACTTCATCTCATACTTTAAAACTTCTCCTCTGACTTTTGGAATCAAAATAGGTTTTGTACTGGTCCATTGACAAGCTTAGGTTTTTCGAAACTATGTCAGAGGTCTCCTCAAGTTTGGATCTAAGGTCAAGGAGAAACTTGTGGAAAATTTTTAATTTTCCGAAACTAGTGCCTAATAGGTGTTTAATGTGTCGATATGAGTCAAAAATATATTTGACAATAGGACAGAACCAAGAGTTCCCTTTGTGCATGCGCGGATGTGCGGGGGGAGAGGTCGACTCGGGCCATGGGGGAGGCGGGAGTGTTTTGAATATAGTGAGGAGGCTGGGAAAGCATGGAACCAGGAAATTGGCGTTCACGGCGGCCTAAGGATTAATATAGGCCTCATTTCATAATAGGAAGTGTCGTAACTGTTCCTGGTGGAGAGTGAGGAAACGTGATTTACGGGACCACGGTAATAAAGTGGTAAAATGAGTGAATAAGGGTAGGACAGGGTGACTGGCGTGTCACCATGGACTGTGTCCCGGGGAAAATTACCCTTGGTTTAATCACTCATCAGTCTCAGATCTTAATGGAGTGATCTCTAATGTGTATAATAATTATGAGACATTAAATTGTCTTGTGAATTGTAATGTAATTAATGATAATAACACTAAGTTAAGAGAATGCGTGAAGTGAAATAAGTCGCCTTGCTCCGAGTGAACACGTTAGACCTCGTTCCCGGGACAAGGATAATGAAGTGCATTGAGTCATGACTTCTAAACTGGGACAAACCAACGGATACCTCGTCCTGCTGGAATGAGAACCGTGTTGGTGTAGCAGGACATCGAAATGAGATGGTGAATGGAGGAAATAAGGAGTATCAATCACCCACAGTTAAATAACCCTTCTAGTTATAGCAGACTGATACTGGCCAGTTAGGTATGTTGTAATTGGATAGGTTATGAGTGATCCACCTACATCAAGTGTCCACCAGAGAATATCTGGTAAGTGGAGAGATTATGTACAAGTGTTTTTCCTTGATGGATATATCCATGTGTAACCTACCCCCCCTTCATTCAGTTACACTAATATAATCTATACAGTCCACAATTAATTAGTAGCATCGTACTTGTGGGTGCTATCCAATCCATACTGGTCTCAGATAGATATGGAAAAGATTGTGAGGTCGAAGGGACCACCTGCCGTGACCAGGGGTGGTTAAGTTTTCTCACATGTCTACACGGGATGACTACGGTAAACAATATGGTTATCTCCCAATGAGATTACTTGTATGTATATAATGTTGAGGTACATACAGGCAATCACCCCTAGAAAATTTTCCATATCTGCCCGCTGGTCCTTCAAACCGGATGCAATCAGTGAAAAAATTAATTGAATTAATTACTTAATAATTAAGTGACTGATTGAAGGGAGTGGGTATAGGGTACACAAGTTTAATCGATCGTGTGGTGGATGATAATTAGCCCAATTAATTGCTAGCACATGTGTGGCTAGGATTTATACAAGAGTAAAGTGCAAGAATTACTCTTATAAGGCGCCTACTTAAGTTGTATAATCAGTACTTAATAATTCTCTAACCATGACTGGATCTAATGGAGTTAATGTGGCTGACAAGTCCGTGAATTTTAGAGTAATGAAAGCATCATTACAGGCTATTAAAAGCCATGTGACGAAGGCATTTGATTCAGTGAATCAAAGAACCGTGAACCCTAATTATTAAAGTTACATTTAGATGTTTTAGAGAGTAGATTTGATTGGTACAAATTGTGGTTTAAAGACTGTGAAAGAGATCTGCTGGAGAATTGTGCAGATGGAATGGAAATGAATGTTTTAATTAATCATCATTACGAATTGGAAGAAAAACTGTCTAGTAAAAGTAAGGCTTTGAATAAATTAAAGGATGTAAGCCAGGCAGTTGGTCAACCTATTAATGCAATGGGTGGGTTTGCCAAAACCTCCAGAGTACGGTCTGGAGGAAATCAGACTAAGTCGGCAGGAATTAATTGTTCAATTGCAGACCAGTCAGCCAAACAGTTCTAAGGATATAACACATAATGACTCTGAAGTATCTGTCAAGTCGCAAAAGGGAAAAATAATCCCAGTGGTAATAATCATAGTTAAGAGTTAAATAGGCACATATCAAGTCAGGAATCAGTAATAGTGGTTCCTCATATCAAGGTAAGAGGAATAAGTACCTCAGTAAGTGTAACCCAGTAAATAAGAGGTCAGGCAAGGAAAAGAGAGACTGCCTCTTCTGCCAGGGTACTCATTTCACTAAAAATTGTAATGCCTATAATTCATGGGATATTAAAGTGGAAAGAATGAAAGAACTTGACAGATTTATCAGATGTCTAGACAATCATAATGTAAAGGATTGTCATACCAAATTGAACAGTTGCTATCAATGCAACAAGGGAAAGCACCATACAGTTATGTGCAGGGTTGTATGTGATTCTTATAATAATGGTGACAATAATGATAATGTTAATAACCCTGACACTACAGTGACTGATGTAAAGGTTGCAGCTAATGGCAATAATGATGGCCTAGCTGAGGTAGCCTTGCCGGCGTTGGATGTAATAATTCAGGATAAAGGGCATAAATCCAAAAGCATGCGGCGTCACTCTCCTCAACACTGGTACGGCCATGTAATATATGGCAGACTACCGCCTAGTAATAATGACTAGAAGTAGTGAATACAGTCACTGTGTCTTGCTCATAAAAGGTCAACCCAGTACAAGTATTCTTCTATCGAGAATGATGTTGAACCAGTCTAATTTGTGGGAGCTGGACAGCATAGGGATTAATATAAATGAGGAAAGTCCAAATGATTCCTTTACTCAGGAACAATACCTGAAGAATGTTAAATGTGAATCTGGACATTACTGGGTGCGACATCCGTGGAAGCTCGACCGTCCAGAATTACCTACTAATTATAATTCAACTATAATTCAACTTCAATAACAAAAACATAAAGTGGGACCAAGTAAACCAAGTCCTAACCGACATAAGCTGGGAAGATATACTAAGCAACACAGACCCCAACTTATGCCTAGAACAGATTAACTCGGTGGCACTCGATGTATGCACAAGGCTTATTCCTCTAAGAAAAAGGAGGAGTAGATGTAAAATAGAAAGAGACAGGCGCTCCCTTTACAGGCGACGGAAAAGAATAACAGAGCGGCTAAAAGAGGTCAATATATCTGAAATGCGTAGGGAGACACTGGTCAGAGAAATAGCAAGCATCGAACTTAAAACACACATTACAATAAATAAATAAAAGCATACAGAGTCAGATAATACAAAAACAATTATGTCCTCATAATCAAAACACACTGCTCGTTTACATTGCCTTTAGAAAATTTCCTCTTCACATGACTCAGTACAACCCCCAACACGTGTGTGAATAACAAGATTACATAATATTATACCCGACATCAATCAAATCATTTGAAGTTACAATAATAAGTCACTTAGTACACTACACACAACTGATAGATGTAAAATATCTTTATACAAAAACAAAGGAAAACTGTGCAAGCAATACTAATTAAAAATAATTCTCAGTTACCCCTTCCTATCAACAATATACACATTAAGTATATATGTAATAAAATATGTTTGAGCAGTACACCCACAACCCCCCAGTACACCCACAACCCCTCCAAGTACACCCACAACCCCCCCAGTACACCCACAACCCCTCCAAGTACACCCACAACCCCCCCAGTACACCCACAACTCCCCCAGTACACCCACAACCCCTCCAAGTACACCCACAACCCCCCAGTACACCCACAACCCCCCAGTACACCCACAACCCCCCAGTACACCCACAACCCCCCAGTACACCCACAACCCCCCCAGAACACCCACAACCCCCCCAGTACACCCACAACCCCTTCAGTACACCCACACCCCCCAGTACACCCACAACCCCCCCAGTACACCCACAACCCCCCAGTACACCCACAACCCCCCCAGTACACCCACAACCCCCCCAGTACACCCACAACCCCTTCAGTACACCCACAACCCCCCAGTACACCCACAACCCCCCCAGTACACCCACAACCCCCCAGTACACCCACAACCCCCCCAGTACACCCACAACCCCCCCCCCTTCTGCCCAGATCATACCATCGTTCAGTGAACGCAGATGAATAACCAACATGATTTAAACCTTGAACATACGACCCCAATGGAAATAAGTCACTCTGTCTGACTTTTTTGGGTTATCCCAGGTTCTCTACACATATGCTGCTATGTATGATAATTCTATGTAACTGTATTTAAGTATATCTGAATAAACTTACTTACCAAAAATTTTTTTTTCTTTAGTATAAGATGCATAGATTATGCCAACATGACAAATAATATTTAGAAAAAGGAACATAAAATTGAACTTAGTATTATGACTAACTAAAAACCATTTATATAGTTATGAATGTCGTCATCCATGAGAACATTACACATGATATAGTCACGGACTCACATGTTACATATTCTCATATGTACAAAAATTGATACATAATATTACATGGCTTTTGAAAAGTGATAACAAGTTGCACGAAATGTCTAGGGATACCTAGGCATACTAGTGGCCTTCTTTGTAATAAGTACTTTATTTTATAGTTTTAATATGTAACCCACACATTGTAATCTATACAGCGAAATAAACATTTGAATTTGAATTTGAAAACGATGCCTGGGAAAAATTCAAAGAAATGTTCACTACCATCCTTGATAATAATTGCACCAGTTAAAGAGGTTAGGATTAGGAGAAGAACTGAACCCTGGATGACTACTGAGATATTAGATAATATGAAATTCAGAGATTTAAGGCAGACAGGATACTGCAGCGCTAAATGAATTCCAAAAATTACGCTATGCCCCAAAAATCCACCAGTGCTTTGTGAGGGATGGAAAAATCGCAGTTAGGAAACAGGCCACTGGGAAGAGATACTTCATCTCTACAGAACATGACCTTAAAACATTCCTAAGTGAGGCTGGACTAACAGAATCAGAGTAAAGTGCAGATAATACCCATAGTCCACCGTTAGTGTTATATTGTCATAAATTTGTGCCCCCCTAAAATTCTAATACCCCAACTACTTTTGATTGTCATTGTTGTATTCAACGACCATTCTACCTCATAGTCTTAATTGTGTTTAATGTCTACAGAATCTATCTCCTTTTCTACAACTTACCACATCACTGTTCCATCTTATTTTATTATAAACTAACCATAACTTGTCTTCAATAATTCTACCTCACTTTAAAAAATACTCAATTGCCCAATTTTATTCTAAAATCCCTATTATTGCCCAATTTTACTTTAAACTATATTGATCAAACTTATTGTAAACTTCTTTTATTGACCATTTTTATTCTATACTTTTTTAAACTAGTATTTTCAACTACAACTTTTATATTATCCTGTCTACCATCTTACTAGCATATTATAACCAAGTCATTGCCATTTTTATTTTTATCATTTTTTTTATTATTCTTTTGCTACCTTAACTTGTGTATTTATCTTGTCAATTTAAATCTAGTTATACTCTAATTCTTGTAAACAACTTATATAAGACCTTAGTGCAATTACAATTGAGAGTCTTGTGCCTTTTTTATATCATTAGATTAAACTCAGTTGTACTATAGCTCATTGTAGCTCAATACATAGTCAATACCAAATTCATTATATTAGACCATAGTGCAATTACTAGTGAGAGACTTGTGCTATTTTTAATTTGTATTTTTATATTATTAGATTAAGCCTAGTTGTACTATAGCTCATTCTAGCTCAAAACATAGACTCCACAAAAGTCATTATATTAGACCTTAGTGCAAATACAAGTGCGAGTCTTGTTCTATTTTTAATTTGTATTTTTATATTACTAGTTTATACCTAGTTGTACTTTAGTTCATTCCAGCACAACACATAGACAACATCAACTTCATTATGTGTAGTAGTAACTATACTCTATATGACAAAAATACTCTAGCTATATACTTATCCAAACTTCCCACCACTACAGATATCAGTACTAGAACTCAACACACAACTCAGGATATAAATAACCATAATTTAAACCTAGAAGATGATTGATCACATTGACCCTGATCTAAACCTCCATAACCTGACATCCAATCAAAACCTATTGGAAAGTAAGTGCCTTTATTACACAGCATCACAAGCCAGCACTATCCTAAATAATGCTAAAAGTCTATCAGTACTTAACTACAACATCAGGTCCTTAAGCAAACACTGTGATGACCTCCTGGCAC
Organism: Cherax quadricarinatus; assembly: GCF_038502225.1. NCBI lineage: Eukaryota > Metazoa > Arthropoda > Malacostraca > Decapoda > Parastacidae > Cherax > Cherax quadricarinatus. The sequence continues at coordinate 14,801,280 of NC_091340.1, forward strand.
TCCTTGAATCACTAAAGACACCCTTCTCCTGCATTATTCTTACTGAGACCTGGCTTAAGCAGGACACAATAGATATCTACCCTCTGCCAGGATACACTGCAATTCACAACTGCAGACCAAACCAAGTTGGGGGTGGTATTGCAATCTATTACTCTAACCAATTATCTTGTATTAGCACCACTTGCTTTAGTGATGAATATGGGGAATACATTTTTGCTAATTTTACTGTAAAAAACCTTAAGACACCTATAACAATCGGTGCCATTTACCGGGTACCTCACACAAACATCCCAAATTTCAGTGAGAAATTAAAGTCACTAATAACAAACAGACAAATGAATAAGCACGACCTTCTCTTAGCTGGAGACTTCAACATCAACCTTGGCTTACTAGATGATCAGCCTGTAACTGATTTCATCAACAATATGAACAACACACTTCTCATACCAACAATAACTAAACCAACCAGGCTCACTGAGACAAGTGCAACCATAATAGACCACATATGGACCAATATACTAGCCCCCCTCAAATCAGGGATAATCACAGATAGCACTACAGACCACTACCCTACCTTCCTCCTGACAAACATTAGTAAACCACCACTTGAATACAACAAAGTCTCATTTAGACTCCATGACGAGGCCTCAATAAGGAAGTTCACAGCTGACCTAGAGACTGTTGACTGACCTACAGAATTCTCCAAGGCCAATGGTATTGATGACTGGACAGGCATTTTTCTCAACAAATTACTTAGACTATACAACAAACATTGTCCTATAAAAACGAAACAGATCACAAACAAACGGCTTGGTTGCCCATGGCTAACCAGCACCATTCTGAAATCCATTGACAAGAAACACCAATATGAAAAGCAATATAGACAGGGCTTAATACACAAAGATATTCTTAAACACTATTCATCAATTCTCACCAAAGTAATAAAGAAAGCCAAACAACTATACTACTCCAGTAGATTCACAGACACTAGAGGAGATATAAAAAAGACCTGGAAAACACTCTCTCAGATTCTAGGGACCCACAAACTGAAAAAAAAAAAACAAGAATATTGCCCTAACTAAACCTAATGAAACACCACTACATCCCACTGACACAGCTAACAAGATAAACGACTTCTTCTCAACCATAGGATCTAATCTCACCAATAAAATCCCACATACCAATGCCCATGCCAGGGACTACCTAGATGGGAATTTCCCAAATTCCTTCTATCTTGCACCAACTGAGCCCTTGGAAGTCACCGAGATTATAAAGTCACTTAAAAATAACTCAGGGAATCTGTCTCATGTCCCACCATTACTGTACAAGCGAGCGGCCCATGTCCTTTTGCATGCTATTTCATTACTCTTTAACAAGTCACTAGAAACTAGCACCTTCCCGAAACTACTCAAGATGGCAAGGGTTACACCAATACATAAAGATGGTGACCCTACAGACTTAAACAACTATAGGCCAATATCAAACTTACCATTGCTATCCAAAATCTTTGAGAAACTCGTGCACAGGAGACTATATTCATTTATAACGGCACAAAACATACTCAACCCCTGCCAATTTGGATTCAGGAAAAATAAAAGCACTAATGATGCAATCATAAAAATGCTAGATCTGCTTTACACAGCATTGGAAAATAAGGAATATTCACTAGGAATTTTTATTGACCTAAGAAAAGCTTTTGACACAGTAGACCACGACATCCTACTCCACAAACTTGACCATTACGGTATAAGAGACCATGCGCTTGCTTATTTCAAATCTTACCTTACTAATAGGTATTAGTATGTCACCATTAAAGACACAGCATCAACAACACGGCCACTTGATACTGGAGTTCCCCAGGGAAGTGTCCTTGGTCCCCTGCTCTTCCTCATATACATCAATGATCTTCCAAACGTATCCCAACACCTGAAACCCATTCTCTTTGCTGACGACACGACTTATGTCATCTCTCACACTAATATTGCCACCCTCAACACCATTGTTAATGAGGAGCTGATCAAAATATCGACTTGGATGACAGCCAATAAACTTACGCTTAACACTGACAAAACCTACTATATTATGTTTGGTAGCAAAGCAGGTGATGCACAAATTACATTAAGATCGACAACACTCTAATTACCAGACATAATGAGGGCAAATTCCTAGGCCTATACCTTGACAACAACCTGAATTTCAGCACCCATATCCAACACATAACCAAAAAAGTATCCAAAACGGTTGGGATTCTCTCCAAGATACGGTACTACGTGCCGCAAAATGCCCTTCTCACACTATACCACTCACTTATTTATCCATACCTCACCTATGCTATTTGTGCTTGGGGATCAGCTGCAGCAACACACCTAAAGCCAATAATAACCCAACAAAAAGCTGCAGTAAGAATAATCACTAAATCCCATCCCTGGCAACACGCCCCCCCACTCTTCATAGATCTAAACTTACTCCCTGTTCAGTACATCCACACTTACTACTGTGCAATCTACATCTACAGAACCTTAAACTCCAATATCAACCTTGACCTAAAACGCTTTCTTGACAGTTGTGACAGAACCCACAGGCATAACACCAGACACAAACATCTCTACGACATTCCCCGTGTCCGACTAAACCTTTACAAAAATTCAATGTATGTCAAAGGCCCTAAAATCTGGAACACCCTACCTGAGAACTCTAGAACTGCAGACACATTCATCACCTTCAAAACTACCATTAGAAAACATCTTATCTTCCTGATACACCCCATCAACTAACTACACGAATACCACCTTGTGGTTCACACTTACACTCACTCACCCATTTGACCATAAACAGAAATATTAACCTCAATCTTAAAATAATGAATCCTGTGATACTCCAATACTGAAACTATGTACTGTGCCAAAACAAAAGCATTCACATTGCTAAACTCACAAACTATTTAGTCACTTAGCCATAATACCAACTTACCTCATAATTTGTAATATTTTAAAATTAAGAATTAAACTAAGTCTGCCCGAAATGCCTAGCCATGCTAGGTGTTCTAGTGGTACACTCTGTAATCATTATTTAACTACATGTAAACCACACAATAACCAAATTCTGTAAACTCAGCATTGTAATCCTTATAGAGAATAAACTTTGAGTGCAGACGCTTATAAAAGGCGCAAAGGCATGGCACTATTGCTCAAGAATCGAATTGATTGATTTTACCACCGAAATGGCAATATGGATACACAAAAGGCCTAGGAACTAAGCGTACATATGGGTTTATATCTACATATCTACAGTTCACTTATCTGTTACAAGCAAATTTAGGAAATTTGCTTAGTATATCTGGCATTTTATTTTCATTAGTAAGATATCGTGACATGTCACATAGGTTATACTATCTCTGTATTCCTCAATAAGTGGACAATTAAGCACATAGTGTTCAAGACAGTGGCCATATGTCTGATCACATAATTTGCAGTTGGACTAACTCCCCAAAGTTGGTGACCCCACTGGCTTTGTACCACTGGGTAAACATTTTAGTCTATTGCCTTACAAAGTCAACGTAAGACTGACTCAGCTGTCAGTTACCGACTTTAAAAGCCTTTCTGTACTTATCAGGAACACATTAATGTGCACTAAGAGCCGTGGATTTCACCACCCGATAGTTGCTAAATTCAGTGTCATTCAACACTGCTGTAAACTCCTGTGCCTTAACAAACAAAGCTGTGTGAACCAGTGACACCCAGTGCTGTTCAGGCCACCCCAAGGCTCGAGCCTGGTTTTCAAAAGCTTCAAAAAACTGTTCCGTCTCGGCTCCAAGGAAACGAGGAACAAACTGTACTGCCCCTTGCTAACTAAAATCCTCTATAGTCTGTTTAAATTGCCTCCTCTCCTTCAAATTCCTCTATCAAATTCCTCTCTAGCAAAAGCACACTGATCTTGAGTCTGGCTAACTCAGGTGCCAACGAAGCAGACTCACCCTGAGACAAACTAGTCACACCTCTTGCTTCATCAGGCTGCTGGTTTTGCTCAGATGTGCCTCGACCATTCTGCAAAAACCTAAGTGGAGATTTATTAATAGCTCCTGTAGCGTCAATCTGGTGCGCCATGTCTGCTTCTGTCTTTAATTTACTGTGAATAAGATTACGAAGTTGTGCCGTAGTTAGAGTTCTTTGATAATCAATGCCAATAGATCGAGCAATTCGCCAACATTGCTGTAGAGAGAGCTAGGGCAGGTTTAGTGGAGTAAACTCAGTCACTGATCGTCGGACTTTTAAAGGTGGCATTTAATCCCCAACCCGCTACTTACAACACGCTGAAACTGCTATGCACAGTACGACTGCAGATTCACGATAGCAGAGCTGACACGAATGCAGAGTACGCACATACAATAGCAACAGCAACACCAACTGCACAATATTCACACAACAAGATTGACCATAGCGAAGCGAGCACAATTGATACGCCAAAATAGCAAGCTTTCAACGATCACAATAACAGGCCGACCATAAAGAAAGAAAAATGCAAAGCTGATACGCATAGTTTCGTAAAGCGTTGGCAAAGCTGACGCAATGCCAGACAGCAAGCTATACGATCTTTCTGCTTCACCTTTAACTCTAGCTCAACTCCTGCTCTAAGTCCAGCTCCAGCTCTTGGACAGGCTACCCATATTACAATCCAGAAACATTAAGGCCTGTTATCCTGGGTGTAAATGGGGGCAAGGAGCAGAAGAAACACAGCTGAATGATTTTGAATTACATTTTCCTTCACCAAGTGCAACTGTAAGTATTTACAATTATGTACACTATATACAGTTGGAAATATGTGTACCACCCGGTGAATCAATAGGCAAAGACAAAGCTTGGAGACAGAAGGGACAACTGTGTTCAACCAACTCTAGAATGGAAATGACAAGGGAGGAAAAATGAGTGGTTTTGCATGGAGTTTACCTAGAGGGGGTTTTGGGGATCTACGCCCCCTCGGCCCGGTCTGAGACCAAGCCTCATGGTGGATGAGGGTCTGATCAACCAGGCTGTTACTGCTGGCCACACGCAAGCTGATGTACGAACCACAGCATGGTTGGTCAGGTACTGACTTTAGGTGTCTATCCAGTACCTTCTTGAAGACAGCCAGGGGTGTATTGGTAATCCCCCTTATGTATGCTGGGAGGCAATTGAACAGTCTAGGGCCCTGGACACTTATTTTGTTGTCTCCCAGTGTACTCGTGACGTCCCTGCTTTTCAACGGAGAAATGTTACATCTCCTGCCGAGTCTTTTGCTTTCATATAGAGTGATTTTCGTGTGCAGGTTTGGTACCAATCCCTCCAGGACCTTCCAAGTGTATATTATCATGTATCTCTCTTGCCTGCGTTCGAGGGAATACAGATCAAGGGCCTTCAACCGTTCCCAGTAATTTAGGTGCCTTATCGTACTTATGTGTGCCATGAAAGTTCTTTGTACACTCTCCAGGTCTGCAATGTCGCCAGCCTTGAAGGGGGCAGTTAGTGTACAGCAGTAGTCCAGCCTGGAGACCACAAGCGATTTGAAGAGAACCATCATGGGCTTGGCGTCCCTAGTTTTGAAGGTTCTCATTATCCATCCTATCATTTTCCTAGCGGATGAGGTAGATGCATTGTTGTGGTCTTTGAAGGTGAGATCCTGTGACATTATCACTCCCAGGTCCTTCACATTACTTTTCCGCTCTATTGTATGGTTAGAATTTGTTGTATATCCTGACACATTTTTAAGTTCAAGTTATCCATATCTGAGTAGTTGAAATTTCTCCTCGTTGAAGTTCATATTGTTTTGAGTGGCCCATTTGAAGATTTGGTTGATGTCCACTTTGAGTCTCGCGGTGTCTTCGATGGAGGTCACTGCCATGGTAATCCGGGTGTCATCCGCAAAGGAAGACATGGCTTACATCTCTGTCTATTTCAGAAATGAGGATGAATAGAATGGGAGCGAATACTGTGCCTTGTGGAACAGAGCTTTTTACCATGGCTGCCTGGGACTTTACTCTGTTTACTATTACTCTTTTTGTTCTATTTGTCAGGAAGTTGTAGATCCATCTGCCAACTTTTCCCGTTATTCCTTATCACGCATTTTGTCCTATTACACCATGGTCACACTTGTCGACAGCTTTTGCAAAGTCTGTGTATGCTACATCTGTATTTTGTTTATCCTCTACAGCATCCAGGACCTTGTCATTGTGGTCCAGTAGCTGGGACAGGCAGGAGCGACCTGCTCTAAACCCGTGTTGCCCTGGGTTGTGTAACTGATGGGTATCTAGGTGGTTGGCTATCTTGCTTCTTAGAACCCTCTCAAAGATTTTTAATGATATGGAATGTTAGTGCTATCGGTCTGTAGTTCTTTGCAATTGCTTTACTACCACCTTTGTGGAGTGGGGCTGTCTGTTGTTTATAGTGTGTGTGGGATGACCCCTGTGTCCATGCTCCCTCTCCATAAAATGCTGAAGGCACCCAATAGGGGCTTCTTGCAATTCTTGATGAATATGGAGTTCCATGAGTCTGGGCCTTGGACAGAGTGCATAGGCATTTCATTTATTGCCTCTTCAAATTCTTGTGGAGTTAGAATGATATCCGAGATTTTTTAAATGACCAAATTTTGGGTTTCGTTCATAAAGAACTCATTTGGATGTTGTTTTTCCCTTAGATTTGGCATAAGAAAAGAAGTTTTTTTTTTCAATTTCCTTTATGGCTTTTAGTTCTTCCTGTGATTCTTGTCTGCTGTAAGATTTCTTCAGCTTCAGTTCGATATTTGCAATTTCATTGACTAGTGCCTCCCTTTGTATTTCAGATATATTGGCCCCTCTCAGCAGCTCTGTGACTCTTCACCTTCGTCCGTATAGGGAACGTCTCTCTCTTTCTAGTTTACATCTTCTCTTTCTTTTTCTTAATGGAATGTGTCTTGAGCAGATCTCAAGAGCCACAGAATTCATTGTTTAGGGTATCTTCCCAGCTTGTTTCATTTAGGACATGGTTTACTTGATCCCATTGTATGTTTTTGTTATTAAAATTGAATTTCGTGAAAAGACCTTCATGACTGATCACATTTTGCTGGTCCGGAGCCCTGTGCATACATGTCTGTACCTCTGTTATGTTGTGATCTGAGTGTATTGTCTTTGATACAGTTATATTACGTATCAGATCGCCAATGTTAGTGAAGATGAGGTCCAGCGCATTTTCTAGTTTTGTAGGCTCTATTTGCTGGTTTAAGGTAAATTTGGTGTAGAGATTTAATAGTTCGTGTGTGTGTGAATTTTCTCCTGAGCTGCCTCCCGGGGTGATCTCTGCTAAAACATTGTTTGCTAAACTCCTCCATTATAGGTGTCTTAAGTTGAAATCTCCCAGTAGTAAGATGTTTGGGGCAGGAGTTGGGAGATTTTCCAGACAGTGGTTAATTTTCTCAAGCTGCTCCTGGAATTGCTGGGAAGTTGCATCTGGAGGCTTTTATACTATCACAATGACAAGGTTTTGGCTTTCAATCTTTACCGCCAAAATTTGAGGCGTTTAGTAGTTCTGAGCAAATGAGCGACTCTTTGAAGTACACGCTAACCCCCCCCCCCCCTGTTGCCTGTTTAGTCTGTCACATCGGAATAGGTTATAACCTGGGATCCATATTTCGTTGTCATAATGATCCTTTATGTGGGTCTCTGTGAATGCTGCAAACATTGCATTCGACTCCGTGAGCAGTCCCTTGATGTAGGGAAATTTGTTGTTTTTTGACGGCTTTAGATCCTGTATGTTTGCAAAGACAAATGTCGTATTGGTGGAATTTAGGGGAGGTTTATTTGCTGGCTCTAATATCTGTTGTTCTGAGGTAGAGGCCAATGTCCGTGCCTCTGCTCCAGAAGTGTTTTCAGGTGGTTTAGGACTATTGTCATTTCTTGCTAGTCCTTTTTTCCTCCAAATATCTGCTGCGGCATATGGGTGCCAGGCAAACCTGAGAATAGCGTTCCGATACCTCGGTAAGGAATCGTTCAAGACTCTATACACTGTGTACGTCAGGCCCATACTGGAATACGCAGCACCAGTTTGGAACCCACACCTGGTTAAGCACGTCAAGAAATTAGAGGAAGTGCAATGGTTTCCAACAAGGCTTGCTCCAGAGCTCAGGGGAATGTCCTACGAAGAAAGGTTAGGGGAAATCGGTCTGACGACACTGGAGGACAGGAGGGCCAGGGGTGACATGATAACGACATACAAAATACTGCGTGGAATAGATAAGGTGGACAGAGACAGGATGTTCCAGAGATGAGACACAGAAACAAGGGGTCACAATTGGAAGTTGAAGACACAGATGAGCCAACGGGATGTTAGGAAGTATTTCTTCAGCCACAGAGTTGTTAGGAAGTGGAATAGTCTGGCAAGTGATGTAGTGGAGGCAGGAACCATACATAGTTTTAAGACAAGGTATGATAAAGCTCATGGAGCAGGGAGAGGGAGGACCCAGTAGCGGTCAGTGAAGAGGCGGGGCCAGGAGCTGAGTCTCGACCCTTGCAATCAGAATTAGGTGATTACACACACACACACACACACACACACACACACACACACACACACACACACACACACACACACACAAGCGCACACACACAAGAGATTAATGCAAAAACTGGAGGACCAAGCAGGGATAACAGGGAAGGCACTGCAATGGATCAGGGAATACTTGTCAGGAAGACAGCAGCTAGTCATGGTACGTGGCGAGGTGTCAGAGTGGGCACCTGTGACCAGCGGGGTCCCACAGGGGTCAGTCCTAGGACCAGTGCTGTTTCTGGTATTTGTGAACGACATGACGGAAGGAATAAGCTCCGAGGTGTCCCTGTTTGCAGATGACGTGAAGTTGAGAAGAATTCATTCGATCGAAGACCAGGCAGAAATACAAAGGGATCTGGACAGGCTGCAGACCAGGTCCAGCAATTGGCTCCTGGAGTTCAATCCCACCAAGTGCAAAGTCATGAGGATTGGGGAAGGGCAAAGAAGACCGCAGACGGAGTACAGTATAGGGGGCCAGAGACTACAAACATCACTCAAGGAAAAAGATCTTGGGGTGAGTATAACACCAGGCACATCTCCTGAAGCGCACATCAACCAAATAACTGCTGCAGCATATCGGCGCCTGGCAAACCTCAGAACAGCATTCCGACATCTTAATAAGGAATCGTTCAGGACCCTGTACACCGTGTACGTTAGGCCCATATTGGAGTATGCGGCACCAGTTTGGAACCCACACCTAGCCAAGCATGTAAAGAAACTAGAGAAAGTGCAAAGGTTTGCAACAAGACTAGTCCCAGAGTTAAGAGGTATGTCCTACGAGGAGAGGTTAAGGGAAATCAACCTGACGACACTGGAGGACAGGAGAAATAAGGGGGACATGATAACGACTTACAAAATACTGAGAGGAATTGACAAGGTGGACAAAGACAAGATGTTCCAGAGACTGGACACAGCAACACGGGGACACAGTTGGAAGCTGAAGACACAGATGAATCACAGGGATGTTAGGAAGTATTTCTTCAGCCACAGAGTAGTCAGGAAGTGGAATAGTTTGGGAAGTGATGTAGTGGAGGCAGGATCCACACATAGCTTTAAGCAGAGGTACGATAAAGCTCATGGTTCAGGGAGAGTGACCTAGTAGCGACCAGTGAAGAGGCGGGGCCAGGAGCTTGGACTCGACCCCTGCAACCTCAACTAGGTGAGAACTAAGTGAGTACAACTAGGCGAGTACACACACACACGTTTAAAAAAAAATCTTTCAACTTTCTTCCCAAAATGTTTCGACAAATGTCACTGCCTCTTTTTATTTAAATGAAGTTGCTTAAAATGTTAAGTGGTTTTTCCATTGGCCTTAAATCTGACCTGACAGACTTGTGATTTTTTACCTCAAGTACCACGCAGATATTCCAGCCATCTGCTGCCGTTGTTTACGTGGGAATATGTATACCTGGGTGAAAGTTGACTGTCATGGGTGGTATCCTGAGCTGGGTGATACGAATAGCAATTCTCTTTGTACCTGATGTTGCTGTTTACCTAGCAGTAAATAGGTACCTGGATGCTAGTTAAGTATTGTGATTGGAATCCTGAGCATGGTGAAAAGTGTGTCATTTCTCCTTGCAACTGCTGCTACTGCTCATCTAGCAATAAATAGGTACCTGAGTGTAAACTGATTGCCGTAGATCACATCAAGTGTTAGTTCCCCTGAAAAATCAGACACCAATCAGAGTATTGATAAAAAGAGGTAATAGCAGTGTGGGAAGATCATGTATACGATATTACTATCCAGTATCATACGGGAGACGTGAACCTCACTCACTTCTCAGTACCCCGTCTAGTCTGCTGGTCTGCCCCGTCGCAACGGCCTGCTGGTCTGCCCCGTCGCAACGGCCTGCTGGTCTGCCCCGTCGCAACGGTCTGCTGGTCTGCCCCGTCGCAACGGTCTGCTGGTCTGCCCCGTCTCAACGGTCTACCGGTCAGAGGGTCTGCCTTATCACAACGATTCTGTCTGGTAGTTCTGTTAGGTTAGGTTCTTTTTGACAGTTCTGCCTTGGAGCTGTTTCTCTGGTAGTTCTGTCTGGAAGGACTATCTGTTAGTTCTGTCTGGTAGTTCTGGTTGGAAGTTCTGACTGATAACTAACTGGTGCTGTATTTACGTTCTGTCTGGAAGTTCCATCTCTTAATTCCCTCTGGGAATTCTGGCTTATAGGTCAGGCAGCTCTGAAGCTAGTTATGTCTGGTTGCTGGATGGTAGTTCTAGCTTGTTGTTCTGCCTGATGCTTCTTTTTGGTAGTTCTCTCTCGTAGTTTTGTCTCATATTTGTCTCGTAGTTCTGTCAGGTATTTCTGTCTGGTTGTTCTGTCTGATAGTTCGTATGGAAATTCTGTCAGGTAGTTTAGTCTGGTAGGTTCATCTGAAAGTTATATTTTGCTGTACAATCTTTTTTTTCGCCTGGTAGTCCTGTCAGGTAGTTGTGTTTAGTCTGTTTCTATCTGATAGTTCTGGCTGACTGTGCTGTCTGTTAGTTCTGTCACGTTTTGGCTGTCGGGTTCTTCTGTCTGGAAGTAATATCTGAAACTATTGCGTGCCAGTTATGGCTGATAGTTTTGACTAATAGCTCTATCAGGTATTGTCTATCAGTTCTGCCTGTTATTTCCGTCCGGTAGATGAGTCTAGTTCTTCTGTCTGGTAGTTCTGACTGGTATCTCTATCTGGTACTGACATTTCTGTCAATTAGTTGTGTCCGGCAGTTCAGTAGAGTTCCTCTGTCTGGTGGATAGTTCCATCTGGTACCAAGTTTTGTCTGGTTGTACTGCTTGGTATTTTTTTTCTTGTTTACCTGGAGTTTACTTGGAGAGGGTTTCGGGAGTCAACGCCCCCGCGGCCCGGTCTGAGACCAGGCCTCATGGTGGATCAGGGCCTGATCAATCAGGCTGTTACTGCTGGCCGCACGCAAGCTGACGTACGAACCACAGCCCGGTTGGTCAGGTACTGACTTTAGGTTCCTGTCCAGTGCCTTCTTGAAGACAGCCAGGGGTCTATTGGTAATCCCCCTTATGCATGCTGGGAGGCAATTGAACAGTCTTGGGCCCCGGATACTTATTGTGTTGTCTCTCAGTGGCGCCCCTGCTTTACATCGGGGAAATGTTACATCTCCTGCCGAGTCTTTTGCTTTCATAGGGAGTGATTTTCGTGTGCAGGTTTGGTACCAATCCCTCCAGGACCTTCCAAGTGTATATTATCATGTATCTCTCTCGCCGGTGTTCGAGGGAATACAGATCAACGACCTTCAACCGTTCCCAGTAGTTTAGGTGCCTTATCGTGGGTCTATCTTTTACTCCTGTCAGGTAATTCTGTCTGGTAGTTCAGTGTAGTAATTCTGTCTATTAGAATTTTTAGTTCTGTCTTTTAGTTCTTTTTGGCAGTTTTGTCTGGTAGTTCTGATTGGTAACTCTGGTAATTCTGGATGGTAATTCTATCTGGTAGTTATGTCTTGTAGCTCAGTCTGAGAGCTCTGTTTGATAGTTCTGTGTGGTAGTTCTATCTACAGGCTCTGTCTTCCATTCCTGTTTGGTCTGTCTGTTAATTCTGTCTTGTAGTTATTTCTGACAATTCTGCCTGCAATTCTGTCTATTAGATGTCTGTTAGTTCTGTCAGCTCTTGTAGTTCTGTGATAATTTTGTCTTGTTCCTTTTTGTATTTCTGGCAGTTATGTCTAGTTCTATCTGGCAGTTCTGTCTCGTAGTTCCGTCTGGCTATTCAGTCTGGTAATTCTGTAAGGCCGTCAGGAAGTTCTGTCTGGTTATTCTGTCTGATAATTGTGCCTGGCAAGTCTGTCTGGTAAGTCTGTTAATTCTGTCTGGTAAGTTTGTCTGATATGTGTGATAAGTCTGGTAATTCTGGTATTTCTGTCTGGTATTTCTGTCTGGCATTTCTGTCTGGTATTTATGTATTTCTGTCTTATATTTCTGTCTGGCGGTTCTGTTTGGTAAATTTGTCTTGTAGTTCTATCTGGTACCTCTGGTATTTGGTAGTTCTGCCAGGTGCTTCAATCTGGTCGCATTGCCCTTATCTTCAGTCTGGTAGTACTGTCTGGTAGTTCTGTCGTCCAGTTCTCTCTCTTGTTCTTTCAGATTATTCGTTAGTTGATCAATATGGCACTTTTGTCTTTTAGTTCTGTCAGTTCTCTCCGGCAAATAAATCTTTCCGGAAGTTCAGTCTGGTAGTTCTGTTTGGTTGTATTGTGCGGTTTACCTGGAGTTTACCTGGAGAGAGTTCCGGGGGTCAACGCCCCCGCGGCCCGGTCTGTGACCAGGCCTCCTGGTGGATCAGAGCCTGATCAACCAGGCTGTTGCTGCTGGCTGCACGCAAACCAACGTACGAGCCACAGCCCGGCTGATCCGGAACTGACTTTAGGTGCTTGTCCAGTGCCAGCTTGAAGACTGCCAGGGGTCTGTTGGTAATCCCCCTTATGTGTGCTGGGAGGCAGTTGAACAGTCTCGGGCCCCTGACACTTATTGTATGGTCTCTTAACGTGCTAGTGACACCCCTGCTTTTCATTGGGGGGATGGTGCATCGTCTGCCAAGTCTTTTGCTTTCGTAGTGAGTGATTTTCGTGTGCAAGTTCGGTACTAGTCCCTCTAGGATTTTCCAGGTGTATATAATCATGTATCTCTCCCTCCTGCGTTCCAGGGAATACAGGTTTAGGAACCTCAAGCGCTCCCAATAATTGAGGTGTTTTATCTCCGTTATGCGCGCCGTGAAAGTTCTCTGTACATTTTCTAGGTCGGCAATTTCACCTGCCTTGAAAGGTGCTGTTAGTGTGCAGCAATATTCCAGCCTAGATAGAACAAGTGACCTGAAGAGTGTCATCATGGGCTTGGCCTCCCTAGTTTTGAAGGTTCTCATTATCCATCCTGTCATTTTTCTAGCAGATGCGATTGATACAATGTTATGGTCCTTGAAGGTGAGATCCTCCGACATGATCACTCCCAGGTCTTTGACGTTGGTGTTTCGCTCTATTTTGTGGCCAGAATTTGTTTTGTACTCTGATGAAGATTTAATTTCCTCATGTTTACCATATCTGAGTAATTGAAATTTCTCATCGTTGAACTTCATATTGTTTTCTGCAGCCCACTGAAAGATTTGGTTGATGTCTGCCTGGAGCTTTGCAGTGTCTGCAATGGAAGACACTGTCATGCAGATTCGGGTGTCATCTGCAAAGGAAGACACGGTGCTGTGGCTGACATCCTTGTCTATGTCGGATATAAGGATGAGGAACAAGATGGGAGCGAGTACTGTGCCTTGTGGAACAGAGCTTTTCACCGTAGCTGCCTCGGACTTTACTCTGTTGACGACTACTCTCTGTGTTCTGTTAGTGAGGAAATTATAGATCCATCGACCGACTTTTCCTCTTATTCCTTTAGCACGCATTTTGTGCGCTATTACGCCATGGTTACACTTGTCGAAGGCTTTTGCAAAGTCTGTATATATTACATCTGCATTCTTTTTGTCTTCTAGTGCATTTAGGACCTTGTCGTAGTGATCCAATAGTTGAGACAGACAGGAGCGACCTGTTCTAAACCCATGTTGCCCTGGGTTGTGTAACTGATGGGTTTCTAGATGGGTGGTGATCTTGCTTCTTAGGACCCTTTCAAAGATTTTTATGATATGGGATGTTAGTGCTATTGGTCTGTAGTTCTTTGCTGTTGCTTTACTGCCCCCTTTGTGGAGTGGGGCTATGTCTGTTGTTTTTAGTAACTGTGGGACGACCCCCGTGTCCATGCTCCCTCTCCATAGGATGGAAAAGGCTCGTGATAGGGGCTTCTTGCAGTTCTTGATGAACACAGAGTTCCATGAGTCTGGCCCTGGGGCAGAGTGCATGGGCATGTCATTTATCGCCTGTTCGAAGTCATTTGGCGTCAGGATAACATCGGATAGGCTTGTGTTAATCAAATTTTGTGGCTCTCTCATAAAAAATTCATTTTGATCTTCGACTCTCAGTCTGGTTAGCGGCTTGCTAAAAACTGAGTCATATTGGGACTTGAGTAGCTCACTCATTTCCTTGCTGTCATCTGTGTAGGACCCATCTTGTTTAAGTAGGGGCCCAATACTGGACGTTGTTCTCGATTTTGATTTGGCATAGGAGAAGAAATACTTTGGGTTTCTTTCGATTTCATTTATGGCTTTTAGTTCTTCCCGCGATTCCTGACTCCTAAAGGATTCTTTTAGCTTAAGTTCGATGCTTGCTATTTCTCTGACCAGTGTCTCCCTACGCATTTCAGATATATTGACCTCTTTTAGCCGCTCTGTTATTCTTTTCCGTCGCCTGTAAAGGGAGCGCCTGTCTCTTTCTGTTTTACATCTACTCCTCCTTTTTCTTAGAGGAATAAGCCTTGTGCATACATCGAGTGCCACCGAGTTAATCTGTTCTAGGCATAAGTTGGGGTCTGTGTTGCTTAGTATATCTTCCCAGCTTATATCGGTTAGGACTTGGTTTACTTGGTCCCACTTTATGTTTTTGTTATTGAAGTTGAATTTGGTGAATGCTCCCTCGTGACTAATCTCATTATGTCGGTCTGGGGCTCCGCGCATACATGACTGAACCTCAATTATGTTGTGATCTGAGTATATTGTTTTTGATATGGTGATATTTCTTATCAGATCATCATTGTTAGTGAAGATGAGGTCTAGTGTATTCTCCAGTCTAGTAGGCTCTATTATTTGCTGGTTTAAATTGAATTTTGTGCAGAGATTTAAAAGCTCGCGTGAGTGTGAGTTTTCATCAGAGCTGCCTCCTGGTGTTATTACTGCAACAATATTATTTGCTATATTCCTCCATTTTAGGTGCCTTAAGTTGAAATCCCCCAGGAGCAAGATGTTGGGTGCAGGAGCTGGAAGGTTTTCCAGACAGTGGTCAATTTTTAACAGCTGTTCCTGGAATTGCTGGGATGTTGCATCCGGAGGCTTGTAGACTATCACAATGACTAGGTTTTGGTTCTCGACCTTTACTGCTAAAACTTCCACTACATCATTTGAGGCATTTAGCAGTTCTGTGCAAACAAGTGACTCTGCAATGTACAGGCCAACCCCCCCCCTTTTGCCTGTTCATTCTGTCACATCTGTATAGGATCCATATTTCGTTGTCCAAGTGATCCTTTATGTGGGTCTCAGTGAAAGCCGCGAACATTGCCTTTGCCTCTGCAAGCAGTCCACGGATGAAAGGTATTTTGTTGTTTGTTGCTGGCTTTAGACCCTGTATATTTGCAAAGAAGAATGTTATCGGACTGGTGGTATTGTTGGTACTGGGGGGGGATTTTTTTTCCGGCATTAGTATCTGTATCTGTTTGTTTGGAGTGGAGGCCATCGACTGTGGTTCCACTCCAGGAATGACTGGATTTGGTGTACGATTTCTGCCATTTCCTGCCAGTTTTTTTTCCTTCCTGGCACTAAAAAACCTCTCCCTCTTGAGTGGCTGTGGCTACCCAGGTTTTCCCATGGCCTGGATGTTTTGTATCTTTTTGTCCCCTTTAGATGGTATGCCTGGCAATTTAAGTTATAGCACAGTCTTTCCTGTATTGAAGAGGTACACAGTTCAGGGTGAAAAAGCTTACAGGAAGGGAGTTTGCATTTTCCTGTTGTCATATGGGCATGGCATTTCCTAGGGTGGTCATAGTTGCACGTCCCATCTGTTTTTCCAGATTTCCCATGCCAGCAGATACCGAGTGCATAGTATGTGCAGAGGCTTGGTTTCCGTTTGCCTTTTGTTTCTGTGACTGTATTCCCTGTTGGTGCATGTTTCCCTGTCTTACTTCTATCCTCCCTAGCACCAACAATGGAGCTCCCACCAGTTGTTTTTGGTAATATATCCTCACTATTGCTAGTGGAGTCCTCTTGTTTGCTATTTCCTGCGGTATTTCTAGTTTGCAATATTGGTTTTATCTTATCTTTGACTACACTTGTTTCCCTACTATGGCTCCTGTCCCCTATGAGGTCATTTATATGTATTCCTTCCTTCGTATAATTCCCGACTACCTGGACAAAATCTCCAGCTTCACCATTACTGTCTCCCAGGACAGCATCTCCAGCTTCCCCATTACTGTCTCCCAGGACAGCATCTCCAGCTTCACCATTACTGTCTCCCAGGACAGCACCTCCAGCTTCACCATTACTGTCTCCCAGGACAGCATCTCCAGCTTCCCCATTACTGTCTCCCAGGACAGCACCTCCAGCTTCCCCATTACTGTCTCCCAGGACAGCACCTCCAGCTTCCCCATTACTGTCTCCCAGGACAGCACCTCCAGCTTCCCCATTACTGTCTCCCAGGACAGCACTATCAGCCCCCCATTTACTGACTACCAGGACATCATCTCCAGCCTTACAGTTTCTGACTACATGGCCAGTATCAAGGGCAGTACCATTCAGCCCGGACTTTTTATGTTCCCATCTGTTGTAGAAAGCTTCCAGGTTTTCTATGAAAGCAGCTTTGATGTTAACCTCTTTTAATACCCTTGTGATTTTAGTCCACAGATTTATCTCATTTGGGCATACCCAAAAACACTTCCCTGTTTTAATACTGCTTGTAGCTAGTTCTTGGATATCTGCACAAGGGGCGTGACACCAATTTCCACAGAAATGACAATTTATGCATGTGGAAGCCCGTTTGTTTGACTGACCACAGACTACACACAGCTTCATAATGATTTGAATGGTTGATTTACTGCAATTCTACTAGCAACCTCTTGAATATTCTATTAATAACCTGCTAGGTGGTGCACAACGAAACCGTTTGAAACCAGTCAAGGGTTCGGACCAGTCAAGGGTTCGGACCAGTCAAGGGTTCGGACCAGTCAAGGGTTCGGACCAGTCAAGGGTTCGGACCAGTCAAGGGTTCGGACCAGTCAAGGGTTCGGACCAGTCTATCTGATCTGATCAGTGGGTCACTGGTTCAGTCTGGTAGTTCTGTTTGGTTGTATTGTGCGGTAGTTTTATCTTGTGGGTCTGCCACTTCTGTCTGGTAATTCCGTGTGAAAATTATGTTAGGTAGTTCTATCTGTTAGTTCTGTTTTGTATTTTTGTTTAATAATTCTCTTTGTTAGTTTTGTCAAGCAGTTCTGTCTGGCATTTCTGTATGATCGTTCTGTCTGGAAGTTCTTTCTGGTAATTTCTGTCTTCTAGTTCTCTCTGGCGTTTCTGTCTTGTAATACTTTCCGGTAGTTCTATCTGTTTCTCTTTGATACGTCTGTCTACTTTCTCTCTCAGGTATTCTGTCTGGTTGTTCTGTCTTGTAGTCCAAGATTGAAGATTTTTTGTTAGTTCTACCTGGCATTTCTATCTAGCGTTCTCTCTAGAAGTTCTGTCTTTTAGAACTGTCTGGTAGGTTAACCTGTTAGTTCTCTCTGGTAACTCTGTACTGTACTTCTGTCTGGCAGCTTTGTCTAGTATTTCATCTATTAGTTCTGCCTGGTAGTTCTGTCTGGTAGTTCTGTCTGGTAATTCTATCTATCAGCATTATTCTGTCTTGTAGATGTTTTTGGCAGTTTCCTCTGGTAGTTCTCTTTGGTTATTCTGTCTAGCCCTTCTGTTTTAAAGTTCTGTATAGCTGTTCTGTTTGGAAGTTCTGTCTGGCAATTTTGTTTTGTAGCTCTGCCTGACGTCTGTCTGGCTGGTGTGTCTAGTAGTTTTTCTGGCAACTGTGGTATTCTGAATGGCAGTTCTGTTTAGTAACTGGTAATTCTGAAATTTAGTTCTGTCTGGTAATTTTGTGGGGTAGCTCTATCAGCTCTGTCTGGAGTATACCTGGAGAGGGTTTCGGGGGTCAACGCCCCCGCGGCCCGGTCTATGATCAGGCCTCATGGTGGATTAGGGCCTGATCAACCAAGCTGTTACTGTTGGCAGCACTCTAACCGACGTACGAACAGCAGCTCGGTTGGTCAGGTACTGACTTTAGGTGCCTGTCCAAAGCCTTCTTCGAAGACAGCCAGGGGTCTATTGGTAATCCCCCTTTTGTATGCTGGGAGGTAGTTGAACAGTCTTGGGCCCCTGACTCTTATTGTGTTGTCTCTTATCGTGCTAGTGGCACCCTTGGTTTTCATTGGAGGGAATGTTGCATCGTCTGCCAAGTCTTTTGTTTTCATAGGGAGTGGTTTTCGTGTGCAAGTTTGGTACTAATCTCCCTAGGATTTTCCAGGTGTATATAATCATGTCTCTCTCCCGCCTGTGTTCCAGGGAGTACAGGTTGAAGAACTTTAAGCGTTCCCAGTAATTGAGGTGTTTTATCTCCGTTATGTGCGCCGTGAAGGTTCTCTGTACATTTTCTAGGTCAGCAAATTCACCTGCCTTGAAAGGTGCTGTTAGTGTGCAACAGTATTCCAGTCTAGATAAAACAAGCGACCTGAAGAGTGTCATCAAGGGCTTGGCATCCCTAGTTTTGAAGGTTATCATTATCCATCCTGTCATTTTTCTAGCAGATACGATTGAAGGTGAGATCCTCTGACATGATCACTCCCAGGTCTCTACATTAGTTTTTCGCTCTATTGTGTGGTTAGAATTTGTTTTATACTCAGATACAGTTTTCTGCGGCTCATTTAAAGATTTGGTTGATGTCCGCCTGGAGTCTTGCGGTGTTCTCAATGGAGAACACTGTCATGCAAATTCGGGTGTCATCTGCAAAAGAAGACACGGTGCTGTGGCTTACATCCCTGTCTTTAAATAACAAAAAGGCACAATACCGTGACTGGAACGATACACAAATAACTACTACTACTACTACTACTACTACCTCCACCTCTTCCTGCCTATATATAGCCGTCCTGCTCCACCTCTGTTAGTGTGACTTTGTCAATGGTCCAAGTCGGACCGAAACGTCGTCGTAAGCTTCTCTCTTTTATGTGCGGGTTATTTGTGTATAGTGTATCCCTGTCTTTGTCAGATATGAGGATGAAGAACAGGATGGGAGCGAGTACTGCCTCAGATTTAACTCTGTTTAATACTACTCTTTGTGTTCTGTTTGTTACGAAATTATTGATACATATATCAACTTTTCCTGTTATTCCTTTATCACGCATTTTGTGAGCTATTACACCATGGTCACACTTGTCAAAGGCTTTTGCAAAATCTGTGTATATTACATCTATGTTTTCTTTGTCTTCTAGAGCATCCAGAACCTTGTCATAGTGGTCCAGTAGTTGGGACAGACAGGAGCGACCTGCTCCAAACCTACGTTGCCCTGGGTTGTGTAACTGATGGGTATCTAGATAGGTCGTGATCTTGCTGCTTAGAAACTTTTCAAAGATTTTTATGATATGGGACATTATTGCTATCGGTCTGTAGTTCTTTGCTCTTGTTTTACTGCCCCCTTTGTGGAGTTGGGTTATGTCTGTTGTATTTAGCAGCTGTGGGACGACCCCTGTGTTCACGCTCCCTCTCCATAGGATGTTAAAAGCACATTATAGGAGCTACTTGCAGTTCTTGATGAACTCGGAGTTCCACAAGTCTGGGCCTGGGGCAGAGTGCATAGGCACATCATTTATCGCTTTTTCGAAGGCATTTGCCGTCAGGATAATATCAGATAGAATTTGGTAAACTCGAACCTGTCTCATAAAAAAAATCATTTAGGTCTTCGATTCTAAATCTGGTTAGCGGTTCGCTAAAATCCGAGTCATATTGGGACTTGAGTAGCTCACTCATTTCCTTGCTGTCATCTGTGTATGACCCATCTTGTTTAAGTAGGGGCCCAATACTGGATGTTGTTCTCGACTTTGATTTGGCATGAGAAAATTTATTTTTTTAGTTTCTTTCAATTTCATTTATGGCTTTTAGTTCTTCCCGCGTTTCCTGACTTCTGGTAATATTGTCTGATAGTTCAGTCTGAGAGCTCTGTTTGGTAGGTTTGTGTGGTAGTTTTCTCTGCTGGGTTTATCTTCCAGTCTTGTTTGAATGGTCTGTCTGTTAATTCTGTCTTGTAGTTCTGGCAGTTCCTTTTGGTAGATTTGTCTTGCAGCTCGGTCTGTTAGCTCTGTTAGACCAGTCTTGCAGCTCGGTCTGTTAGCTCTGTTAGATCAGTCTTGCAGCTCGGTCTGTTAGCTCTGTTAGATCAGTCTTGCAGCTCGGTCTGTTAGCTCTGTTAGATCAGTCTTGCAGCTCGGTCTGTTAGATCAGTCTTGCAGCTCGGTCTGTTAGCTCTGTTAGATCAGTCTTGCAGCTCGGTCTGTTAGCTCTGTTAGATCAGTCTTGCAGCTCGGTCTGTTAGCTCTGTTAGATCAGTATTGCAACTCGGTCTGTTAGCTCTGTTAGATCAGTCTTGCAGCTCGGTCTGTTAGCTCTGTTAGATCAGTCTTGCAGCTCGGTCTGTTAGCTCTGTTAGATCAGTCTTGCAGCTCGGTCTGTTAGATCAGTCTTGCAGCTCGGTCTGTTAGCTCTGTTAGATCAGTCTTGCAGCTCGGTCTGTTAGCTCTGTTAGATCAGTCTTGCAGCTCGGTCTGTTAGATCAGTCTTGCAGCTCGGTCTGTTAGCTCTGTTAGATCAGTCTTGCAGCTCGGTCTGTTAGCTCTGTTAGATCAGTCTTGCAGCTCGGTCTGTTAGCTCTGTTAGATCAGTCTTGCAGCTCGGTCTGTTAGCTCTGTTAGATCAGTCTTGCAGCTCGGTCTGTTAGCTCTGTTAGATCAGTCTTGCAGCTCTGACTGTTAGTTGTCTTGCAGTTCTGTGTGGTAGTTGTTTGTCTTGAAGTAAAATAAAAATTTTGATGCTTTGCAATATTTTTTAACTCTTTTTTGAACTTTGTCATGCATTTTCAGACAATTTGAGCCTCGTGAACTGTGCGTCACATGAAGGCAGAAACTGAGGGCCATGAACAATACTTCCTGCATCGCAATAGCTGTAGTAACAGTAGGTATCGTGGACTATAGTCTTATGTTTTTGTAGATGTGTTACTATGGCCTTTATCAAAGCGAAAATGGAATTTCTGTAAGAAATATACTAGGACACGTGTGCGTGTAGCACTTGGGTGCCTTCATTGTGAAGACTTTTTGCCAGCCAATGTCCTTTTCAATGCATTATGGAGATAATATTCTGGAGACAATGGTAAATGAGGTAATCAGTCCCTCAGCCTTGATATGTGTTCATTTCCTCATTAAAGGTGTTTAGCACCTCTACTTTGAGCAAGGATAAGAACACTTTTTTTTCAAGGCTGACGGACTGACTACTTAATCTTCCACTGTTTCCAGTATGTAAACTCTGCAGTGATTGCTGTATATTTTTTAGGTAGCGATTGTAAATAATCTTGAGCCTAAACTTAATCTTAGAAAAGTCACTGATCACGAAACGTCTTCCTAGTGAAAGTAAAATACCCATATGTTAAACATGTCCTATTCAACGATCTATCTAGTTGAAAGTTCAGACACTTGTGCAACATCTGGTTATCTTTATTGTAGACGTTTCGCCATCCAGTGGCTACAATGAAGATACCCAGATGTTGCACAAGTGTCTTAACTTTCATCTTGTCGGTATTGTATACCTGTCTTGCACAACCGATCTATCTAGTGTTGACAAGTAGGCCTATCGCGATGCTACTCTTCTTGTATGACTAGTGCAGTGGAAGTGTGACACTACTGTGGAATAAAGATATAAATTAAACAATTAGACATTTATTATAAGCTGTTCTTCCCACTGGAGTTTTTACCAATTCAATGTAAGTCACTTATTAATACAGGTTTGCCAGAAAGGGTCCTGACCCGGGTTTTCTCTATATGGTGACCCGGCAGTGGCTCCCGAAGTGATGCAAAGTTTATAGCCATATGACAGGGGCGCGGTGAGCATTGTCAAGTGGAGTACTGCTTTCAGCTATATGGCGCCGGCAGCCCTATGACAAGGGTGCGGTGTGTAAGGAATAGACAAACGCAGAATGTATAGTAGACAGGGGTCAGGTGCCGGTGAATGTGTCACCTGCTCGTTCGTGACCTGGCGGGTTTTAATCAGTGTAATTAGAGAATATGATACACTAAAGCTTCCAGAATTCTGGGTCACTGTGTTGGACTCCTGCACCAAGCTAAAGCCTTAAGTACACGACCTCTCTGTCAGTCACTCTTCTTCAGCCACAACCTGGTTTCTCTCCACTTCAGACTGTGTTTGTGAGTAATGGTAAACTCGAGACGTTAGCCGCGTCGTATCTATTGCATGTAAATGTATTTCCTTAATCATAGTTTTAAGCTTTTGGCTTTATCGCTCCTCAGTCACTAGTCCAAGCTTCTGGGTTCTTCGCACGTATACATCACAACTACCGCATGGGATGTGTAAGAATGGTATATAATACCGACAAGATGAAATTAAGACACATGTGCAACATCTGGGTATCTTTATTGTAGACGTTTCGCCATCCAGTGGCTTTATCAATACAAATTCTGGGACATAACTTGAAGACAGTAGAACTATGTACAGAAGATGAGGAAATCAGTCCCTCAACCTAGGAGTAGGTGCGAAGAGCACCATAGTCGTGGAGATTCTGAAGCAGAAGAAAGGATCCTGGCGCTTATATAGTAACGTCAGGTGTAGCAGACCTGACGTTACACCTGACGTTACTATATAAGCGCCAGGCTCCTTTCTTCTGCTTCAGAATCTCCACGACTATGGTGCTCTTCGCACCTACTCCTAGGTTGAGGGACTGATTACCTCATCTTCTGTACATAGTTCTACTGTCTTCAAGTTATGTCCCAGAATTTGTATTGATAAAGCCACTGGATGGCGAAACGTCTACAATAAAGATACCCAGATGTTGCACATGTGTCTTAATTTACCGCATGGGATGACATGCACGTCTGTGGTGGTTTCATCCACTGTGGAAGGCCTCTTTACTAAGTTCTTTTTGGTGGATGACCAGCTAGTGGCCACAATGTGTTGAGACCTTGAGCCAGGTAACTGGCCACCTCACTACTGACAGAATGACTCACCTGGATAGAGAATGTTTTTATTTGGCGGTGTTGGTTTAGAAAGACACGTAAGCAAACACTATAACATATTTATTAGAAAACGTTTCGGTCCTGGGACCTTGATCACTTCTAACATACAGAGGTAGGAAGTGATCAAGGTCCCAGGACCGAAACGTTTTCTAATAAATATGTTATAGTGTTTGCTTACGTGTCTTTCTAAACCAACTTATCGGTATTTATTACCAAGGTTTATACCATTTGGCGGCGTAAATATGAAGTGGGAGGCGCACCTTTTGCGGTCACAGATAAAATGCGGGGGAACTGGAACCTTGTAAATATTTGTAAAATGCAGTTACTCTCATCATAATTACACTTCCCTTCGATAAATGATACTGTGATTACCAAAATTAACAGCGTGGAACCTTCCGTTAAATTAATTCTCGGTCAGGAAGGGCACAATAAACTCTCGTTCTTGGATGTCCATTTGAGCAAGGCAACATTTTTTTTGTATTTTAAGTTACAATGGAAATCCACGAACAAAGACAAACTGATACGTTTATTTTTCCCTCACATCATGTCACTCGTGCTATAAAAGGCGTTGCCATCTAGTTCTTCCTCAGACACCACAGGATTACGTACAGCTCACAGTTCCTCGTAGAGAAATATAACCTCGCTTGACAAATATTTGCATGCTATCACTTTCTTATACATTTTATCTGTGACTGCAAAAAGCCTGGATAATACTCTTTTAAAACAGCCACACTAGAACATTCTCTATCCAGGTGTGTTGTGCAATCAATGATGCCGCCAGTAAAGTCGCTCAAACCTTTACTGATAACATAATAGATGTGACCACCAACTACTCGTGCACTATTATAGAGTAGTTGCAGAGGCTTTCAAGGGTAGATGAAACCAGCCCAGGAGTGTATGTCATCCCCTGTGGTGGTTGTGATAAGATGAAGGTGGGCGAAACATTCAGAGCCTTGGACTAATGACTGTAAGAGCTCAAATACATATACCAGAGGGCGAAACGCCTCACATTTAATAAATTATTAAAGTTTAGCATATCTCTCTTTATTCCACAGTTTGTGAGTACTATTACTATTGGGCTAGTACTATCATGTTTGTCTCCCTCACAGTTCATGCCACACATGATAGTGCTGGGAAACAATAGTCACCCAGCCTTCACCGGCTCCCTGCTTGAGGTGTTCAACGTCATCAGTCATCGCCTCCAAAAATGGTACGATCTTACATACACTCGTAAACACGCAAACACACACACACCGACTCCGAAGTGTCCCTGTTTGCAGATGATGTGAAGTTGATGAGAAGAATTCACTCGGACGTGGACCAGGAAGAACTACAAAGGGATCTGGACAGGCTGCAGACCTGGTCCAGCAATTGGTTCCTGGAGTTCCACCCCACCACGTGCAAAGTCATGAAGATTGGGGAAGGGCAAAGAAGACCGCAGACTGAGTACAGTCTAGGGGGACAGAGACTACAAACCTCATTTAAGAAAAAAGATCTTGGGGTGAGTATAGCACCAGGCACATCTCCTGAAGCGCACATCAACCAAATAACTGCTGCAGCATATGGGCGCCTAGCAAACCTAAGAATAGCATTCTGACATCTTAATATGGAATCGTTCAGGACCCTGTACACCGTGTACGTTAGGCCCATATTGGAGTATGCGTCACCAGTTTGGAACCCACACCTAGCCAAGCACGTAAAGAAACTCGAGAAAGTGCAAAGGTTTGCAAAAAGACTAGTTTCAGAGCTAAGGGATAATGTCCTACGAGGAGAGGTTAAGGGAAATCGACCTGACAACACTGGAGGACAGGAGAGATAGGGAACACATGATAACGACATATAAAATACTGAGAGGAATTGACAAGGTGGACAGAGACAGAATGTTCCAGAGATGGGACACAGCAACAAGGGGACACAGTTGGAAGTTGAAGACACAGATGAATCTCAGGGATGTTAGGAAGTATTTCTTCAGTCACAGAGTAGTCAGGAAGTGGAATAGTTTGGGAAGCGATGTAGTGGAGGCAGGATCCATTCATAGCTTTAAGAAGAGGTATGATAAAGCTCATGGTGTGGGGAGAGTGACCCAGCAGAGGCCAGTGAAGAGGCGGGGTCAGGAGCTGGGACTCGACCCCTGCAACCACAACTAGGTGAGTACACACACACACACACACACACACACACACACACACACACACACACACACACGCAGAACACCTAGGTAGGTAGACTTCCTGTGATCCACAGCACCTCCCTGTTGCCCAACGCTGTGAGGGATGTGTCAGAGTCGACACACAGGTATACTCCCACGCTAAACGCCTCCCATTTTTTCAGGAGTAGATGGTGATCCCGTTCGGCCCTTTGCAGGATTGCGAGTACTGATGGATATATTTATATTCCATGTGAATTGGGGCAATTTTGCGGAGAGCCACTGTAATCTGGAGGGGTCTGTGGGTCGAAGCTTGTTACCGTTGCCGAGTTGGAAACTGTTAGGAGGAAATCCTCAGAGTGATGTGCGCTCACAGCTTGGAGAATGGTAGTTTCCTGTTGGACGTTGCTGTTTTGAGCATGTTGTCACGTACTTTTCAAACAATGGGGCCATCCCATCACTCACTACGAAAGCAAAAGACTTGGCAGACGATGCAACATCCCCCCAATGAAAAGCAGGGGTGTCACTAGCACGTTAAGAGACCATACAATAAGTGTCAGGGGCCCGAGACTGTTCAACTGCCTCCCAGCATACATAAGGTGGATTACCAACAGACGCCTGGCTGTCTTCAAGCTGGCACTGGACAAGCACCTAAAGTCGGTTCCTCACCAGCCGGGCTGTGGCGCGTACGTTGGTTTGCGTGCAGCCAGCAGTAACAGCCTGGTTGATCAGGCTCTGATCCACCAGGAGGCCTGGTCACAGACCGGGCCGCGGGGGCGTTGACCCCCGGAACTCTCTCCAGGTAAACTCCAGGTAAACACCAGTGCTGTATTGTGTTCTAACACTGGAGCAGCGAGTCTCCCAGTTGGTAATGGCCCTGGAGCAGCTTGAACCCTCTATACCTACTATCTCGTCCCATGCTGTGGAGGAGGATAATGAAGATGGTAGGGCAATCTTGGAGAATGTACGTACTCCTATCCCTCCAAGCCTGACTGGATAGTGAGGCTTGCATCCACTGTCCATCTTCAACGGAAAAGATTCATTAAGCTCTCTAGCATGGTCTTTAGAAAGCTATCTTGTTCCTTAAGTTTTGGACTGCCAAAGGCTGTTTGATTTCAGCATTGTGACAACCTCGTAACTCAACATTTTATTGCAGCCTTGGTAACAACGCATCGCCGGGTGTTGCCAGCCACAATGGGGTTGATTCTTCCATTCTTTTACCTTAGAGCACATAGTGATGCGCCTAAAAAGAGTGGCCTAATGGTATCCCGGACACACCAAGCCAGACACACACTGGCATATCTGGTGAACTTTGGCAACAAGCTTTCTGAAACATTCCCAAATGCCAGATTGAGCATTTATTTTAACCCGTGAAACCCCCTTCTGAGCCCTGTGGGAATGATATGGCAGCAATATACACATTGGCATCCTGTAGGGATAAATGTTCTTCATTACCAGCAATACCAACATTGGCCTCAGGGAGGCCAGTGTTGGAACTGGTAGCTCTGGGTGGATGTTTGTTCTTCAGAGTGTGTGCTGTAGTGGCATCCTTAGGAGCGATGGTATCCTCACTAGTTATAAGGCTGAGTGCTCCATCAGGATTTCTCTCTTCTATTATTTTGCTAATTTGGGCTGATTTTTGAGGCTTCATAAAGTTATGGGATGATTATCTTGGATCATTGAGATACAGAGGCTGAGGTTATGGAATGATTCTCTTGTACAGAGGCTGAGGTTGTGGAATGATTCTCTTGTACAGAGGCTGAGGTTATGGAATGATTCTCTTGTACAGAGGCTGAGGTTATGGAATGATTCTCTTGTACAGAGGCTGAGGTTGTGGAATGATTCTCTTGTACAGAGGCTGAGGTTATGGAATGATTCTCTTGTACGGAGGCTGAGGTTATGGAATGATTCTCTTGTACAGAGGCTGAGGTTTTGAAATGATTCTCTTGTACAGAGGCTGAGGTTGTGGAATGATTCTCTTATACAGAGGCTGAAGTTATGGAATGATTCTCTTGTACAGAGGCTGAGATTATGGGATAATTCTCTCGGATCATTGAGGTACAGAGGCTGAAACTATAGAATACCTCTCCCCCCCCCTCTCTCTCTCTGTCTCTCAGTTACTGAAAAGCATCTTATTCATCTCGTATCACCCAATCACCACCAATACTAATATTGTCTTCCAGCATCAGGATGGTTCCAACGCTGGACAACGCAGGAGGAGTGAAACTGCCTAACGGAACGTGGTCAGGCGTGGTTGGCTTGTTACATAGAGGCGTAAGTTATGCTATGCCTGCAATTATCTATTAGTAAATGCATATTTATAATTACCTAGGCACAGTGATCGGCAGTGGGAACTAAGAAATGGGCCTTGAAACCCTCTTTAATAAGTGGAAAGCATCTAATTTACAAGTTATGACCCATAGTGAGACTTTGTCATCAACAATGAGGCTTTATCAAATAGTTTTCCAATGTTCTTGTTCTGGTACTAGACATAACTGGGGCCAGAAGCTGTCTCGACCCCCAGAAAACACAACTCAATGAGTACAGTGGTATTAACACTAGTGTTATGGCTCTCAGGAGGCAGATATGAGTTCCATACTGATGGTAACAGCAGACAGGAACCAGGCGACCGACCTGGGCGAGTATCTCTACATGGAGGAACACTCGGCTGGCTACCACAGACCTATGGTTCACTCCGACATCACTGGCTTCGTTAAGCCCTTCACAGCCTGGGTGAGTGTCATCACACTGAGGAGGGGGGCATACGAAGGTTCATTAAACCTTAATTGGGTCCCTTGGTTTGAGTGGTAACACACTCGGCTGAAATACTGTGTCCTTAGTCCAATCCCCGGCACGGGTGGAAACGTTGGGTATGTTTTCTTACACCTACTGGCCCTGTTCATATAGCAGTAAGTAGGTACCTGGATGTTAGACAACTGTTGTGGATGGCATGCCCGGGGATGATAGTATATCTTAAATAAGGCTGGCCTTTGAAATGAGCAGAGGTACGATAACAGCTCTGTAAAATTGTTATTTGCAAAAAAAATGTTGTACTACACTGAAGTTACAATCATCAGAGAGCTCACTACAACCTTAAGTTTCATCACACTGAGGTTGTGAACTTAAAAGGGTTCATTGCGACCTTAGGTCACCCCCACACACTGAGGTTAAGGACATAAGAGTGTTCCTTCACAGCTTAGTCACGAGGAAAAAGCCTTTATTTTAATTACTCCCGATTAGTTAAAAAAAATAACAGAATAATCCGACAAAACTAACAGTTTCTTTATTGTTTGAAAGATGAGAAAGTTCAGGTGAATGAAGCAAAATGTGTATACAATCTCAAGATTTCATAAATCTTATCATTAACAATGAGGTGTGTTGGGTTTGTCTGAAGAACAACTGAGGAGAAAGCCAGAAGAGAGGGCAAGTAGAGAGATGATAAAGTCAAGATTAGGTCAAATCCCGAGTGCCCTGAAGACCAGAACATACAGCAATATACTGGGATGGACTAGAGTCAACATAAACAAACCAATACAAAGGTTAATGTTAGGAATATAGTGTACAGACCCAGCTCAAGAGGACGGCGTCTGTTAAAGCCATAGAAAATTATCAGAGAGCTTATGAAATAGCTAAGATCAGAAGCATGACAAGACGAAATCATTGTGACAAGATAAACAATTATTATTTTTTTTCTTTTAGTCTGTCGGAAAGAGAACGACTAGTTTCATCAAAGTAATAGAGCGAGAACATTAAGGAATTAGTAACAGGAGAAGAATGAACTAGATACATGTTTAAGACACACATACAACATCTGATGTTTATATAGTGTCACACATCATCTCTCAAAATAGATACGCATGTGTCTTACCCATTAACTTGTAAATAATTTATTCGATTATTTTTGAATATTCAGAGGACTGAGAGTGTTAGATTTATAAACTAGAAATATAGGGAAGGAGAAACTCATAATTTCACAGGTAAAGTGTATTAGGAGACGAGAATGTTAGCTTAGTATAAGAGTTGATGAAATTGTGAGGAGAACCAGACGAGGCAGTAACTAAGAATGAAAATTTTATACTGGAGTAATTAATGCTCTCAGACTTGAAGGAAGAGGAGAATGAGAGGAACAGGAACACTTCTCTAATAGGATGACCTCTTCTTACCCTCTTCATTGATTCTGGTATAGTTGAAGTGTTACAGGTGTCCCCTGGTACAGGTGTGGGTACAGGTGTTGCTGGCAACACTAGGTGTTGTGGCTGCCATGTGTTTACTTCGTCTGATCCAAGAACACCGTCATCAGAAAAGGTGAGCAAAGCAATATATGTATATACTCACACACACACACACACACACACACACACACACACACACACACACACACACACACACACACACACACACACACACACACACACAAAGGAATGAGCTTATACACGATAACCAGCACAATTTCAGGGAAAGGAAATCCTGTGTCACAAACCTACTGGAGTTTTACGACAAGGTGAGGGAAGTAAGACAGGAGAGAGATGAGGGTGGATAGATTGCATTTTCTTGGAGTGTAAGACGGCTTTTCGACAAAAGGGGTTAGTGTAAAAGTTAGAGGAGCATGCAGGAATAACAGAAAAAGCAGTGTAATGGATCAGAGAACACCTAACAGGAAGGAACAACGAGTGATGGTACTTGAGAACATGAAAGTGTGAGCGCATGTGATGAGTGGAGCTCCACAAGGGTCAGTCCTAAGGCTGATGCTGCTTCTGGTACATGTGAATGACATGATGGAAGGGATAGACTCAAATGTATCCCTGTTTGCAGAGGATGTGAAGCTAATGCGAAGAATTCCAATGGGTGATGATCAGGTAGGACTATAAAGGGATCTGGACAGGCTTCAAGCCTGGCTCAATAGGTAGCTCCTGGAGTTTAATCCCACCAAGTGCAAACTTATGAAGACTGGAGAAAGCGAAGGAAAACCGCCGACGGAGTACAGGCTAGGGGGCCAAAAACTGCGAACCTAACTCGAGAAAAGGATCTTGAGATGAGTATGATGCCGAGCACAGCTTGAGGTGCACTTCCACCAAATAACTGTTACAGCACATAGGTGACTGGCAAGCCTATGAATAGCGTTTCGACAACTAAGTAAGGAGTCATTCAAGACACTGTACATCGTGTACGTCAGTCCCATATTGGAGTATCTAGCACCAGTCTGGAAACTTTACCTGAACGACCACTTTTAGAAATTAAAGAAAGAGAAAAGGTTTGCAGCAAGACTAGTCCCGGAGCTAAGAGGCACACCCTGGTGTGCCGGTGATAGTCCCCAGGTGTGCCATAAGTTTGTTAATATTTTTGCCTAAGATTCGTAGTCTTAAAACACCACAATTTTATTTGACCAGTATTTGTTATATAATTAACTACTACAGAAGAGTTACGATTTTTTCGAACATATGTCATTAAATGGTTAACATATAATAATAAATACTTGATTAATATTAAATCAAAGGACATTACGTTGGGAAAATAAATTTATATAATAGTCACCGTTTGCATTTGATTTACGATCAGTATTTTCTTTGTTAACAGTGCGTCGCTTAATACGTCACTGACGTGTTGGTGTCCCAGATTCCATGAAGATGTAACAGTCGCTTAATACGTTTAATACGTTGTTGACGTCCCAGACTCCATGGTGATGAAACAGTCGCTTAATACGTTTAATACGTTGTTGACGTCCCAGACTCCATGGTGATGAAACAGTCGCTTAATACGTTTAATACGTTGTTGACGTCCCAGACTCCATGGTGATGTAACAGTCGCTTAATACGTTTAATACGTTATTGACGTCCCAGACTCCATGGTGATGTAACAGTCGCTTAATACGTTTAATACGTTATTGACGTCCCAGACTCCATGGTGATGAAACAGTCGCTTAATACGTTTAATACGTTGTTGACGTCCCAGACTCCATGGTGATGTAACAGTCGCTTAATACGTTTAATACGTTATTGACGTCCCAGACTCCATGGTGATGTAACAGTCGCTTAATACGTTTAATACGTTATTGACGTCCCAGACTCCATGGTGATGAAACAGTCGCTTAATACGTTTAATACGTTGTTGACGTCCCAGACTCCATGGTGATGTAACAGTCGCTTAATACGTTTAATACGTTATTGACGTCCCAGACTCCATGGTGATGTAACAGTCGCTTAATACGTTTAATACGTTATTGACGTCCCAGACTCCATGGAGATGTAACAGTCGCTTTCCTATTTCATAATAACAGACGTTTTAAAGAGTAGTTTGTGCTTTATCTTAATATGAACAAGTTTGTGATCAAGAAGAGAAAATTATGAGGGGGGGGGGAGGATACCTGGAGTTTACCTGGAGAGGGTTTCAGGGGTCATCGCCCCCGCTGCCCTGTCTGAGATCAGGCCTCATGATGGATCAGGGTCTGATTAACCAGGCTGTTACTGCTGGCCGCACGCAAGCTGACGTACGAACCACAGCCCGGTTGGCCAGGTATTGACTTTAGGTGTCTGTCCAGTGCCTTCCTGAAGACAGCCAGGGGTCTATTGGTAATCCCCTTATGTATGCTGGGAGGCAACTGAACAGTCTTGGGCCCCGGACACTTACTGTGTTGTCTCTCAGTGTAGTTGTGACTCCCCTGCTTTTCACCGGTGAAATGTTGCATCTCCTGCCGAGTCTTTTGCTTTCATAGGGAGTGATTTTCGCGTGCAGGTTTGGTACCAATCCCTCCAGGACCTTCCAAGTGTATATTATCATACATCTCTCTCGCCTGCGTTCCAGGAAATACAGATCAAGGACCTTCAACCGTTCCCAGTAATTTAGGTGCCTTATCGTACTTATATGGGCCGTGAAAGTTCTTTGTACACTCTCCAGGTCTGCAATGTCGCCAGCCTTGAAGGGGGCAGTTAGTGTACAGCAGTAGTCCAGCCTAGAGAGAACAAGCGATTTGAAGAGAATCATCATGGGCTTGGCGTCCTTAGTTTTGAAGGTTCTCATTATCCATCCTATCATTTTCCTAGCGGATGAGGTAGATACATTGTTGTGGTCTTTGAAGGTGAGATTCTCTGACATTATCACTCGGATGACGAATGTTGAAAAATTAGTGAAAAGATAATAATGTTTCCCATTTCCGGAAAAACTGATGTTATTAGAAGAAGACGTGTATATTTGAACAGATATTTAGAGCTGGAATTTACGCCAGAATGTGTTATTTGTTGTCATAAACTGGAAAATGAAGCTGTGGAAATTTTTTGATTATTTCCTGAATGTAGAGTATACAAGTGTATACAGATATTATATGTGTAAAATTGTGATGTTGATTTGACCCTTGAGAAATTTCGAGGAAGAGGGGGGGGGGGAGAGGACCAGCGTCGCGAAGTGATACATGGAGAGAGACGCTCACAATATGGCGACGTAGTACTACTTGTGCAATTGGTTTAAAAATCGGGCGTCATCGAGCCCGAAAATGGGTGTATTGGTTGGAATCAAGGATTAGAAATTTCTTTAACGTCCTCCACTGGGATAAATGTACAAATTCCGTATGAAACAACTGTAATATAGTTGTACGGTTGGAGAATGAGAGACAGCCTAGTGGTGGGCAGAACATCAAGTGTAAAGGACACCTCTGTCAAGAGTCTGCAGTGGTTGGCCAACTTTCTGTTAGCTACTCCTAGGGTGGTGTTAGGATGTGATCTATCAACAATAATTAGGTGGTAAGACCTTTATAAGGGTTGTATTTATATAATGTATATCATGCAATTTCTTTGTTATGGACCCAACTAGTCTTTATTAATTCCAGTCAAAACCAAATGATACAGTCCACATATTCTAATTTATCAGAGTTACTGGTTTTATTGCATGTTAGCCCCTCAAGGAAGGTTCCTTGATGTTGGTGAGGGGCTCTTGATTTAGGGAATTGGATCTGTGCTCCAGTTCCCCGAATTAAGCCTGAATGCCTTCCACATCCCCCCCCCAGGCGCTGTATAATCCTCCGGGTTTAGCGCTTCCCCCTTGATTATAATAATAATATTGCATGTTAGTAAAAATATTTATAGGTCAAACTTAATGTGAGTGTTATTTGGTGGGTGGGCATCGAGGGAGGAACAGTGGGTGGACACCGAGGGAGGTACAGTGGGTGGACACCGAGGGAGGTACAGTGTTGAGACCTGTACCTGAAGTCCCACTCAGCTCTGAGGTGTAACTAATATCAGTGAGTACAATTATTATAATTGTACCTGGGCCAAATTATATGCATGTAAGAATTCAGGTTAATGCCTGTGAATCTCATACATATAATTTTTCACAGAAGTCATGGTACCCATCAAAATACAGACATTTCACTATGAAACATAATCATCTTACTAACATGGCCATCTTACTAACAAGCCTCGGTCATACTTTGACCGACTTTTATATGAGCGAACACAAGAGCTTAATATTTGTAATAAAACTCAAGAGGACAGCAGAATTACTGGCTAAAAATATAAAGGCTGAGACAGAAGCAGACACACTTACTCTCCCTACTTGCAGTGCCATAGTAAAACCAAGTTTGTCAGTGAAGCAGAAGAAAAGAAGTTAGATTCCACTTTCAGATAATAAAATCAGCAGAATGAAACATCATGTGAAGCAGCAGTGTGCGCCTCTGTTAAGGAATTTTTTTTTCACACCAAGTAGACGAGTCTATAGATGTGGAAATGCTCAACTATTGGGTTCATTTTGTACATTATTAATGGTAAACTACTAAACCAGTTTTTTGTTGTAAAGAACTTGAAGAAACAACAACAGGTCAAGATATATTCACTACATAAAGTAAGTACCTGGAAGCTGTTGGTATAGTAGTACTCCAGCCTAGAGAGAAGTGATTTAAATAATTTACACGTCATCCCTTGCTTTGAACATTTTCATTATCCATCCTATCATTTTCCTCGCAGATGTGATAGTGACACTGTTGTGATCCTTGAAGGTGAAATCGTCTGACATTAACACTCCTATGTCCTTCACACTACTTTCTCGCTCTAGTGTGTGGTTAGTTTGTGCTCTACTAGCAATGATTTCCTGCAGTTTTCCATATTGGAGTAGTCGAAATTTGTTCTCATGTTGGTGCAATGTTGCAACAAAGTAGAGATATCATGCCATTGATTTTTGGACATCTAGAAGTACTTGCATAAAAAATCTCTACCGTTTTCCAAAGCTATGTAGGGAAGATTATAACTGGTTGAGAAACTCATTAATTGCATCAGTAACAAGCCCGCCAAAACGCAGTCTCACAGAAAAAGAGAAATTAATTGAAATACGTAATGATGGTAGTCTGAAATTAAAGTATATGGTAATGCCTAGTGACGAATTTTGTACAGAGATTAATAATAAATTTCATCAAGTTGCGATAAAAACTGATAATTCTGACGTAGTTTTCCACATCTTACCTGTGTCAGCAGGGATTTTGTGCTCAGAAACATGCAAACTAACAAGAGGGAAAGACTACAGTTGGTCTGGGAAGAAATGAGAGAATGCTAGTCCAGTATCTTACCTAATATCAGAAGGATCTGCCAGTCACACCAAAGCCCAAATATGTCACTAAAAAGTTACAGAAGACAAGTTAGTTTTTTTATTTTATTTTATTATGTTCTATAATGCATGTGTATTGCATGTCTTACACTAACAGGCTTGTATGTTTTATATTTCTATGTATTCTTGTATGTTTTCATTATTATTATTATTATGAAGACTAGGTACTCTTGGGAAGCGGTTCTAATAGAAAACTGACTAGGGATGCCACAGAATACGTTACGTGACTTCAGGTGTCATCACTGAAAAAAGATTGAGAAACCACTGCTCTGGGACATGACAGATACTCTGGCGGAATGACGGATTACTCTGGTGAAATGACAGATACTCAGGGGCATAACAGATACTCTGGAGCATGATAAATACTCTGGAGCATTACACATACTTTGGGACATAACAATAATTCTGAGAATGTCTTCTTCTACTGGGAAGCAGAGAGCAGGGTATCAAGCAGGGTGGAGGAGAGCAGCAGCAGAACCAGGCAGTAGTTGTGGTCACCATCACAAGTTCTGCTATGATAGCAGTGTCCTCACTGCTCTCACAAAGTGAGTATCTCAATATCTCTCTCCTGCACTATCCTAACTTAACCTAGTCTAACCTTGTCTAACCTAGCCTAGTCTAATGTAGCCAAATCTAACTTAGCCAGTTTGGTCTAACTTAGACGTGTTCTTGCTCAGTGGTCTTCATTAGTGGTAACGTGTTCTTGCTAGTGTAAAGACGTGCCAAGTGTGCTCTCCGTTCTTAGCTACCTGAGATTGTGATGATGGCTTCCCTCGACTACGAACAGCTGTGTCTTCAGCTTAAGGTAGTGTTAGAGGAAGCAAGAAGAGAAATTCAAGGATTATCCTAGATACAATTTCGACGATGATTGGACCAATGACTGGATGCTAGATGGAACTGAAGGGACGAAGCTGAAGGTCGATGAGACTGCTGTGAAGAACAGCAACTCTTTTTCTTTGTTATCAGACAAATATCAATCGCCCATCCAGGACGTTCTAACGAAGACCATTCCAACAAGGACCAATATTAACGACACACCAAAGCCCTCCAGTTAAGACATCCAAGCTAAGCCCATCTCTACAAAGACCATCGAGAACGTCACAAGAAACGCAGCCATTGGAGGTAAGAAGATTGTTTTAGTTGATGTCAGGTTAAGTTTATGGATAGGATGATTTTTCTTAGAGAGAAGAGGAGGAGGTAGAGGGTGTGCTTCACTGGGGCTGAATGGGGGACATTGTAAGCCGTCTGGAGGTAACGATGTTAGTAGACGTAGAATGTGGACCTGATCAACATTTATAAGTCAGCAACAGATATAATTAGGAAGATGGGACGGCACCCAACTCCTCTCCTCGGCAAGTTGGAAATGAATGGTTGTCCAGGACAACTGGTGTCAATTGCTAGGTGGACAAACACTGTAAAGACAATGCAGTACCATTTATTGACAACCGGGACCTCTTCTATGGCAGAAATGACATGTATGCCAGAAAAAGGGGCTCACTTATTTAGGTTTGGGGGAGGGGGCACTGGCCAAATCAGTGGAGGGAGCTGTTAGGGCTTTAAAGCAGAAATAGTTTATAGTATGGGTTTTTGTGGCAAATCAATGAACTATGATACAATAGAAATGGGCTGGACAAATTCCCAGTATACTGAAACTGTTATTTTTGGGGAAACAGTTATAAGCAGAATGAGGTAGAGTTATTGGTGAATATTGGAAAGCCAGTGGCACTAGGTGTTAAGGACAGTGATACAGATAGTAAAGGAGCAGGAATGAACAGGGAAGGAAAAATAGAAGAGAGGGTTTCTAAATATATACTATACAACCAGTTGTAGTGCTAGAAACAAGATGGACGAGTTCAGATTAGTTGCAAGTGCAGGTAATATTGGTGCATTTACCATAACTAAGACATGGTTTGATATGAAGAATGTCACAGTTAGGGTTTTTAAGTTATTCCACCTTGACAGAAGAATGATTAAAATGATGCATAAAAGCAAGTATTAAGACTGAAAAAACACACACAGAGTCTGTCTGGGAGGAATTTTCGGAAGGACATGAAGAATTAATTTTAGGTGTGATTTACCGTCCCCCAAACTTGGATAGAGAAATTTCTTTGGGAAGAAACTGTTAAGAACATAAGACACGATAATGTAGCAACTCTAGGGAACTTTAACTTTAGTCAAATTGATTGGAATTTATTGACTGGAAATTTTGAATCAAACGACTTCCTGGAGGTGGTTCAAAATTGTTTTTTGGAGCAGTTTGTGACAGAACCATCAAGAGGAAATAACTTGCTGGATTTGGTTCTGACTAACAAGGATACCATTATCAATAACCTAGAGATTACAGAGGAATTTGGCGCAAGCGACCATAAATCAATTACATTCAGTATCGATTGCAAGCATGACAGCAGGGATAATTCAGTAACAGTCCCAGATTTTCGCTTAGCAGATTACAATGGGCTTAGAGGTCACCTATCATCTGTGAAGTGGGGTATCGAAAAGGACTATCAATATGTCAGTTTTCTGAACGCTGTACTCACTGCCCAAAGAACATTTATTCGTTTAGAGATAAGAGATCGAATTGGAATTGTTTGAAATGGATGAAGAATAGGTTCAAAAATTTTTTAGGGCGGAAGAAATGAATTTATAGGCATATCAAAAAAAGTGAGGGCCATTTCGTGGATCAGTATACACACAATATACATTAACTGCTTGACAAAGCTCCTGGAGAGAGAAACGTTACCACAATAAAATGTTACATTAGTTGCACTTGTTACTTTTTACCTGATATAAAAAATCATTTTAATAAGCATGATTATATCTATGAAACTCAGCATGGATTCACGAGGGGCCATTCCTGCTAATTTCTTCATTAAAGCTTTCGAGGTCGTTGATCATGATAATAAACTCGGTATAATTTATTTGGATTTTAGTAAAGATTTTGATAGAAATCTATACTAAAAACTGTTAAAGAAAGTAGCAGCTCATGGTATTGGGGAAAAGGTCCTGCATTGCATCGAGACATGGCTTACTAAGAATATGCGCATTACTGGGGTGAAATGCGAGTTGAGATCTATAACAAGTGGCGTTCCACAGGGATCAGTTTTAGGCCCAATGTTGTTCATAAAATACATTAATGAACTTGATGACGGAAAAACTAGTCATATGAGCAAATTCGCTGATGACAGGAAGACAGGCAGGATAACTGATTCAGAGGAAGTTGTCACTGAACTTCAGGAGGATTTAGACAAACTCAGGTTTCGGTCAGGAAAGTGACATACAGTGTAATGTAGATAAATACAAAACCTGAAGCTCGGGAGAGTCCATAACCTTAGCACTTATAAATTAAATAATGTAGAACGTGGCTATACAGAATGCAGAAAAGGGCTTGGGGGTTATGGTGAGCATCAACCTTAAACCAAGACAGCAGTGCCTAAGTGTACGTAATACGGCAAACAGATTACTGGGATTTATATCAATATATATAAGTAACAAAAGTCCTGAGGCTAAACTATAGCTCTACACACCATTAGTAAGGCCTCACTTAGATTATGCAGCTCAGTTCTGGTGTCCACATTACAAAATGGATATAAATTCGTTAGAAAGCATGCAGTGAAGAATGACAAAAATTAATCCATGGCATAAAACATTTTCCTTACGAGAAAAGATTGAAATCTCTTGAATTACATTGTCTTGTAAGACGAAGAATGAGGGAGACGTGATTAGTGCATATAAGTGGAAGATAGATAATAAGGGAAATATAAACAAGGTCTGAAGATATCGCTCCATGAGAAAAGCAGTAATAATGGATTCAAATTGGAAAGTATTGGTTTGGAAATAGTGTAGTTGATAAGTGGGACAGTCTGCCTAGTAGGGTTATTGAAGTTAAAACCTTGGGTATCTTCATAAGAACATAAGAATGGAGGAACACTGCATCAGGCCTGCTGGCCCAGGCAAGGCACAGCCTTATCAAAACCACAAATTCCCACCCACGCATCTGACCAACCCTTATGTAGTTCCTATACGGCTAATTTAGTTCCCATATTTGGCTAATGAAGTTCCTATATTTAAATCAGGGGATAAGTCCATTCCATCAAATTACCGTCCAATAAGCCTGACGTCTATAGTGCGCAAATTATTGGAATCATTTATAACTGATGTTATTAGAAGTCATCTTCACGAGCATAATTTAATTAACGAGTCTCAGCATGGATTCATGAGAGGTCGTTCTTGCCTGACAAATTTACTGACATTCTTTAATAAAGCATTTGAAGCAGCAGACACTGATAAAGAATATGATGTTGTTTATTTGGATTTCAGTAAAGCTTTCGACAGAATATCTCACAAAAAACTCTTAGAAAAGTGGCAGCTCATGACATAGGTAAACTTCTAACATGGATCGAGGCTTCCCAACAGAAAGCATAGTTTCCATTAATGTGGTTGGGGGCCAGAACCTACAAACCTCGCTCAAGGAAAAGGTTCTCAGTGTATATATAACACCAGGCACATCTCCTGAGGTGCACATCAATCAAATAACTGCTGCAGCATATGGGTGCCTGCCAAACCTAAGAAGAGCATTCCGACATCTAAATAAGGACTCATTCAGAACCCTGTACACTGTGTACGTTAGGCCCATATTGGAATATGCAGTGCCAGTTTGGAACCGTCACCTAGCAAAACATATAAGGAAACTACAGAGAGTGCAAAGGTTTGCAACAAGATTAGTCCCGAAGCTAAGGGAAATGTTCTACGAGGAGAGGTTAAGGGAAATCGACCCAACAACACTGGAAGACAGGAGAGTTAGGGGGGATATGATAATGACATATAAAATACTGAGAGGTATAGACAAGGTGGACAGAGACAGGATGTTCCAGAGATGGGACACAGCAACAAAGGGTCACAGTTGGACGTTGAAGACTCAGATGTACCACAGGGATGTAAGGAAGTATTTCTTCAGTCACAGAGTAGTCAGTGTGAGGGAAAAGTTCAATAGATAGGAGTAGCGAGGGAGTATATAGTAACAATAGTTTCATTGCCGGCTACTTGTTAAGGTAGGGTAAGTCCTGCTCCTGCTATTCCCACCCCCTTTTTCCCCCTCCCCGAAAGTGATAGTTTGATTGCCGGCTGCTTGTTAAGGTAGGGTCAGTCTAGCTCCCGCTATCCCTTCCCCCCCCCGAAAGGTGACGTGTGGGGCTCCGGTCAAACAGTAAATCACTTGACTCACAGCTCCCAACACTACTGTAAGTACACACCTGATCATATTTTAGTGGACTTATTGGTTGAAAGCTTCACTTTTGACCAATAATTAACTTAGTCCTGTCAGTCTTGATAGGTTAAAATGTTTTAATAATCACCACATCTTTTAGGTATTGTACTTGTCATGGAGAGTGATTTCTTAAAGCAGTGGGTAATCTGTCTCTCTTTACAGCTTGAAATGACAGAGAGGGTCACCTGCCAATCAACGAGTAGAATTGAAGGAGATGGACTAATGTTCTGAGACGTCCCAATTTCTGATCCATTTACCTGTTTGTGTATGCAAGTAGCAGGATATAACCCCTCATCATTGCAGTGAAAAAAAACCTGCTTTCCTGTCATCTGGACGGAATGACGGCTATAAAATCTGTGAAGAACGAGCCGGTGGGTTGTCACCAACACCTGCGACCCCCCCCCCATCATCGGCAACGGCTACGATTTCAACAACACGCAGTGTCATCAACACCAGACACCCAAGTTTTATATATATATATTAGCGTTGAATTCAGATATCATTTATATTTTTCATTTTTCATTTTCTTTAAGATAGGATCAATATTTCATATTTAAGTGTTTTATAAAGTTAACTTTGGCACAACAACAATTAGAGGAAGGAGTACTTGAACATCATGCAGCTAGTGCACATATTCCAACACCTAATTTACCTCCCTTCACAGAGGGTGATGACATTACTTCATACATTATCAGGTTTGAAAATACCGCTACCCTCTGTGAATGGCCTGCTGACACCTGGGCTACCAGGTTAGGAATGTTATTTTCTGGTACAGCTTTGAATATCTATGCAACTTTGTCGCAGGATATATGTAATTATAACCTACTGAAGAAGGCAATCCTTAAAGCATATCAAAAAACCACTAATTCTTACAGGAAAGATTTCAGGTATGCCACCTTACAGCCTGGCCAGAACTTTCAGCAGTTACAGGTAACACTCTTTCGTTTGTTCGACTTTTGGATAGAGAGTTCAGGAATTGATCACAGTTATGAATCTCTTAGAGACTTCATGGTTGCTGACCAGTTCCTGACAGCTCTTCCTCACCAGATACGAACATTCATTAGAGAATGTAACCTGATTAAAGCTGAGGAAGTTACTGAGGCCGCTGACCTGTATGCTGAGGCTCACAATTCCTATAAAGACCTAAAGGGATCGAACCCTAAGGGCAAGGGTTCATCAGACCTTAAGAAATCAAAGCCTCTAGTGGAAAGTAAAATGACATCTTTTATTCCTGTTTGTCATTTGTGTGGTGTTAAGGGACATAAACGTCCAGATTGTCCTTCTAAGAAGGTCCAAAAAGTTGAAAGATGTTTTAAAGACTGTTATGACCAAGCACCCTTCTGTTCAGGAACAGTTAATGGACTTATGTATCTACCATTTTACGAGACACTGGATGCACATGTATAGTCATTTCTGATAAGCTGTTCCCTAACCTTAAAGAAACTCATTCCTCTGCTATACTTTCAGACTACTTGGGCCGTACGGACACTTTTCCTACCATCCGTTGTTACATTAGGTCTAAATGGTTCACAGGTTGGTCTGAAGCCGTACTAGCTCCCATCACTTCTTTCTCCGTACTAATAGGTAATGTAAAAGGTGCCATTCTTCCTTCTGAGGTTGACCTTTCATCACCAAAGATGGACATAAGTGTTTCAGATCCTCTTCCTGTAGAGTCAGAGAAGCCCCTCGAAAGTTCAGATGAGACAATGTCTCGTGAGATTCATGTGGGATTAAAAACCAGTGATGCTACTCTCGAAAGCGAGGTAGTAGGAAAACCGGTTCACTTGTTAGATGAAAGTGAAGATATCATCTCCGATACCATAAATGTCTTGACTAGGGCTCAGGCCAAAGTCCAGGGTTCTCCTACTATCCATCCTTTGATTTTCCCTGACTTTAAGCCTTTAGATATA
This sequence comes from Cherax quadricarinatus, assembly GCF_038502225.1. Taxonomy (NCBI): domain Eukaryota; kingdom Metazoa; phylum Arthropoda; class Malacostraca; order Decapoda; family Parastacidae; genus Cherax; species Cherax quadricarinatus. Next base: position 14,843,639 of record NC_091340.1, read on the forward strand.
TCGAAGGACTCCTTTGTCAATTTACCCTTCTCTTCAGAATTGCCATAATGCCGCTAAACAAAATCAAGTTATCCAAAGGAAAAACTTTTCATATAAATTTGAATATATAAAAGGTATCTTGTACAAGTCAGTATTCAAATTAAATTCAGATGAGATAGACTATTCCATCTTAGTTGTTCCAAGTCAATGCAGAGAGACTGTTCCTAAAATGGCTCATGACCTTCCAGTGGCAGGACATTTCTCGCATCGTAAAACCTTAAATAAAATTAGGGAAACCTATTTTTGGCCAAAAATGTCCTCAGATGTCACTACCTATTGTAGATCGTGTAAAGTTTGGCAACTGTCATCCTCCCGAGGTACCAGGCGAGTACCTATGGTCAAAATGCCAGTCTTTACGGTACCTTTTGAAAGAGTAGCTATTGACATCGTTGGTACTTTATCTCCACTTTCATCTGGGGGACATAGATATATATTAACATTAGTTGATTATGCTTCGAGTTTCCCTGAAGCTGTACCCTTAAAGACCATAACTAATACAGAGGTGGCTGAAGCCCTTTTGTCCATCTTCTCCAGAGTGGGCATCCCTAGAGAAATTTTGTCTGACCGTGGGACACAATTCACATCTGACTTAATGCAACATCTATACCAACTTCTGGGAGTGAAGCCTCTCTTCACCACACCCTATCATCCCAGCTGTAATGGGAGGATTGAGCGCCAGCATTCGATTCTCAAGTCCATTTTAAGGAAACTTTGCTCCCTTAAACCTAAGGAGTGGCATCGTTACCTACCCTGTGCTTTGTTTGCCATGAGGGAAGTTCCCAGTGACTCTTTGGTGTTTTCACCTTTTGAACTTCTCTATGGTAGACAGGCCAGAGGCCCATTGTCCATCCTTCATGACTTATGGACTAATGAGGAGGCGAGTGCTGAGGTTCAGTCTTCTTACCAGTTTCTCCTTGACCTTAGATCCAAACTTGAGGAGACCTCTGACATAGTTTCGAAAAACCTAAGCTTGTCAATGGACCAGTACAAAACCTATGTTGATTCCAAAAGTCAGAGGAGAAGTTTTAAAGTAGGGGATGAAGTTCTTGTACTTTTGCCTATCAAGTCAAATAAATTAGTATCATGGAAAGGTCCATATAAAGTATTAAAAATTTGTGGGAAAGTTGACTACCTCATAGAAGTCAAGGGGAAACCTAAGCTTTATCATATCAACATCTTTAAGAAATATTACAGAAGAAATTCGGTTAACTGCCTTAATAACTTTGACTTAGTTTTTCCACACGAACTTGATAAGACAACTGAAGAATGTAAGGTGTGTGTAATTGACACCTCTAACTTAGACTATGATGAACAACTACATGACTTGGTGACTTTTGACCACTCGGCGCAACCAACATTAATATTAATGAATCTTTGGATGACCATAAGAGACATGAACTACTTCAATGTGTGAGTAACTTTTCAGACGTCTTTACTGATATTCCAGGTGTTACCTCCACGGTAGTCCATAAGATTGACTTAGTGACGGACAATCCTATCAAACGAAAATTATACCCAGTTCCAGTTCACCTTAGGGATGCATTTGACCGAGAGGTAGACAAATTATTAAAACTAAAGATCATTGAACCTTCAGTATCTTCATATTGTTCACCAATAGTCATGGTTAAGAAGGAGGATAATTCATATAGACTTGCTATTGACTTCAGAGGCCTTAATGCTATAACTCGGTGGGATGCTGAGCCTATGCCCTTAATAGATAGCGATCTACACAAATTTTATGACTTTTCCTTCTTTTCAGAGATTGATATTGCGCAGGCATATCATCAAGTAATGTTAGATCCTTCTTCTAAGCAGTACACCGCTTTTCCTACCCACCAAGGACTGATGCAGTATAGAACTATGCCCTTCGGTTTGGTAACTGCCTGTGCTACCTACGTGAGACTGATGAGAAAGGTCTTGGGTAATATGCGAAAATGTTTCAGTTTATTTTGATAACATTTACGTAATGACATCCATGTGGGGCGAACATATCCAAACATTAACAACAGTTTTGCGTAGGTTACGCTCACATGGCCTCACTGCCAAGCCGAAGAAATGCTTCCTTGGGTATAACAAGATTAGATATCTTGGACTGATACTTTCTAATAACTCTGCAGCCTCTCCCCAGTAAGATCAAAACTTTATTAGAATTTAAATTCCCCAAAACCAAGAAGCTCATGCACAGCTTTCTTGGTTCTGTAAATTTTTATGCACGGTTTATCCCGAACCTTACTGATCTTACAGGCATCTTATCCGACTTCCTTAAAAAGTCTGTGAAGGAACCTCTTGAGCTTTCCGACGTAGCTCGGGAAAAGTTTAATGAGATTAAAAATATCTTCTCGAAAGACCCTATACTTAAGATTCCAGATATTAATAAAACATTTTGTTTGAGAACTGATGCCTCCAATACTGGCTTAGGTGCAGTGCTACTACAATACCATGATGGTACTCCCTTCCCTGTATACTTCCTAAGCTGGAAACTCCTTCCCACAGAAACGAGATACTCCACCATAGAAAAGGAATGTTTGGCCCTTGTGTGGGGTATCTCCAAACTTAAATTTTATTTGCTGGGAAAAAAATCATTTTAGAAACGGACCACAAACCTTTGATATATCTAGAAACTTTTAAGGGAACCAACAGTCGCCTCTTGAGGTGGACATTGACACTCCAGGCTTTTAAGTTCCATATTGTGTATATCAATGGTTCATCCAATTATTTCTCTGACTGGTTAAGTCGTGACAGTCAGTAGAAGATTTGTTGCCTTACGTGACTTCCACATGTTTGAACTTTTTCCTCGCCTATTCTTCTTATACTCCTTGACTATAAGTCTTGGTATGGGGGAGTGTGAGGGAAAAGTTCAATAGATAGGAGTAGCGAGGGAGTATATAGTAACAATAGTTTGATTGCCGGCTGCTTGTTAAGGTAGGGTCAGTCTAGCTCCCGCTATCCCTTCCCCCCCCCCGAAAGGTGACGTGTGGGGCTCCGGTCAAACAGTAAATCACTTGACTCACAGCTCCCAACACTACTGTAAGTACATGCCTGATCATATTTTAGTGGACTTATTGGTTGAAAGCTTCACTTTTGACCAATAATTATCTTAGTCCTGTCAGTCTTGATAGGTTAAAATGTTTTAATAATCACCACATCTTTTAGGTATTGTACTTATCATGGAGAGTGATTTCTTAAAGCAGTGGGTAATCTGTCTCTCTTTACAGCTTGAAATGACAGAGAGGGTCACCTGCCAATCAACGAGTAGAATTGAAGGAGACGGACTAACGTTCTGAGATGTCCCAATTTCTGATCCATTTACCTGTTTGTGTATGCAAGTAGCAGGATATAACCCCTCATCATTGCAGTGGAAAAAAACCTGCTTTCCTGTCATCTGGACGGATTGACGGCTATAAAATCTGTGAAGAACGAGCCGGTGGGTTGTCACCAACACCTGCGACCCCCCCCCATCATCGGCAATGGCTACGATTTCAACAACACGCAGTGTCACCAACACCAGACACCCAAGTTTTATATATATATATATATATATATATATATATATATTAGCGTTGAATTCAGATATCATTTATATTTTTCATTTTTCATTTTCTTTAAGGTAGGATCAATATTTCATATTTAAGTGTTTTATATTTTATATTTTCTAAATAATAAAGTGTTTGTCAGTTTTTGTTCTTTTTCTATTCATTAATTTTCCTGAGGAGGAGCCAGCCTTAGTAATACTGTCTGAAGTTGTTACAGGAAGTGGAATAGCTTCGGTATTGATGTAGTGGAGGCAGGATCCATACATAGCTTTAAGAAGAGGTATGATAAATCTCGCGGAGCGGGAAGAGTGACCGAGTAGTGGCCAGTTGAAAAGGCGGGGCAAGGAGCTGTGAATCGACACCCGCAACCACAACTAGGTGAGCACAGCCTACCCGCTAGCGTGGCTTTAACAAATAGACAGGAATACCCCAACATTCTCACACAATCCCCCTTCCGTCTCCCTCTGCTGCTGCTGCTCCTCCTCCTCCCCCTCTTCCTCTTCCTCCTCCTCTTCCAATGCCATCTCTTCCTCCTCCTCCCTTCCTCACTCTTCTTCCTTTCCCACCTCCTCCTCCTCTTTCTCCCTCCCTTTCTCCTCTTCCTCCATCTCTTCTTCCTCCTCCTCCATCTCTTCCTCCTCATCCTCCTCTTCATTTTCTTCCCTCTGCCTCTTCCTCCTCCTCCTCTTCCCCTGGTGCAGAGTCTATTAAGCCTCACATCTATATCTTAACCACCCTCTGCCACATATACGTCCCCACACTCCTCCCTCCCACTCTCACACTCACTCTGTCTCTCGCTCTTCCTCTCCTCTTCCTCTTCAACTTTCTTATCATCCTCCTCTCCCTTTTTCTCCCTCCTCCTCTTGCCTTTCCCTCACTTCCTTTCCCCCTCTCTCCCTGTACTTCTATATTCTTCCCCCATCTCTTTCCCCCCTCTGCCACTGGCTCCCCCTCCTACTCTATCCCTCTCCCCCTCCCTACCTTTCTCCCCCTCTCCCTCCCTACAACAAACCCCCCCACACACACTCACGAAAATACTTAAGCTCTTCTTTCTATAGCAAAGAAAAAAGTAACTGGTTACGAAAGAGCATGACAGACCCAGGGAACTGGTCGATGAACCTGGGAGAGAAAATTGAGAGGCAGAGCCCACGAAAAGGGAGGGAGAGTGGAGAAGGAAACTGGAGAAGCTAGGCAAGAAAATGGAGGAGAGGATAGCTACATAAAGCAGGAAATGGGAGCTACAAGCCATAGCAGCAGAAGCTAAGATACAGAGCCTAGAAGAGGAACTAAAAAATCTGAAACAGTCTTAAGATTCGAAGGGCAGTACAGCCATGACATCAAGAACTATGTCAGTCACATGAGTGGACTGTAGGGAACAAAGGGGCCAAACTGTATGTGGAGGTCGCATCAGACTCACGTGGAGCAGGAAAAAAGACAGACCACTGAGGACAGGGACATCAGCTAGTGAAGAGATTGAAGGAAAGAACGCTTCAATGGAAGGAACTAAATCATCTCAGGGAATGCAAAGGAAAATACAGTTGGAGGACGAAAGGGAGAGGTCAGTTTTTGTCTATGGGCTCCAGGAAGTTGAAGGGGAAACTTATGAAGCATGAAAACAGGAGGAGAAAAAAGCAATTGAAAGTATCATCAAAGCAAGGCAGAATCAGCTTGAAACAGGATCCTGCAGTAGAAAGCACGATTAAAGGACAAACTGGAGTACTGGAGATAGTCGCATTGTTAGGGTTGGTGTCACCCCGATGAAATCCAAGTGGGGAGATGGGGGAAGAAGTTAACTCCAGTTACGTCACTATTGCATGCCCAATGACTAATGTTTAGGAATGAGAACGTTTAAGTTGAGAACCCAGCCATACAATTTTCCAATCTGCTTTTAAAGCTACCCATGGTCATAGCCTCTGTTACCCTACTTGGCAGATTGTTCCACACATCGACAACTCTTTGAAAACCAGGTCGACGTCATAGTGGTAACGTTGACCTCACTCATTGGTGACGTTGACCTCGCTTATTTGATCTAATTTCTCTCTAGGGAATATATATACTATGAGTATGTTGTACATTAAGAAAAAAATCATAAATGCAGATTTCTTTGTTATCGTATGATCATCGTCAGTGAAATCACTAGCTAGATTACCCTAGTCGAGACTAGACAGGTGTTCCCTAAGCCCATTGTAATCCACAGAACGGAAAATCGGTGATTTTTTCCGAATTATCCTTAATATCGTACTCCAAGGCAATACAAAAGGTAACTGATTTGTGGTAACTTGCACCAACCCTTTAGCGATCTCTAGACTATTTAAGACTGATTCCTTTTATTTGACAAGACTAGGTCGAGTAAATTATTACCTCTAGTAAGCTCTGCTACAATCAGCTTCAGAAAGCAGTTGTGAACTACTTTCAGGAAGTCACTGATCACCAGTTTACCGGTCAAAGAAGTCCAGTCAATTTGACTAGTTAAAATACCCTATTATTACTACTCTATCGTGTCTATATGTCCTAATAAATTCGTCCTAAAGAACTCTCCATCTAATACTTTCACTTACTAAGTATTAGTTTTTCTTGACTTTCTGGTTCTACCCTAACAAATTCTGACTAATCCATCTATTTTTATATCTGTTTTTATGCAACAATACATATATTTTTTGTACATATAACGTTATTCCTGGCACTTCGAATATTAGTTTAAAATTTGTTAATGTGTTGTTCTTTTGCACCTTTTTCCTATTCAGCTTTGCTTTTCCACAATTTCTGTTAACATAATTACTCAATGTTACTTGATGACTTATATTTAAGACTTGTGATATTATAACCTAAATCAATATTTCCACACTCCATTTTTCCCTTCCAAATCCCATACCACCGACTAATCTTAGTTTAAATCCCTAACAGCACCCTCAACTGTACTACCAACAGCACCTCTACTGGCCCCTGGATAAATAAACCTCATCCGTGGCATATGTCATTTCTGCCATAGAAGTGGTCCAAGTGGTACTGCATTATCTTTACAGTGTTTGTCCAACCAACAAAAAATACCAATTGCTCTGGAGAGCCATTCATTTCCAACACTCCTTCTTGGCAAAGTACTTCATATCTCAAGGCGTTTTCCTTTCTTCCTAATAATATCTATTGTCGTCCTGCACCTGCTAACTAAATCCTCACCTCTACGCTTGCCTACATCATTGCCTCAAGCACTGCGGCAGATTGATCCTATTATTATTCACGATGTTGTCTAGACAGCTAACAATAACCTCCATCCCAGCCCGAAGAAATCAAACCCTCTGTCTCCTACTCCTATCCTTCAAGCAAAAAGCCCTATTCATATACCCAATCTGATTGTCTCCAACTAGCACAATGTTATCTTCCTTGGTATACTTCGTTGTGTCGTTCCCAGCAGTCGACTCGCATTCGTCAGGCAGCACGAAGAACGAGTTCCAAGTTTCCACAGCAGTCTTCCGGATCTTCATCATTTCCACTTCTCCATTCTTTCTCTTGATCCTCAACTTTGTTCTAATCTGCCCACCCACTGTCCGGTTTCCTTTCCTGACCTGAGGATTCACATCAGGACGATTACTGTGAATCCCCTTGTTTTCTTTATTCAATCACCGTATCTCTAGCCTGGCCTCTTTCGGCACATCCTTAACCTGTTGGTAGAGATGCTCGGTAGAGGATATCATTGGTTCAGTTTCACAGAGAACTTAGAGTACATCTTCACACTGGTAAGCCCACTTTAACTCTCACGCAAGAACACTTAGGTTACACTGGATTAGATTAGAGTACACTAACATAGTCTAACAAAGCCTAGTCTAACCTAGCTAAAGCAATACTTAGTCTTGTCTAACTTAGCCTTCTTTAACCTAGCCTTTCTGAGCTAGACTAATCTAACACAGCTTAATATAACTTAACCTTGTTTGGCTTAGCCTAATCAAGCTCAACCCATCTAACTTATACTTATCTGACCTAGCTTTGTCTAACTTAGCTTATTCTAACTTAGCCTAGTCTAACTTAACTTATTCTAACTTAGCCTAGTCTAACTTAGTATTGTCGAATCTAGTATTGTGTAACAAACTAGTCTTACCTACCCTAGTCAAACTTAGCCTAGCCTAACCTTGTATTGTATAATCTAGTTAAACCAAAATTTGCTTAGTCTAACTTAGATTGTTATCTGTGGTGTTACAGAGGCACCATCACACGGTCTGGTGATGGGGGAGTAACTTTGAGCATGACACTAATACTGTGGGTGATGGTGTTACAGAGACGCCATCAAGGTTTGGTGATAAGAGCTTTATTTTGAGCATGACGCTGGGACTGTGGTTGATGGTGTGCCTCATCCTGGGCACTGTGTACCGTTCCAACCTCAAGGCAATGCTGATCCTGCCCCGGCTTACTCTACCCTTCGATACCCTAGACCAGCTGTTACACACCCATCTTCCTGTCTGGGTATCTACCGGCTCTGTCCTACACGAATCTGCTATGGTTAGTAAAAGCTGTGGGGAGCTTCGACTTCACACTCTTAAAAAAAAAGAAGACAAGGAACGGGTGGGGTTTGAGCCCATGGAGGGTGTGCAAGCCACTAGGCCACCTGGCTACAATAAGACTAATCCAATTTAGCTATAGGAAGGTCAGCATGGGTCCCGGTGTGACCCGTCCATGGTTTGTTTCAATCGTTACACAAATAACCCGCACATAAAAGACAGAAGCTTACGACGACGTTTCGGTCCGACTTGGACCATTGACAAAGTCACACTAACAGAGGAGGAGCAGGACGGCTATATATAGGCAGGAAGAGGTGGAGGTAGTAGTAGTGGTAGTAGTAGTGGTGGTAGTAGTACAAGAATTGTATATAATACCGACAGGATGAAATGACACATGCACAACACCCGGGCATCCCCACCGTAGACGTTTCGCCATCCAGCCAGCCACTGGATGGCGAAACGTCCACAACCAATCGTGTTTTAATAATTTTGTGAATCAGGATGATGGTTTTGATGGGACTTGAGCTTGAGTTCGCCACAGCCACGATGTCGGGAGATTCATTTGTAAAAATTTGCATTTGTGGTCACAGTGGAGCCCATGTTAACATCCCTATGCTGTATAAATATACCTAGTTGGATTAATCTTATCGTAGCTAGCTGACCGAGTGGCTTATGCACTGGCCTAGAGTTTTACGGTTCACTTGCCCTGAGTTGAAACCTCACCCGTTCCGTGGTGTGTTTGCAATCGCGTTATTGCGATTTCGTTATTTACACACTCATTTCTGATCCAGGTTTGAAACTGAACAGGGTTCCTTCATTCATTAATAGTAAACAAAACCGTCTGGGTGTCTTTATTAATGAATTAGACAAATATGCACCACCTACGTATCTTTATTGTCGAGTCTTATGGCCAACCAGTGTTTTTATTTTTTTAATTCAATATGGAGATATTATGCAAAAGGCAATGCAAGATGAAGTTATCAATCCCTCCACCTAGAAGAATAAGTAAGTAAGTTTATTCAGGTATACATAAATACAGTTACATAGAATTATCATACATAGCAGCATATGTGTAGAGAACCTGGGATAACACAAAAAAGTCAGACAGAGTGACTTATTTCCATTGGGGTCCTTTTTATTTCCATTGGGGTTCATTACCTAAGTATTGATGATACTGAAGCAGTTTCTGTTTTCTTGCCTTTGCTTCATAAAATTTAAGGAACACTGAAATAGGCCTACTGGCCTATTTCAGGTTCAAGTCACACCAAATCACACGCACTGAAGATGGAAGGAACACTGCTGCAGGTCTACTGACCTGAGCTAAGCATGTCCAGCTCACAACATCCTACACGTAGGTACTAAACACATTCTAGAAAGAGGAACTGACTGCCATTGTCTTCCGTGCAATATCTCTGTAATCAGATGTATAAACCGCTGACTAGTGATACTTCTTAAAAGTAATGATACCCTCCAGTACCCTTCCCCAGTTGTTTCCAATATTTCCTAGGGTACCAGGTCCCCAGTACCTAAAAGCTACTAGATAAGACCCCAATGGAAATAAGTCACTGTCTTATTTGGGTTATCCTAGGTTCTCTACACGTATGCTGCTATGTATGATAATCTATGTAACTGTATTTGTGTATGCCTGAATAAGCTTACTAATTTACTTACTTGCTAAGATATAATTAATAATCTAGACTAGGGTTCATAAATCTTAACCTTTATGCACCATTAAAATTTTCACGTAATGAATAAATAGGACAGTGAGAGAGTGAAATATCCAATTTATGCCAAAAACACATGTTAATAGTAAATAAAACAGGTATTTAATGTAGCTAACACTGATATACAAATAAAACAAGATCTATTCCAATTATAACAGTCTTTAAAAATACAATTGTTACACAGTTCGAGTAACTTATCGTACAGTTGACAATTACTTCTCCTGCTGGCAAGGAATGAAGCAGATACTGGAGGAGCTTTCTAGCTTTCAGATAATATACTTACACTCATCCAATTGACTGTAAACATAGAAATACTTAATACAACTATTACCTAATGAATCTTAAACTAGTCATGAGTTTGCCTCAGATACTCCAATATAGGAGCTTCAATAGAAACTATGTATACAGCTATTTAGAGCGATTAATGTCTTCAGTATGGAGTAGAATTTGTAGACCTGCGTGTCTGCGGTGGAGTCTGAAGGTGTGCAACAGCGAACTCTTGTGTCTGAAGGAATCTGGAGGCGTGCAATAGTGAGCGGTTGACCCTGGCTATCTGGAGGCATGCAACAGTAATTGATTTATTCTGAAGAAGTTTTAAAAGAAGGAAACGTATGGCTGGGTTTTGTTTTTGTTTCGGTGAAGCACTAGAATTAGGATCTTTAGAGGGAATCTCGATGGCCTGGATAACTTCTGTGGTCTTTCAGATGTGAATTTATCCATCCTGAAGTCTCTGAGTAACATGCATTCATTATATTCACGGTAAACAACACCTACTGTCTCTGGTGGTTATATTCTCCTGTATTCGACTGAAGAAATTTGGTGTGCAGGCAAAACGTTTCTGCAATACAGATATCTAAGTGTCGAACATGTGATCAGTCTGGTTGGACTTGTACTCTCTTCTGTAGAGGAGCAAAGTGTTGAGAAGTATGAGCATGTCACTTGCGTCAATTCAACCTATGTTTGAGCTGTAAATTTTGAAAACATTGTTGAGAGATACCTCCTGACAACTTTGAGTGAAACAATAATAATGATAAAAGCTGAAGAAAGCATAATAATAACTTACTATGTCTCCACTTCTTGACCAAGAGTCCATCAGCAGAACGGTCTATCAGCAGAACAATGCTTCTCTCTTCATGCTGGACTGATTCATCCCCTTGTAATCTTGTAAAGACGGATTATGCTCATTTCTGCTGCAGGCATGTAGCATGACCGTTGCTAGAGAAGTCAGCATAAATTGCTAACTTGTCTGTATGTGTGAGGGTTAGTCAAAACAGTACCAAATTTAGGTGACATTCATGCCCTGCTGCCCAGCTAAGAACTCAATTCCGTGTCCAGAAAGATTTGAGGGCTCTATGGTGAGTAATCATGTCAAGTATGAAGTCATCTGTACTTGCTCTGTAAGAAAGCTGTCATCCCCAAATATCTAACAAAATATCGGTCAACGGTTTTTGGTTCTACTGGGTGAAATGAACAACAGAAAACAAGTCTACGAAAACTTGATTACTGAAAGGAATTAAAACTGGATCGGTTCTAAGTTGGCCGCCATTGATCCTGAAAAGCAGGACGGCGGTTGTAACTTTCTTATTAATAAAAAACAGAAGAATATTTTTTGAATCTAAACTGTGATTTTAAGTTTCAAGGAATTTACTGGCGTCAGTAGTATTACAGTCCGACTACTCACATCCTTAAGTCAAAGATTGCGACTAACAATAATTCATATATTATTTCACCGGTTAAGCAGTTTTAGGGTAAAATAATGAAACAAAAATTATTTTTGAGAATAACTGTATCAGCATGTCTCAAATTAATGTATTTCAGAAAGTATACTGGAAGATTCGGCGAAAAATCTTGCTAAATTAAAGCCATAATCAATTTTTAAAATATAGTGAATACAATAGTAAAAATGATTGTTACTTTCAGTTTAGCTCTCAAAAGTGTCCTCTGGCTCCTCCGAATGTTGGTTGTGTGGATTGTGCCACAGGACATAAGTTGACATCATCCACCCGAAAGTAGTACGTGGAAGCCTATATCACTGCTGTCAGGTTCACAATTACAAAGTACCATTTTAAGTAGTATCAGGTGTACCATTCATAACAGACCTTAATGGTGCACTACGATTGTCTTCAAGTTTTCAACTCCAGGTCAAAGGATTAATATCGCTCTCCATCCCTATCCATATCTTGGTCTGAAAGTATATCCTGATACGATGAATTTTGGTGTGAGGAATACGTTTGGACAAAATAGATAAGTTTACAGAGACGATATTTCAGTCAATATGTCATAACAAAAGACTGCCAGAGAACATGTGTTCTTCCACCAAACATAACATCCATCGCTTGCCTGACGAAGTTTTCTATGACAGTGCTGTTCTTGCCTGGTAAAGTAAATACATTAGCACAGGAATGGAGGGCTGGATCATCTTTCCCGAGTCTCTGAAAGACTTATTTCTCTCCCACACCATAAGTGCGGAAAGTTGAATCGAATCCTATGAAAGCACGAAGAAATAACTGTGGACTCAATTCACTGCCAAGAGCAAGCTTTATGTAATTAATGTTGTTCATTTTCGGAATGACTCCTGGCTAACTGTGTGATTTAAAATACAGTGATTTGCTGTCTAGTAATGTCTAATAAAGTCATTTAGATCACATTTCTTCCCCATTCTGATGTTTGATTTAAACAATATTCGAACCTCTTGACTATGTCTGCATGTTTTAGGAACTGAGGTGCTGCCACGGTATTATCTGATTGTATTAACGAACATGTGTACTTAATAAAGTGTTCACTAAGTGTATATGTAGACATAAACATTAAGGACAATTCTGAAAAACTCACAACAAATATTTATCACATCCTAATATTGGTATGACTCGAGGGGCAGATCTACCTTGCTACATCACAGAAAATAACAAGTCCAATACATTCTTGAAAAACAAATTTAGTGTGACGCAGCATGCGACACTTCACCATATAAAGAGCTGTGCCCATCTTTCGAAGAATGTCCACATGGAATTTGGACCAATTCTGGTGATGCACCAGCACTGCTAGACCAATTTATGATGGTGCGATGACAGCTCAGCGTCTTACTGCTTGTATACTATGAACTGTCAAAAACTGATTAAGTTGCGTAATTTTTCCTCAAGAACATATACCTCAACAAGTTTCGTAGTGTATCCGGAAGGAAGTCCAGTGGAGAGTTGAGTTTAAGATTCTCAGCTTTTAGGTATTAAACAGTAACAGAACGAACAATTGATTTGATATCGCTCTGATCAGCCTTGATACACTCTAAGTTACTTTTGCATCACATTTTCGTTGCGCATCTTTGGAGTAAGACATAAGTATATATGATATTTGCTCTGTAAATGTCACACTATGTCATTTAAGCCATTTTCCTCTGAGATATAGAAGCCCTGCACTGTTTCTTTATTTTCTTCTTTAGGTAGTAATTGCTATATGGAGACGAATATTAACAATTCCGATGCTCCTTCATTTTACCACGAAGGTATGACATCGTCAACTGCTCATCATCATTCATATTCAGATACGCACACATCCTGAAGAATATTTGCTTTTGACCAGCATCTTCAGGCCGTTCAGATTTTTTTTTTGCTTTTTGCATCCCTTCTGCCCAGAAACTGCAGCGATGCATGATATACACTGCTGAAACTTCCCTTGCATGTATGGTGGTACATACTGTCAGCAGCCTGAAGACCTTCACTCAGTCCTCCTTTTCACGGTAAACAACTAGTTATCATAAAACTTTCATGTGCACTTGTCTTCTGCGAGAGTTTGGAGGAACACTTTTTATGTTTATACCCAAGTCATGTTGATTTGTGAACCGTTAATGAGAGTGCAAATGTATCTGACAGCCAGCCGACAGAACGATGCTATCAACTCTCTGAACACCTGATGCAGTGATGCCATCACAGCCCTTCTGATAAACTTGAATTACTTCATTCTTTCTTTGTAGACAGGACAACTTTCATGGGCTAACCTGAAAAAGGGATAAAAACTTTCATTTTTTTTAAGAAAATAACGCTGAAAAGAAATAAAAACTATTGTTAGATGGAAAATAAAAATTGAAGCTAAACCCTCGGTACTGTATGAAATCTTTTAGGAGTGTTAACCGCCTCTGTGGGCCAAGTTATACAGATCTGTTATGGACCAGATCCCCTTCCTCCTGTTGTATGTGCAAAACATAGGGCCACTAATAGGCTTAATACAATGCTACTCGATGATGTAGTCCCATTACTGTGGTTCTTTTGGTCAAATAACATAATACTGAAAATACTGATTACAGACAGCGGATGCCAACTCGTCGTTGGGGAAGCTAAGCAAGATGTTCTACAGCGTGACGGGCATTACCAACTTCAGCTGGGGTATTAATGGCTTCCTTCATGGAGAACACGCATTGGTAGCTCCACGCTCAGCTATTCTGCAGGTCATGCACCAACATTTTTCCGAGGTACCTAAAACTCTGGCATGAATATGGTATTCTGAAGGGAGTAGAATGAAATCAGTTCTGTAGCTTTCCACAGCCATGTACGTGTTCGCATCAGGAGTAATATGTCGGTGTTAAAATGAAAATGGTACACAATTCCGAGATGTTGATTAGTAAGAGGTGCAACAATCAGGTATCTTCATTCCGAAACGTTTTGCCTACACAGTAGGGTTCTTCAGTCGAGTACAGAGGAGTCTGTAGAAGTAGTAGAGATGTGAAGACGATGTAATTAGTTCATCACCCTTGAAGACGTAATTTTGAGGTGGTCAGTCCCTCAGCCTGGAGAAGAGTTTTCTTCCACAGTCTGGAACAATGTGAAGTTGAAGCTGTTGTTGTTGTAGGTTTGCCGGTACTTCCGGCCCGGGTCTTCTCCAGATGGCGACCCGGCGGTGGCCTCCCGGGCGGGGGGTGTCGTTCATCATCATCTTTCTTCTGTATTGTTTCTTGGGGCCCTCCGGTTGGAGGGTGACTTCTTCTGTCTTGCGGTGTCTCCCCAAGTGGGAAGTGTCTTCTCGTTTAGCCTCTTCAGCAGCATAGGAGGGCGGAGGCAGCAATTACAGGGTTCTTTTTGGAGCCACACCCCAGCTTTAGCAGGCAGCAAAGTGCTGGGGAAACTTGCCTTCACGGTGATTGATCATTGACAGTCCTGCTAGATGAGGGTACCGTCTTCGGCAGCCCCATTCTGGAGAGTCCTGAATTTCTTCCTTGTGGTGTAGTCGAGTGCCACAAAGCGGTGACTTTTTGAGAGTAGGTTGATCAGGGATTCAGTGGTGAATGATCGAGTTGATTCGCAGGTGAACTTGTCTGTCCAGTTGTGGAGGCGTTGAATAATTTCTGGAGTGTACATTGCGTTCTCATTCTGGTTGGTTGTGTAGAAGTATACACCAGGCAAGCAATGGACTTCGTGTGAAGAAGTGGCGGTAGTACGTAGGGATGCATCCCAAGGCTCTTGTGTTTTAACCTTCTCGGCTGGCGGCTGAGACGTTTGAGGTGAGGCGTCTGATTGGTCCGTTGTGACGGAGGTGGAAGCAGGTGCTGGTGGACTCTCATTGGTGGAATCGGTCGGAGTCTCAGTGGTCTTTGAAGTTGAAGCGACAGTATGGAGACTTATATACTGTCAGAAGATGAGGTGTAGTCCACTAGTAGAAGAAAGAAGGTAATCACTGAGAGGGCAGACCCCTCTCACATCCATCCCTTCTCACTTGAAAAAGTTACCCAAGTTGTTTTCTGTACCAAGATACCTTTGTGCTGCAGTGTCTGACAGAGTGAATATGAAAATGGTGTGCAATACAAACATGTTGATAATTAAGACACATGTGCAACAGTTAGGTATCTTTATTCAGAAATGTTTTGCCTACACAGTAGGCTGATAAGTATATAAGTCTCCATAATGTCGTTTTAAGTTCATATTGTTCCAGGCTATGGAACAAAACTCTTCTTCAGGCTGAGGGACTGACCACCTCAAAACCAACGTCTTCAAGGGTGATGGAGGTGTGTTTAACCTTTGGGTTCGGCTGGGATTGGGGTGGGGTGGAGTAGTGGCTCAGGACTCCCCATCACTGGGTGCTGATCAGAACACCTGGGTTAATAGTGAGAACATGGTGATTAGTGCGCCAAATGGCGAAGGTTTCTCTAAATGGTATCAGAGTATAACAATCAGCAAAATTTAGTCAGTGATGTGCATCTTTAGTGAACAGATTGGGACACTCCCCTCGCCCCCCATCCCTGGTCCCCTCCCTACATCCCGGTCTAGGCCTTCTGCCTGCCTGACTAAGAGTGTTGCCTTTTAGTGCTCCTTTTACTCTCACTACCGCTCCCTACTTCTCCACCGTCATCCCCCATACATCCATGCTGTCCTTCACCCGTCATCCCACAGCTGGCACTCTCCCACGCCCACGATGTCAGCAATGTCACAAGATGTGCCGGGTTCCCAGGAATCTCCACAGCAGAGCCAACACCGTGGAATGCGTCCACGAGGCATCGCAAGGTGTGCCACAGGGAATGTGCATCCAGTCCCTCAAATGGCATCATCCATTCACACAAAGGATGTCTAGGCTCTAGGAGGGCTCAAAATGGAAATAACCAACAGCCCCTCCCAGCAGACAGAGCTGACAGCTACCCTGACTTCACCTTTACAGAGGACCTAAAATCTGCAATCAAATTAACATCCACCAGGACGCTGACACATCCCCAGAGCATTTCGCCCTCAAGCTGCTAGCAGATTCGCTGACCTTTAGAAGAAAGTCAATGATGCTCCTGCACACAACAGATCCTGGCACAATCTACTGTTATTTAGCAATGCCTGTCTGGCTGTCTCACCAAGGAGGGACAAGTCACTAGCAATATCTATTAGGGCAATAAATGCATTCTCTAGAGATGACAACCTCGTCCGTCTAACCTCAAGGGCGACAAACAACCGCCGGGAAAAATGCCAACAACAGGACACCTGACGCCTCAAAAATCAGAGCCCAAATTAACAAAAAAAAATTAGAAGAGGGTTATACCATCGCTCTTAAAGGCCTGAAGGACAAACATACACCTAAGGCTCCCAGTACCAACATTGATCTCCCTGACATTGCAACAGGTGAAGAACATTTAACCCTACAGGGCGCTGATGTGTATGAAGCTGTTATTTCATTTCCACAGGGCTCAGCAGGAGGTTTCACCGGTTTAAGGCCACAACACCTAAAACAAATGCTCAATCCAGCACTTGATGAGGTTTCAGAGAGGCTGCTGTCGGAACTCACAAATTTTTCCAATGTGTCCCTGGCTGGCAGTTTCCCAGAGGTCATCAGACCCCTCTTCTTTGGTGCCTCACTATTTGCCCACCGGAAAAAGGATGGAGCAATCAGGCCCATTGCAATTGGCAACACCCTTCGGCACCTAGTTGCCAAGGCTGCAGTAAGAATGGTGAATCATGAGGCAGCTGCATTGATGAAACCAACTCAGCTCGGTTTTGGTGTTCAACAAGGCTGTGAAGCAGGTGCCCACGCAGCACGAGTATACAACAACATGATGTCAGATGAAAAAGCCTTGATCAAATTGAATTTTACCAATGCTTTCAACTTAGGCAGAAGGGATGCTGCTCTCCAAGCAGTTTTTAAACACTTCCCACTATCCCTTCATACAATCGTGTTACAGTGTGACTTCTAAACTATTGTTTGGGGACCATGAAATTGACTCATGTGAGGTTGTGCAACAGGGGGACCCTCTCACCCTCTCGCCCCCTTTCCATTCTGTTTGGTCATGAAAGAGGTCACAGAAGCACTCTCCAGAGAGCTCAATATCTGGTTCTTGGATGATGGTACCCTAGCTGGCACTAAAGAATCTCACCTAGAGGACATCAGAAAAATTAAAGACATGGTAGAAAGTCTGGGCCAATCGGCAGATGATCCAGAATATTAGTGTTGTTTTACGAGGAGCACGAGCCATTGATCTAGCCAACAGCACTCTCCTTGGTGCTTCTCTTGGGACCAGTGCCATCGATCTGATCCTAGAAAAGAAAATCTCAGAACTCAAGACGATGGAAGACAGGATGAAAGATACTGATACACGTGATGCCTTCTACCTACTCACCAGATGCCTGTCCATCCCAAAACTTACCTACTTCCTGAGATGCTCCTCAGCCTTCAGCAGTCCAAAACTCGAGGAATATGACTATCTCCTTAAAACTATACTAGAGAGTGCATTGACTCTTTTCCTTGAAGATGGACAGTGGTTGCAAGCCTCACTTCCAGTCAGGCAAGGGGATGCTAGGAGTTTGCAAATCCTCCAAGATTTCCCTACCAGCTTTCCATAGCATCAAATGAGTTAATAAAAGAAATTCTACTGGACATCCTCAGTGACTCAGCAGGAATACAGCACCCTAGCTACGTCAGTGCCATCACTGAATGGGAGACTCTTCCTGTTCCAGCACCAAGACCAATTGCAGTACTGGCCTACAAAAAGTCAAGTTGGTATCGTCTCATCACTGAAAAAGTGTTTGCCAACATGCTTAGGGATGTAACATCAGAAAGGGAGACCGCTCATCTCCAAGCTGTGGGTACACTCACTTTGGGGACTTCCTCCTAACAGTTCCCATTTCGGCAATGGGAAGACGCCTCGACCCTATGACTCTCTGTATTGCGGTGGCTCTCCGCTTCGCTTCCCCAATTCACACGGAATGTACGTGAATTTGCAGCGATGTGCAAGCCGACCAATATGGTCTATATGATCTTAACTGCTCCAAAACCAAGACACAATGAAGTCAGCGACAACATAAAAAGAAGCCTTGCTACAGCTGGATGCCCAGCCGAGAGAGAGCTCCGATCACTAGCAACCAAAAATACTCACAACCCAGCAATCTACCCTGAAGGGATCACCATATATCCTTGGAAGAATGGCAAGCTCTTAGAATGGGATACCTGCGTATATCCAACATATATATATACCATATATATATATATATATATATATATATATATATATATATATATATATAAAATATATATGGGAGGTAGTAGGTAGGTAGACAGCAACCACCCAGGAAGGTACTACCGCCCTACCAAGTGAGTGTGAAACATTATCCTGTAATTGTTTTGCATGATGGTAGGATTGCTGGTGTCTTTTTCTGTCTCATAAACATGCAAGGTTGCAGGTATGACTTGCTACTTCTACTTAAACTTGCATGTACACGCACATACATGCATGTACAAGCATGTACTTACTGGGTTTTCTTCTATCTACCTAGTTATTGTTCTTGTTTATTTCTACTTATCTCCAGGGGAAAGTGGAACAGAGTTCTTCCTAAGTAAGCTGTGTGTGTCATAGGAGAAGACTAGATGCCGGGAGCAACGGGCTAGTAACACCTTCTCCTGTATAAATTATTAAAAAAAAGAAGAAAAAACTATAAAATTGGTATGTTAGAATGTGCGTGGATGTAGAGCAGATAAGAAAGATGTGATTGCAAAGGTTATGAATTAATGGAAGTTGGATGTCCTGGCCCTAAGAGAAACAAAGCTGAAGGGGGTAGGCGAGTTTCAGTGGGGAATAATAAATGAGATTAAGTCAGGAGTATCTGAGAGGGTTAGAGCTAAGGAAGGGGTTGCAATAATGTTAAAGGATCAGTTATGGAGAGAGAAGATGGAATATAAATGTATAAATCCAAGGATTATGTGGATTACAATAAGGGTCGGATGTGAAAAGTGGGTCATAATAAGTGTGTATGACCTGAAGAGAGGAGTGTAGAGGAGAGAGGTTTTGGGAGATATTAAGCGAGTGTGTAGGAACTTTTGAGCCCATTGAAAAAGTAATTGTGTTAAGGGACCTAAATGGTACAGTAGGAGAAGCATTTAGAGAGGGTGTGGTAGGTAAGTTTGGGGTGTCAGGTGTAAATAATGGGGAGCATTTAATTGAATTTTGTATAGAAAAAGGTTTGCTTCTGGGTAACACATATTCTAAGAAAAAGAGGATAAGTATACAAGGTATAATGTAGGGCGAAATGACAGTAGTATGTTGGACTACGTAATTGTAGATATAAGATTATTGAGTAGACTTCAGGATGTACATGTTTATAGAGGGGTCACAGATATATCAGATCACTTTTTAGTTGCAGCTACAGTGAGAGTTAGAGGTAGATTTGATACTAAGAAAATAGAAGCAGCAAGTAAGAGAGAAGTGAACGTTTATAAACTAAAGAAGGAGGCAGTTAGGGTAAGATATAAACTGTTGGAGGACAGATGGGCTAGTGAGAATACAAGCAATGAGGTAGAAGATGTATGGGGTAAGTTTAAGAATACATGTATAGTGTTAGAGTGTTCAGCAGAAGTTTGTGTTTACAGGAAAGTGGGTGCGGGAGGGAAGAAGAGCGATTGGTGGAATGATGATGTAAAGAGAGTAGTAGGAGAGAAAAAGTTAGCATACGAGATGTTTTTACAAAGTAGAAGGATGCAAGGAGGGAGGAATATATGGAGAGAAAAATAGAGGTTAAAAGAGTGGTAAAGCAATGCAAAAAGAGAGCAAATGAGAGAGTGGGTCAGATGATATCAACAAATTTTGTTGAAGATAAGAAAAAGTTTTGGACTGAGATTAGTAAGTTGAGAAAGCCTAGGGAACAAATGGTTTTGTTGATTATAAATAAGAGAGGAGAGTTATTAAATGGAGAGTTAGAGGTATTGGGAAGATGGAGAGAATATTTTGGGGAATTGTTTAATGTTGATGAAGATAGGGAAGCTGTGATTTCGTGTATAGGGCAAGGAGGAATAACATCTTTTAGGAGTGAGGAAGAGCCAGTTGTGAGTGTGGTGGAAGAGTGTGGAGCAGTGGGTAGAATGAAAGGGGCTGAAGCAGCTGGGATTGAAGGGATAAAGTTTGAAATGTTAAAAGAAGGTGGGGATATAGTTTTGGAGTAGTTACTGTTTTTATTTAATAAATGTAAGGAAGAGGGTAAGGTACCTAGGGATTTGCAGAGAGCATGCATAGTTCCTTTGTATAAAGGCGAAGGGGGCAAAGAAGAGTAAAAATTATAGGGGAATAAGTCTGTTCAGTATACCTGGTAAAGTGTATGGTAGAGTTATTATTGACAGAATTATGAGTAAGACAGAGAGCAGGATAGCAGATGAACAAGGAAGCTTTAGGATAGGTATGGGGTGTGTAGACCAAGTGTTTGCAGTGAAGCACGTAGGTGAACAGTATTTAGATAATGGTAAAGAGGCTTTCGTAGCATTTATGGATTTGGAAAAGGCATATGATAAGGTGGATAGGCGGGCAATGTGGCAGATGTTGCAACTGCATGGAATTGGAGGTAGGTTATTGAAAGCGGTGAAATTTTTTTACGAGGACAGTGAGGCTCATGTTAGAGTATGTAGGCATGAGGGGGGATTATTTCCCAGTAAAAGTAGGCCTTAGGCTGGGATGTGTGATGTCACCGTGGTTGTTCAATATATTTATAGAGTAGTAAAAGAAGTGAATGCTCGGGTGTCGGCAAGAGGTGTGGAGTTAAAAGATAAAGAATCTAACACAAAGTGAGAGTTGTCACAGTTGCTCTTTGCTGATGACACTGTGCTTTTGGGAGATTCTGAAAAGCTGCACAGGTTGGCTGATGAGTTTGGTAGGGTATGTATAAGAAGTTAAGAATGAATATAGGAAAGAGTAAAGTGATGCGGATAACAAAATAATTAGGTAACGGAAGATTGGATATCAGACTGGAGGGAGAGAGTATGGAGGACGTGAATGTTTTCAGATATTTGGGAGTGGATGTGTCAGCAGACGGGTCTATGAAGGATGAGCTGAATCATAGAACTGACTAGGGGAAAAAGATGAATGGTGCACTTAGGAGTTTGTAGAGACAAAGAACTTTATCTATGAAAGAAAAGAGGGGAATGTATGAGAGAATAGTTTTACCAATGCTCTTGTATGGATGTGAGGCATGGGTTGTGAAAGTTGCAACAAGGAGATGGTTGGAGGCAGTGGAAATGTCATGTCTGAGGGAAATGTGTGGTGTGGATATAATGCAGAGAATCCGTAGTTTGGAGATTAGGAGGTGTGGGATTACCAAAAGTATTATTCAGAGGGCTGAGGAGGGGTTATTGAGATGGTTTGGACATGTAGAGAGGGTGGAACGAAATAGAATGACTGAGACTATACAAATCTGTAGTGGAGGGAAGGCGGGGTAGGGATCGGCCTAGTAAAGGTTGGAGGAAGGGGGTAAAGGAGGTTTTGTGTGCGAGGGGCTTGGACCTCCAGCAAGCGAGTGTGAGCGTGTTAGACAGGAGCGAATGGAGATAAATGGTTTTTAGGACTTGACGTGCTGTTGGAGTGTAAGCAAGGTAACATTTATGAAGGGATTCAGGGAAACCGGCAGGCCAGACTTGAGTCCTGGAGATGGGAAGTATAGTGTTTGCTGTCCCTGTTCACCCATCAGTGTAAAATGGGTACCTGGGTGTTAGTCGACTGGTGTGGGTTGCATCCTGGGACAAAACTGACCTAATTTGCCCGAAATGCTCAGCATAATAAGGGGCTTTCTATATAGTAGTATGTCATTGATGTCAACTATGGTCTGTATACCTTGTACATGTACTTGTATAAAGATATTATATTATTATATTAAGGACTCCTCTCTTATCTTAGCGTCGGTTGGCGAGGGGAATTTTGATGTTATATTCTTGAATCCCTGACTGGATTTGTCCACAGCTTTTACAGAGTTTTCATGAGCCACAGTTTTGTGTGTAGTGGTGGTAGCAAAATTTTGTTTGGTTCGGTGAGAGGTGGATGTTGAACATTTTTCATCCCAGACTCCAATAACTGACGAGGTATCAGGAAAGTAAAATTTATATTCAAATGCATATCAATATCAGTGCATATCAGTGCATATCAGTGAATATTTATTATAAGTTAAAAAGTGTTTGGTTAAGTCACCTACCTTTCACCTCAGAATATAAACTTGGAGATCACAACCACCTTCTATGACTGCTGGAACAACAATGAAGGTCAGTGAGACTTGAGTGTGGTAAGAAACACACTGCAACAAGCCTGTTGGACCTGTTGTGGCATGCAGGTGTATATTGAAAAGTAGAGCTAACAATTTTAACCATGATATTCATTATCAGTGACCTAAAATTAGCTGGAAATTGCTACTCAGGTATCGGGAGCATTTTGGTTGTTGACCAATGAGTGGGATGGATTGTGAGGAACCTGCCTAGTGTGGGCCAACAGGCCTGCTGCAGCGTTCCTCCTTTCTTATGTTCTTATGTTAAGTGAGGGAGAGTGACAGAGGCAGCAGGCACGCAGGAAGTGCCCCCAGACATACCAATGCCCTTAGAAAGGCTGAATATTCGAAAAATAAACACATAAGCAGTATAATGTGATCCTTTATTGACAACGTTTCGCCCACACAGTGGGCTTTATCAAGTCACAAGCAGCTCTACCTGGGTGAAAAGCACGTGAGTATTAATAAGATGGAGAATGCTGGGTAGATTTGATCTGAACCTGCATGTGACAATCATCCGAGTAGGGTGATAGAGGCTAGGACCTTGGGTAGCTTTAAAGAGAGATTGGACAAGTATATGAGAATACCTTCTGCAGTGTTCCTCCATTCCTATGTTCTTATGGTGGATAACGATGATGTTTCTTGGCAAGGGGTTCGGTTATGTTATAGAAGCCGATGTCAGTAAAAGATTGCATTCTACTGCTGTGTTTATTTTTCCATTGTGTCGGTATTTTATACCATTTACTTCCAAGGCTGAATATTACTGCATAAGAAAAGCAGCCAGGCCACAAACAGTGGTATTGTAATAGTAATTTAATGAACCTAACATGGCAATTATCAAAAATTCAGTCAGACTACGCTACGATGACTCACACACATAATAATAATAATATTGCCAGGCCCCGTTGCCTGGATGACAAAGTTCTCACTTTAGACGCAGAGGGTCCGGGTTCGATTCCGGGCGGGTGGAAACATTTCGACGTGTTTCCTTACACCTCTTGTCCTGTTCTCCTAGCAGCAAATAGGTACCTGGTGTGGGTCGCATCCTGGGGGACAAGATTGAGGATTCCAATGGATATAAGGCAGACAGTCCTCGATGACGCACTGCATTCATTGGGTTATCGTGGGTGGATAACCCTCCTGAGTTAAAAAAAATCCGACCGATATCTTATCTTATAGATATCAATGGCAATTTTCTTAGGAGTTTCCGCATTAAAGAAAAAGGGTCCATTTAAGTGACACATGTAATGGGAGACATCTGCAGGTTACAGAAAGGGAGACAGACGCTGGATATGATATAAATGACTTTACATATCAATTATATAGATAGATCTGGTAATTGTCTTAGGAATTTCCGTATCTCTAGAAAATAACAGGAGAGTGTAGCACCTACCTTATGTTTCAGACAGGAGAGTGTAGCATCTACCTTATGTTTCAGACAGGAGAGTGTAGCATCTACCTTATGTTTCAGACAGGAGAGTGTAGCACCTACCTTATGTTTCAGACAGGAGAGTGTAGCACCTACCTTATGTTTCAGACAGGAGAGTGTAGCACCTACCTTATGTTTCAGACAGGAGAGTGTAGCATCTACCTTATGTTTCAGACAGGAGAGTGTAGCATCTACCTTATGTTTCAGACAGGAGAGTGTAGCATCTACCTTATGTTTCAGACAGGAGAGTGTAGCATCTACCTTATGTTTCAGACAGGAGAGTGTAGCACCTACCTTATGTTTCAGACAGGAGAGTGTAGCATCTACCTTATGTTTCAGACAGGAGAGTGTAGCATCTACCTTATGTTTCAGACAGGAGAGTGTAGCACCTACCTTATGTTTCAGACAGGAGAGTGTAGCATCTACCTTATGTTTCAGACAGGAGAGTGTAGCATCTACCTTATGTTTCAGACAGGAGAGTGTAGCACCTTCCTTATGTTTCAGACAGGAGAGTGTAGCATCTACCTTATGTTTCAGACAGGAGAGTGTAGCACCTACCTTATGTTTCAGACAGGAGAGTGTAGCATCTACCTTATGTTTCAGACAGGAGAGTGTAGCACCTTCCTTATGTTTCAGACAGGAGAGTGTAGCATCTACCTTATGTTTCAGACAGGAGAGTGTAGCATCTACCTTATGTTTCAGACAGGAGAGTGTAGCACCTTATGTTTCAGACAGGAGAGTGTAGCACCTTCCTTATGTTTCAGACAGGAGAGTGTAGCACCTACCTTATGTTTCAGACAGGAGAGTGTAGCATCTACCTTATGTTTCAGACAGGAGAGTGTAGCATCTACCTTATGTTTCAGACAGGAGAGTGTAGCACCTACCTTATGTTTCAGACAGGAGAGTGTAGCATCTACCTTATGTTTCAGACAGGAGAGTGTAGCATCTACCTTATGTTTCAGACAGGAGAGTGTAGCACCTTATGTTTCAGACAGGAGAGTGTAGCATCTACCTTATGTTTCAGACAGGAGAGTGTAGCACCTTCCTTATGTTTCAGACAGGAGAGTGTAGCATCTACCTTATGTTTCAGACAGGAGAGTGTAGCACCTACCTTATGTTTCAGACAGGAGAGTGTAGCATCTACCTTATGTTTCAGACAGGAGAGTGTAGCATCTACCTTATGTTTCAGACAGGAGAGTGTAGCACCTACCTTATGTTTCAGACAGGAGAGTGTAGCATCTACCTTATGTTTCAGACAGGAGAGTGTAGCATCTACCTTATGTTTCAGACAGGAGAGTGTAGCATCTACCTTATGTTTCAGACAGGAGAGTGTAGCATCTACCTTATGTTTCAGACAGGAGAGTGTAGCACCTTCCTTATGTTTCAGACAGGAGAGTGTAGCATCTACCTTATGTTTCAGACAGGAGAGTGTAGCATCTACCTTATGTTTCAGACAGGAGAGTGTAGCACCTACCTTATGTTTCAGACAGGAGAGTGTAGCACCTTCCTTATGTTTCAGACAGGAGAGTGTAGCATCTACCTTATGTTTCAGACAGGAGAGTGTAGCACCTACCTTATGTTTCAGACAGGAGAGTGTAGCATCTACCTTATGTTTCAGACAGGAGAGTGTAGCACCTTCCTTATGTTTCAGACAGGAGAGTGTAGCATCTACCTTATGTTTCAGACAGGAGAGTGTAGCACCTTCCTTATGTTTCAGACAGGAGAGTGTAGCATCTACCTTATGTTTCAGACAGGAGAGTGTAGCATCTACCTTATGTTTCAGACAGGAGAGTGTAGCACCTACCTTATGTTTCAGACAGGAGAGTGTAGCACCTTCCTTATGTTTCAGACAGGAGAGTGTAGCACCTTCCTTATGTTTCAGACAGGAGAGTGTAGCACCTACCTTATGTTTCAGACAGGAGAGTGTAGCATCTACCTTATGTTTCAGACAGGAGAGTGTAGCATCTACCTTATGTTTCAGACAGGAGAGTGTAGCATCTACCTTCTGTTTCAGGCGAGGGAGTATAGCACCTATTTCATGTTTCTGACAGAAGAATATAGTACCTACCTCTGTTTCACAAAGGAGAGTATAGCACCTACCCTCTGTTTCAGACACGAGAGTGTGATACCTACCTTATGTTTCAGACAGGTGAACATAGCACCTACCTTATGTTTCAGAGAGGAGAATGTAGCACCTACTTCATGTTTCAATCAGGAGAGTGTCTGAACGAAACTGTCAGTACGACAACCAAGGCAGGATAAGCAAAAAGGCAGTAAAAAGTAAATATGTTTTATATTTTTTCGCCAAATGTGAGTGCAAATTTATTTGCGCTGTATATACATAATGTACTAATAGTAAGATTGTAAGCAAGAGATACAGTGAGGACTGTGAGTGACCAGACTTGAGGTAAGTTTGTTAATGCTGCTGGACGAATCATCGACATCGCTTCACAACTTTGGCCAGCCTCCTTGTGATTGGCTGGGTTGAACCAGACGGTTTTAGTATAACAGTGGGGCCCCAACTGTGATACTCTTAAAGTGAAAGTTCTTTTGTTGGCAGGGTATGCCTTTATGGTAGTGTGACGTATGGAGATTAAAATATAATGCACTCTATCATGCCAGAGTGTAGCATTTACATCATGTTAATACGTAAGTTTATTCAGGTATACACATATACAATTACATAGATTTTCATACATAACAACGTATGTGTAGAAAACCTAGGATAACCCCAAAAAAAGTCAAAGTGACATATTTCCAATGGCTAGGTGAGTGAGGCACCTACTTTAAATTTCAGACAGGAGAGTGTAGCACTACCTTATATTTCAGACAGGAGAGTGTAGCGCCTACCTTATGTCGGAGACGTACCTCAAGAGGACCACCAGTTTCCTCTTCGCTAAAGGCTCACCTCTGAAGGCTAAGGTCGACCAACTGTATGTATAACCTCGTGTATATTACGAGTCTCCTTTAATGCATATGCGCACATATTGACTCACATGCGTACACACACACACACCCACACACACCCACACCCACACACCCACACACACCCACACCCACACACACCCACACACACCCACACCCCCACACACACCCACACACCCACACCCACACACACCCACACAGGAACCATACATAGTTTTAAGGCGAGGTATGATAGAGCTCATGGGGCAGGGAGAGAGAGGACCTAGTAGCAATCAGCGAAGAGGCGGGACCAGGAGCGGTGACTCGACCCCTGCAACCACAAATAGGTGAGTACAAATAGGTGAGTACAGGAGCTGTGAATCGACCCCTGCAACCACAAATAGGTGAGTACACACACACACGAGAGTGTACTTAAGGACACCACGTGCGCGAGTCACGCCTTGCGTGCTCCACGAATATAAGTATTTTTGAGGGCTACCCAAATGCACTACAAGGGTTACTAAGTGTGTCAGGGTAGTGAACAATCCTTGAAGCGATTTACAATTTGCCCTGAGCCACATAAGTGTGGGGAGAACCACAATTTTATAATTGAACTAGAAAGTGATACTTGGCGGCGCATTCAGAGTGGGCAGTAGTGTGTTCCAGGCGACGTTGTCACGTGTCACTCGAGAAAGATAGTAAAGTGAAACAAATGTGTGACCAGTGAAATAAGTACAGTGAATAGTGTACATTATATATCGAGAAGAAACGGTGGTGGATCTACACCAGGACATCACATCGAGCTGGACAATCTACAGTCTGCATTGCAGGTATTTACCTATGTGCGATTGTTGGGTGTGGGTTTGGGTTTCCAGGTAACTGCCAAGCTGATTGTGAACAGTATAACTCTTCTAGTACGATAAAGAATAGGCTATCAAGTACCCAGTAAGGAATAGCAATTGGTAATTTATAGAACAAGGTGAGACAGGATTCTATTAGACTAGGTGGAAATAAAAGCATAGAGGATGCAAAATAGTAGGTAGGTGTGGGTCAGGTCACAGAAGGGTGTGGGGTAAGCCAGGTAACTGAGCACCGCAAATGCCACATACACGCTCATACACCACTACACACAATTCCACCTACTTTTCAGACACTTAAACTCACATATAGTTCCCCCCCCCCCCAAACACACACACGTTTACACCCAAGAAAGTCTCACATATACAGACACACACACACACACTCTCTCTCCCCCCTGCACCCTCACCCCACCTATCTCCTACTCCTTCTCCTGATCCCCCCCTCTCTCTCTCTCTCACCCTCCTCTCCTTCTTTCCCCTTCTCCCTCTCCCATTCTCCCCCTTTGCTTCTCCCTCCTCCTCACTCCCCATATTCCCCACACAATCCCCCTCCCCACCCTTCTCCCATTTAGCCACTGACTTGAGCTTCCTCCCATACCTCCCCCACCCCCCCACACTCGGACAAACACACCACAAAACAAACACAGAATTACATATGTTTTTCATTCTGTGGCAACCAAAACAAAAAAAAAAAAATAGGTTGCAAGAGAGCAGGAAGGAAAACCAGGGGACTGGAGGATGAGTCTGCAAAGGAAGATTTTGCAGCAGAGCTCATGAAAAGGGAACATGAGTGGGAAAAGAAGCTAGAATAACTTAGCATGAGAAGTTGGAGATGCAACTCACACCAACAGAGGCTAGGATTCAGATATTAGAAGAGGAACTGAAAAATCTGAAACAGCCTAAAGAACTAAAGAACAATTTTGGAATGACATCAGAGACAGCTATCTTAGTCACAAACAAGGGACTGTACGGAATGAAGGAGTGAAACTGCATGCAGAAGCCCTATCAGACCATTGTGGAGCCCGAGAAAAAGAAAAAAAATACATCAGGAGCAATCGAGAGGACTGTAGAAAATGAAAGAGCTAAGCTATATGTGGAGGCCCTAACAGACCACAGCAGAGCCCAGGGAAAGCTGAGAAGAGAAAATGACAGGCCACTGTGCCCAAGGACAAGAGATAGTGAAGAAACTGAAAAAAGGAAAGCTGCAATGGAGGAAACTAAATCGAATCAGGCGATACATAGGGATATGCAGTGGGAGAATGAAAGGGATAGGCCAGTCTTTGTTTATGGGCTCCAGGAAGTTGAACGGGAAACTTATGAAGCAAGAAGACAAAGGGGGAAAAATGCGATCAAAAGCATCATAAAAGCAATAGGAAAGGATGACATGACCCAGCTGGTAAATTTTTGGAGAATAGGGGGGTTTGTAAGAAGAAGAACCCGGCCAGTGAAAGCAACTCTCAAGGCAGAATCGACTCAGAACAGGATCCTGCACGAGAAAGCAAGACAAAGGGACATGCCAGGATACCAGAAGGTGTATCTCGACTGCAACAGAACACAAGAAGAAAGGCAGAAACTGAGAGAGATGGTACAAAGACGAAAGGAGGAAAGTGAGGTGAAGATGGACAGAACCCAGACTCAGGAGGAAGATCAAATACAGCCTCCCTCACAACCACCTACAGAAGCCCCCACCCAGGACAACCCCAATGCAACCAAACATTCTACTCCAAAACACACATGTCGTATCCAATGCCCCCACCCACCTCATTACAAACTCCACCCCTACAACAACTACCCACAGTTCCTTAAAATGTCTCCCACTTCCCCAACCTTAATGTACTCCCCAGACCACAGTTTTAGAAAAGAAGTTGAAGATGTGGTATACAAATGCAGACAGAATAACAAATAAGTGTGAGAAGTAGCATGAAAGAATCAAGGAGACATCCCCAGACATAATAACACTCACAGAAACAAAACTCGCCAGGATGATAACAGATGCAATCTTTTCACCAGGATATCAAATCCTCAGGAAAGACAGAGGGAGGAGAGGGGGAGGAGGAGCTGCACTGCTCATTAAAAACCAGCGGGGATTTGAGAAAATGGAAGAAATGGATGGTATGGGCGAAAGGGACTACTAAGTAGGAACAATCCAGTCAGAGGGCCATAAGGTGGCAATTGAAGTTATGTACAACCCACCACAGAACTGAAGGAGGCCAAGAGAAGAATATTACGAGAGCAACAGAGCAATGGTCGACACACTAGCCGAGGTGGCCAGAAGAGCACACATGGGAGGAGCAAAGTTACTAGTTATGGGTGATTTCTATCACAAGGAGATTGACTGGGGAAAGCTGGAGCCCCGTGGGGGTCCCGAAACATGGAGAGCCAAGATGATGGATGTGGTACTGGAAAACCTCATGCATCAACATGTTAGAGACACTACCAGAGAGAGAGGTGAGGATGATCCAGCAAGACTGAACCTTGTATTTACCTTGAGCAGTTTGGACATCGAGGATATCATGTATGAAAGGCCCCTAGGAGCTAGTGATCATGTGGTTCTGTGCTTTGACCACATAGTTGAGCTACAAGTGGAGAGAGTAGCAACAATAGGATGGGAAAAACCAAACTACAAAAGGGAGGACTACACAGGCGTGAGGAATTTCCTGCAAGACATTCAGTGGGAGAGAGAACTGGCAGGAAAACCAGTAAAAGAAATAATGGACTAAGTGGCAACAAAATGCAAGGAAGCAGAGGACAGGTTTTTTTTCCCAAGGGAAACAGAAATAATGGGAAGACCAGAACGAGTCCTTGGTTAATGCAAAGGTGTAGGGAGGCAGAAACTAGGTGTACTAGAGAATGGAAAAGGTATAGACGACAAAGGACCCAGGAAAATAAAGAGATCAGCCAAAAAGCCAGAAACAAATATGCACAGATAAGAAGGGAGGCTCAGTGACAATACGAAAATGACATAGCCCAAAAGCCAAGTCTGACTCGAAGCTGTTGTATAGCCACATCAGGAGGAAAACAGCAGTCAAGGATGATGGGGAGTTCACAACAACCCATAGGTATGTGAGGAGCTCATTACGAGATTTAAAGAAGTATTTACAGTGGAAACAGGTAGGACTCCAGGAAATCAGAACAGGGAGGTACACCAACAAATGCTGGATGAGGTACACATAACCGACGAGGTAGTGAAGAAGCTGCTGTGTGAACCTGATACCTCAAAGGCGGTGGGACCAGACATCTCTCCGTGGGTCCTTAGAGAGGGAGCAGAGATGCTGTGTGTGCCACTAACAAAGATCTTTAACACATCCACTGTAACTGGACAACTACCTGAGGTATGGAAGATGGCAAATGTAGTCCCAATTTTTAAAAAAGGAGACAGAAATGAGTCATTAAACTACAGACCTGTGTCACTAACGTGTATAGTATGCAGACATGGAGAAGATCATCAGGAGAGTGGTGGGGCACCTGGAAAGAAACAAGTGTATAATCGACTACCAGCATGGTTTCAGGGAAGGAAAATCCTGTGTCACAAACCTACTGGGAGTTTTATGACTAGGTGACAGAAGTAAGACAAGAGAGAGAGAGGGGTGGATAGATTGCATTTTCTTGGACTACAAGAAGGCCTTCGACACAGTTCCTCACAAAAGGTTAATGCAAAAGCTAGAGGATCAGGCACACATAACAGGGAAGGCACTACAATGGATCAGAGAATACCTGACAGGGAGGCAACGAGTCATGGTACGTGACGAGGTGTCAGAGTGGGCACCTGTGACTAGTGTGGTTCCACAGGGGTCAGTCCTAGGACCTGTGCTGTTTTTGGTATATGTTAATGACATAACGGAAGGGATAGAATCAGAAGTGTCCTTGTTTGCAGATGACGTGGAGTTTATGAGGAGAATCAAATCGGTCGAGGATCAAGCAGGACTAGAAAGAGACCTGGACAGGCCACAAGCCTGGTCCAGCAACTGGCTCCTTGAATTTAACCCTGCCAAATGCAAAGTCATGAAGATCGGGGAAAGGCAAAGAACACCACAGACACCATGTAGTCTAGGTGGCCAAAGACTGCAAACCTCACTCAAGGACAAAGATCTATGGGTGAGTATTATTCCGAGCACATCTCCTGAGGCGCACATTAATCAGATAACTGCTGCAGTGTACGGGCGCCTGGCAAACCTAAGGATAGCATTCCGATACCTCAGTAAGGATTCGTTCAAGACTCTGTACACCATATACGTCAGGCCCATGCTGGAGTATGCAGCACCAGTTTGGAATCCACTCCTGGTTAAGCACGTCAAGAAATTAGAGAAAGTGCAAAGGTTTGCAACAAGACTAGTCCCAGAGCTAAGGGGATTGTCCTACGAAGAAAGGTTACGGGAAATTGGCCTCATGACACTGGAGGGAAAGAGGGTCAGGGGAGACATGATAACAATATATAAAATACTCCGAGGAATAGACAAGGTGGACAAAGACAGGATGTTCCAGAGATGGGACACAGAAACAAGAGGTCACAATTGGAAGTTGAAGACTCAGATGAGTCAAAGGGATGTTAGGAAGCATTTCTTCAGGCACAGAGTTGTCAGACAGTGGAATAGCCTAGAAAGTGTTTTAAGACGAAGTTTGATAAAGCTCATGGAGCAGGTAGAGAGAGGACCCAGTAGTAATCAGTGAAGAGACGGGGTCAGGAGCTATGACTCGGCCCCTGCAACCAAAAATAGGTGAGTATACACACACACACACACACATACACACACACACACACACGCACACACACACACACACACACGCGCACGCACGCACACACACACACACACACGCACACACACACACACGCGCACACACACACACACACACACACGCACACATACACGCACACACGCACACATATACATACATACACACACACACACACACACACACACACACACACACACCTAACAGACACACAGACACACACACACACAGACACACACACACACACACACACACACACACACACACACACACACACAAGCATGCACATACAACAGGCCTAGTGTCTAATCGACATGTGCCTAGGACCAAATGGTAACTAACAGACTGTGTGTGTGTGTGTGACAGACAGACAGACAGACAGACAGACACACACACACACACACACACACACACACACACACACACACACACACACACACAGACACACACACACACACACACACACACACACACACACACATACACACACACGCACGCACGCATATACAACAGGCCTAGTGTCTAATCGACATGTGCCTAGGACAAAATGGTAACTAACACACGAGCTGATTTATAAGAGAATAAGCTCAAAACAGGATCGTGCAGGAGAAAGCATGACTAAGGGACGTACAGGAGTACCAGAGTGTGTACGTCATCTGCGACAGAACACAAGAAGGAAGACAGAAACTGAAAGAGAGGCTACAAAGATGCAAGGAGGAACGAGAGGCAAAGACGGAGATGAGCAGGAGAACCTTTACTCAGTAGGAAGAGCAAATGCAACCTCCTTCAGAATCACCCACAGAAGGACCTCAACGACGACAACCCCAGTGCAGCCAAACAATCTAAACCAAAACACACACACTGTACCCTCTGCCCACACATCCTCATCACAACCTTCACCCCCAAAGAAAGCCCCCATAGTTTCCCGTCAGGTCTCCTGCTCCCTCATCCCCAACGTTCTCTCCAGACCACAGTTTTAGAAAGGAGGTTGATGGTTTGGTATACGAATGCAGATGGAATAACAAATAAATGTGAGGAGTGGCATGAAAGAATCAAGAAGATGTTCCCAGACATCATAGCAGTGACAGGAACGAAACTCACTGGGATGCTAACAGATGCAATCTTCCCACCCGAATATCAGATCCTGAAGAAAGATAGAGGGAGCAGAGGGGAAGGAGTTGCACTACTCATTAAAAAACCGATGGGGATTTGAGGAAATGGAAGTAATGGACAAAACTGGTGTAAGGGACTACATAACAGATACAATTCAGTGTGGAGAACATAAGGTAGTCATTGTAGTGATGTATAACCAACCATAGAAATGCAGGAGACCAACAGAAAAATATGAAGACAGCAACAGAGCAATGGTGGACACACTAGCTGAGGTGGCCAGAAGAGCTCACATGGGTAGAGCCAAATTACTATTTATGAGCGATTTCAATCACAAGGAGATTGACTGGGAAAACCAGCTGTCACTCAAACCCCTTCCTTCTCCACTCCTGCACCCACCACTAAGGTACATAGACACAAACCAAATAATTCTAAACCGTCACCAACGTTTGAAAGGCAATCCAGAGAACATGCACAATTATAGAACAGATCTACCTACCCCTCTCTCTCCACGAAACGTACTCGGGACTACATCTCTAAAACCCCCCTCCTCTGGAGTCACCATAACCATGGGTCTCCACCCTGGTTCCTACACTATCATCAACACTGCAGTAATCAGCCCATCAAAGAATGTTCAAGGTAATCCAACTTAACGTACGTTCTTACTTCCCCATCAGACACATGCTGGAGGAATTTATTGAAGCAGAGAAACCATATGTTGTACTGCTGAACAGCACCTGCCTCAAAGCACCAGAGATGGGACACAGCAACAAGGGGAAACAGTTGGAAGTTGAAGACAGAGATGAATCACAGGGATGTTAGGAAGTATTTCTTCAACCACAAAGTAGTCAGGAAGTGGAATAGTTTGGGAAGCGATGTAGTGGAGGCAGGATCCATACACAGCTTTAAGCAGAGGTATGATAAAGCTCACGGTTCAGGGATAGTGATCCAGTAGCGACCAGTGAAGAGGCGGGGCCAGGAGCTAGGACTCGACCCCTGCAACCTAAACTAGGTGAGTACAAGCAGACAATACAGCAATACCCAAGAGAACACACTCCATGAGATACTCTTCCAAGCCTTCCATCAGAACAAAGAGCCTACTCATATGCTATCACAATCGTTTCCTCCACAACACACACAGATTCAGTCAAGTCAGACTAAATCTCACATACCTCAGAAACAACTTACTACACAGTTTAGATCAAGACCACAGCAGACACTGGGCCCAATCATCCAGCAAGCTGATAAACAAAGAATAAAAGACCCGAAAGCCTTTAAGACCTTCATTAGGAAAATCCGAGGTAATGCCGCCACCAGCAAATTCAGACACATCACCCACAACAACACACACATCACAGATCCACAGACAGCAACTAACATGTTTAAACATATCTGGGAGAACATCTTTCACCCCCCACCACCCACAACCTAATGCTCTCCAACACAAAACACATAGATCAATGGAACACTGATCACTCCCATGAAACAACACCTGACAGACACATCCTTCTCGACACACTCACCTCCACACAGGAACTGGACACACCTTTCACCAACAATGACATCAAAGGATTCCTCAAACGCCTCCTTCCGAAGGCTCCTGGAGCCTCAGGCTTAAACCTCACCATACTAAAAAAAACCTTCCAGACTCATCACAGCCTACACGAGCCTTCTCAACGCCTCACTAGTGTCAGGATATTTTCCTCCTCTTTTCAAAGCTGCCACTGCTATCCTCATACCAAAACCAAAGATCACTCCTACCCAAAAAACTATCGCCCCATTAGCTTACTCGAAACCATGGGAAAACTCTTTGAAAAACTCATTAACCTTCGCCTCCGCAGATACCTTGAACGTAACTCCCTCCTCTCTGAAAGCCAATTTAGATTCAGAACTAGACGATCTACACAGGACGCCCTAAACATAATACTCAACTACAACCGTATAAACACCAAACATGGAAAAAAGACAGTCCTGGTAACAAAGGACATCGATAAAGCTTTTGATACAGTCTGGCACAACGGACTGAAACACAAACTCAGCACCAACTTTAACCTCCCACTACCCACCCGCAAACTACTCTGCATCTTCTTAGATGGAAGGACAATGAGAATCAAATTACAAGGTTACTACTCAGACTATTTTCAACTGCATGCAGGGGTTCCCCAGGGGTCTGTTCTCTCCCCCACCCTCAACATATATACAAACTATATCCCTATACCTGCATTCGATAACACCATCACTCATGCATATGCAGACAACTTCACCCAACTCATCACCCACCAGAATATAGACATACTAACACGTAGAACACAAGACGAAGTAGATCGGATAGCCTTCTGGGAGCAAAAATAGAGGATAAAATCAAATGCTGCAAAATCCAACATCACCTATTTCAATTGCACAAAATCCGATCCCCCTCCACCAGTCAAACTCAGAGCAGCAGACGCCCCGCACATACCTTCCAATCACAAAACAACCACTGTCCTGGGTGTCAGCCTGGACCACTGTCTCTGCTGCATACACAGACACATTGACACAAAGCAAGCCATGGCTAGGAGAGCCCTCACTGGACTCCGCAAGCTAAGGCAAGCCTCCACTCGAACCAGACTACACCTGTACAAATCTCTCATTCGACCCCTACTTTTCTACTGGCCACTAGCCCTCTCCTTAGCTGCCAAGACCAACAGACTAAAACTACAGCATATCCAGAACAAGGCTCTGCGTTGGGTGTTTGACGTTGACTGGGAAGACTTCATTTCAAGTGAGGCTATTCATGCCTGGACGGACATCCCTGCGCTGAGCGTGTACTGAGAGACGCTCAGCGACAAGCAGATAGACAGACTAGAGACTATTGAACCACTCACCTTGACGAAGACACGCAGACCTGCAAACCCAAATATCTTTTTTTTACTCTACTGGCTCCTCCCCCAAATCCCTTATATAAGTAATCTGCCTGGAATTAACAATAACCATCCTGTCTTAACAGGAGTGGACCTTATACAATTTTTTTTTTGAATACAAGCCCTAGCCTGTACCTTGCAAAGTCGCATATTGCGATCCCCTGCCAGTTATCAGCACTCCGTGCCGCGTCCACAACTCCTGAACCACTCTCTGCCTAGAGACTGGGTACACCCTGGTACCATCCTTTCTACTCACAATCTTCTTCTCACAAACCTATTCCTACACTATCCCCACTTCCCTGCTCACCCTACAAGGGTTTTACCTTTTCTCTAGTATTCATATTCGTATATAACCCCACCAAAAGCAAAGTCATGAAGATCAGGAAGGGCAAAGAAGACCGCAGACAGAGTATAGACTAGGTGGCCAAAGACTGCAAACCTCACTCAAGGAAAAAGATCTTGGGGTGAGTATATTACTGAACACATCCCCTGAGGCGCACATCAACCAGATAACTGCTGCAACATATGGGCACCTCGCAAACCTGGGAATAACTTTCCAATACCTCAGTAAGGAACCGTTCAAGACTCTGTACACCGTGTACGTCAGGCCCATATTGGAGTATGCAGCGCCAGTTTGGAACCCACATCTGGTCAACCACATCAAGAAAGTGGAGAAGGTGCAAAGGTTTGCAACAGGGCTAGTTCCAGAGCTAAGGAGAATGTCCTACGAAGAAAGGTTGAAGGAAATCGGCTTGACGACACCGGAGGACAGGAGGGTTAGGGAAGACATGATAACGACATACAAAATACTGGACAGAGACAGGATGTTCCAGAGAGGGTACACAAAATCAAGAGGTTATCTTTCGAAGTTGAAGACTGAGATGAATCAAAGAGATGTTGGGAAGTATTTCTTTAGTCATAGAGTTGTCAGGAAGTGGAATAGCCTAGCAAGTGACATAGTGGAGGCAGGAACCATACATAGTTTTAAGACGAAGTATATATTTTGGTAGAATTATCGACAATATGTAAGGTAAAAGGACACAAGTGCAACTAATGTTGCACTTGCGTCCTTTTACATAGCTTCCAGCACTTCAATAAAGTATCTAATCAGTACAAAATCCAAGCACCATGAACCAGTCAACACAGGGGTTTACACTATACCCCGGGGCGGCTGCGACAAGATTTATGTAGCTGAAACAGCAAGAAACCCCGACACCCGCCTCAATTAACACATTTATGCCTGTAGGAACGATAACTTGAACAACGTTAGTTAGTTTGATATGTTTATTATGCATCCCATACCCATCCTGTGGGCGGTAGTCAAAAGATAACAGAGGTACATAATTGGTCCAGAGACTGGACCCCAAAGTTTTGATAGCTGAGCAAGTTACAGAGGTAATGAACTCACAATTTACAAAGGTAATGAACTCACAATTTACAAAGGTAATGAACTCACAATTTACAAAGGTAATGAACTCCAGGTAGGTCTGGTCACAATCATGACAAGTTACAAAGGTATTTACAGATTACAGAGGTACGTAATGGGTCCAGGGACTGGGCCCCCAAAGTTTTGATAGCTGAACTAGGTACAAAGGTATTGAACTCACAAGTTACAAAGGTAATGAATACTGTAAGAATGGTTACTTACGTTTATACATGGCTACAATCATGAACAAATTATAGTGTAATGAGCAATTCACACTTCCACACCCGGTCACAACTGTAGTGAGTTATTGGTGCAAATATTGATTGTTGAGTCACACACACACACACACACACACACACACACACACACACACACACACACACACAAACTCATACACACACGCACACACACACAAACGCGCGCACACACACACACATACACGCACAAACGCGCGCACGCGCACACACACACGCGCGCACACACACATACACACACACACACACACACACAGGAGCTTGGACTCGACCCCTGCAACCTCAACTGAGTACACACATACACACACACACACAAACACACACATACACGCACACACACGCACACATGTGGTAATGCTTTATTTACAGCTAGCAAAGTCAGGGTATTTCTCCAGAATGGTCTGTAATATACCACTGTGGATAAAATACTTTGCCATTTCTTGAACATTTCTGAGTAGTCTAAATTCATTAATTTTATCGCACTTCTGTACATAATGACGCAGGATGTGACAATAGTCCATCTGGCAAAGTTTACATTTCGTTTGGTCTACATCTGGTGGTGGTGATTTAACCTGCCAAAGATACTTGTAACCCAGCCGGAGCCGGGCGGTAGTGACATCCAAGAGTCTGCTTATTTTATTGGATGCACCATAGACATGTGGCTTATCCTGCATGATAGAATGATGATAGATGGACTCACTGGTGCCAATCTCCCCGAGTCTTAAGTCAATAAAATTCAGTTGAAGTTCTTTTCGTATTATTATTCTCAAACTACTACCTGACAAGCCAAGATTGTAATCTACCCCCTCTTTGAAAGCATACAGCTTAGCCAATTTATCAGTTCTATCATGCATCTGAAGACCGATGTGAGATGGAATCCACAGCTTGTGCACTCTGATTCCACTGTCCACAATCTTACCATACCTATGTCTGGCTTCTGACACAAGCATGCCACAATTTATACTTAATGAGTTGAGAGCATTTATGGATGACAGAGAATCAGTTACAATTAAACTGTCAATCTTAGATACATAGATGCATTTGAGTGCAAGGAGTATGGCAAACAGTTCTGTCTGAAGGGTAGAGGCCCAATTATTGATGCATGCTCCAATTTCTTTAAGAGAGCCATCACTCTGTACGACAACAGCAGCACTACCAGCTGCACCAGTGGATTGGTGAACAGAACCATCAACGTAAATAATTTGCGAGAGTGTGTGCTGTGTGACTAAGTTATCAATACAGCTTAAGGCATCATGTTTGGCTTCAAGGCGAAGTTTTGGTTGTGATTTACGAAGTAGTTTGGGGGGAAATGGAGGAATGGTAGTTTGGAATGGGGTAATATCCCATGGAGCGGAGAAGTGCCGCTGTTGCCTTACTTGACATAGATCATGTATCTGATTCATGCGGAGGTCGGTTCCAGTTTTTTCGATCCATCTGGAGGGGTGTTCACCAGTACTGAGGAAAGTTTGGAGGGCTTCTGTGCAGGGGTTTGAATGGGCTTGCCTGACCATATTAACCCCAATTAGGATATTTCTTTCAGTAACACGATCTTTGATGCTTGGAATATCAAGTTCTTTTTGCATATTTAAAATTTTGGCAGTACGAGGGCATCCTAAAATGATCCTCATTGCTTCGTTCTGCAGTTTTTCCAGCCCTCCAAGCTTCCAGTCAGACACGAGTGCAAGTAGTGGCGCCGCACAATCAACCAATGATCTAATATAAGCAAGATACATCATTTTCACAATTTAAACATTAGCTCCATACCTGGGATGAAAACCTGCCACAACTCTAAGTGCTCTCAGTCTTTCTTTGTATTGGCGACAAAGTCTAGTTACAACAGGTCCAAGTAGAGGGATCTCAAAGCCTAGATACCTGTATCTGGTTACATATTCTAGAAGAGACCCATCATGCAACTGGATCTGACGAGCTGTGCCTCTCTGTCGAGGAGGACGCCTGTTGAGTATCTTTGTTTTATCAGTAGAGATTATCAACCCCAGGTCCTGACACGAGGCAAGTACATGATTAAGAATGTTTTGGGTGTTGGAGAATCCGGTGGTGTGAATCATTATATCATCAGCAAAACTAATCATATAATGATGGGGCTGACTAGGCATAGCATTAATTAAGTAATGCATTAATTAGAATACTGTATTGAACAGTGTGGGACTGAGCACACCTCCCTGTGGGGTTCCTAATTCAAAGTCTTTAGTTACACTTCCATGTCCCTGGAACAACACAGATTTTCTGTTGGAAAGGTAGCCTTTAATCCAGCGGAGAAGCCATCCTCCAACATCCATTCTGGCAAGTTCACTAATGATTACATGTCTGTTGGCTACATCAAAAGCGGATTTAAGGTCAAGGAAGGTAGTGTATGAGCTGTCAGTGTGCAGGGTGAGAAAGGTGGCTATGCAATGATGCACGCTCCTTCATGCATGAAACCATGCAACCTGGGAGACAAAAATTGTTTGATTCTGTACATGAGACGATTAAGAATCATCCTCTCACTATAACTTATGAAAATTAATATTTTCCACACTGCTGCAGGGCAGAGCCGTTGTTAGACGACATAATGTGGGGGACATTTTTCCCATGTTGACTGGCCACCTGGCTTGGGAACTCCAACATTGGAATTTACATAATCACTAATTAATTCTTACCACCTGTTAACTCAGGTGGGGCTTCATCCAAAGCACACTGAAGCTTCCATGCTTCCTGTGTTAACAGTTTCCCCCTTATTGTAAGGTGTGACACTAAGCTTATACTCTCTGGGTTAATTTATTGGGCATACTGTAATTATTAGACTATCAATAACAAGTCTCTCTCAGTATCCCAAGTCAGCCCCAATACATTACTGCGTTTAGACGCTTCAACTCCAGGGCTGTCTTTATTTATTTGATCCCTTAAACTGGACGAATTACTATTCCTTTCCCTCAGGGGCATATTTGCACCTTGCATTATTTCATTAGCCCCTTCGTATATAATCATTAGTTCCCCTTCAGTTGATGTCTCACCCAGGAAATTGTCCACATAAAATTGTTTACCTATTACTTCTTTCACTGGACCCCCTGTGCGCTTAAGGTGTGCATTTACAGTCGCCTGTTATTAATTATATCATTATAAGCGGTCAACAATTCTGGTGTCTTGCTCAGTTCGCAGAGCTGGGCCCTTTAACTGTCCATATGCCATCCTATAATTAGTAGGTAATTCTGGACGGTTCAGCTTCCACGGAAGTCGCACCCAGTAATGTCCTGATTCAAATTTAACATCCTTCAGGTATTGTTCCTGAGTAAAGGAATAAAATTAGACTGGTTCAACATCATCCTCGATAGAAGAATACTTGTACTGGGTTGACCTTTCATTAGTAAGACGCACCCTGAATATTTACAACTTCCTCTAGTCATTAATTATTACTACGTGGTA
The DNA here is from genome assembly GCF_038502225.1 of Cherax quadricarinatus. Classification (NCBI taxonomy): domain Eukaryota; kingdom Metazoa; phylum Arthropoda; class Malacostraca; order Decapoda; family Parastacidae; genus Cherax; species Cherax quadricarinatus. Next base: position 14,885,418 of record NC_091340.1, read on the forward strand.
GTCTGCCATATATTACATGGCCCGCACCAGTGTTGAGGGAAGTGACGCCGCTTAATTTTGGATGTATGCCCTTTATCCTGAATTATTACATCTATTATTATTAACATTAGCTACAATCTTCACATTAACCACCGTAGTGTCAGGGTTATCACTGTCATTACTGTCGCCATTATTATTTTAATTACATGCACCCTTGCACATAACTATATGGTGCCTTCCCTTGTTGCATTGATAGCAATTGCTAAATTTGGCATGACAATCCTTTACATTATGATTGCCTAGACATCTGATACATCTGTCAAGTTCTTCCAATCTTTCCACTTTAACATCCCATGAATTATAGGCATTACAAATCTTAGAGAAATGAGTACCCTTGCAGAAGAGACAGTATCTCCTTTCTTTGCCTGACCTCTTATCAACTGGATTACCCTTATTGGGGTACTTACTCCTCTTACTTTGATGTGAGGAACCACTATTACTGTCCCTTGATATGTGCCTATGTAACCATTAATTATGATTATTACCACTGGGATTATTTTTCCCTTTGTGAGACTTGACAGATACCTCAGAGTCATTATGCGTTATCTCCTTAGAATTGTTTGGCGTGAGTATAACATCGAGCATGTCTCCGGAAGCACACATCCACCAGATAACTGCTGCAGCACATAGGCGCCTGGCAAACCTGAGATTAGCGTTCCAATACCTAAGTAAGGAATCTTTCAAGATACTGTACACCGTGTACGTCAGGCCCATACTGGAATATGCAGCACCAGTTTGGAACCCACACCGGGTCAAGCACGATGAGAAATTAGAGAAAGTGCAAAGGTTTGCGACAAGGTTAGTTCCAGAGCTAAGGGTAATGTCCTACGAAGAAAGGTTAAGGGAAATCGGCCTGACGACACTGGAGGACAGGAGGGTCAGGGGAATAGACAAGGTGGACAGAGACAAGATGTTCCAAAGAGAGGACACAGAAACAAGGGATCACTCTTGGAAGTTGAAGACTCAGATGAACCACAGGGATGTTAGGAAGTATTTCTTCAGTTATAGAGTGGTCAGGAAGTGGAACAGACTGGCGAGTGATGTAGTGGAGGCAGGAACCATGCATAGCTTTAAGACGAGGTATGATAAAGCTCATGGAGCAGGGAGAGAGAAGACCTAGTAGCGCTCAGTGAAGAGACGGGGCCAGGAGCTGAGTCTCGACCCCTGCAACTACAATTAGGTGAGTACACACACACCCACACCCACACACACACACACATGCGGGCGCATGACCTGTGTATATGCTGAGGTAGGATAATAGCTCTTAGCCTTTCAACAGATATAGGATAACTGCTCTTAACTTCATCTTTCATCTTCCGCTATCTTATGTACATAGTTCTGTAAGACTAAGGGACTGATTACGTTATCTTCTACAGTCTTTGCTTAACTGTGTTGAGGTGAAAAAAGCCACTGGCGTTGCATATATATATCTATTTCCTCAGCTATAAGCCTGTAGATATCTATTTCCTCAGCTATAAGACTGCAAATGAGCTGAAATAGGGTATCAATCTCTTAGCCCTTTAATGAGCTGAATTATTATAACAGCTCCTAACCTACAAATGATCTTAACCATCAATGATCTGAGGTAGGAAAAAGCGCTTATCCCATGACTGTTATCCTTCCTCAGCTCAATAAGCTGAGGAAGGATAACAGCTTACCCATGACTGAGAACGTTTATCCCATGACTGATGCCCTACCTCAGCTTATTGTGCTGAGGAATAATGACAACTCTCAACTAACAAATGAGATAAGGTAGGGTAACAGCTCTTAACCTATTAATTGGTGGATATATTTGAAATGAGAGTATAGTACAAACAGAGGTGTTAACAGCGTGGTTGGTCTGAGAGAGAGCGGCATCCTGGACCAGCTGTACAAGGAAGCTATGGTGAATGCTACGGAGTGTTTGAAGCCTCTAGCACTCCTCAAGGACTCCCTCAGACCTCTGGACCTGGAGGACTTTTTCGGTGTCTTCTCTCTCTGCGGAGGAGGTAAGGAGGCGGTGAGGTGGTGGGTTTATTTACGTGTGACTGTTCGTGCCGAAGATGCGTTCCAGTATTCAGTGCATAAAGCGAATACAATTTAATAGGAAAACTTTGGAATATGTTCCAGGATCTGGACACTATGTGATCGATGAATTTAGGGCAGGATACCCTAAATTGGTCAATTTCTAAGGGTAGAGGGGACTATTGAAGAGGTCGATACTGGCTGGTCAAAAGAGGTCAGTAAATGTCTGGGGATGTGATTTGCGTTGTGTGTCTGTGACCTTCACCCCCCTCCCCCATGTCTCTCTCATACCCAGCCACATATCAGCGCCCTTGTTGACACTCATCAGATGTATCCTTCCCATTAATGATATCAACATTTCAATTATAAAGGTTATCTTAAATCTTATATGTTTCATAATTTAAATATTAGATTTTTTATGAATTTGTTATAATTATTTTATATTATTAGTATTCGTATTACTGTTAGTTAAAGTACTATTTATTAAAATATTTTCATATTATAAATGTTTTGAGGTTTGATGAACAATTTGAAACTTCATGAACTTCATATGAACAGAAGAGTTTGGGGACGCCTGGTTTAGCGCTTCAATACAGAAAGTGAACACAGTTTAACATATGAAACTTAGGAATATTTTCATTTACAGGCTTATTCCACATTTACATATTAACTGATCTGATATATAAACGTTAGATCTGAGCTAATGTACATCAACCTTTGACCAGACCTCAGATACTTCATCCTAACACCAGACCTCAGATACATCATCCTAACACCAGACCTCAGATACATCATCCTAACACCAGACCTCAGATACATCATCCTAACACCAGACCTCAGATACATCATCCTAACACCAGACCTCAGATACATCATCCTAACACCAGACCTCAGATACATCATCCTAACACCAGACCTCAGATACATCAGCCTAACACCAGACCTCAGATACATCAGCCTAACACCAGACCTCAGATACATCATCCTAACACCAGACCTCAGATACATCATCCTAACACCAGACATCAGATACATCATCCTAACACCAGACCTCAGATACTTCATCCTAACACCAGACATCAGATACATCATCCTAACACCAGACCTCAGATACATCATCCTAACACCTGACTTCAGATACATCATCCTAACACCAGACCTCAGATACATCATCCTAACACCAGACCTCAGATACTTCATCCTAACACGAGACATCAGATACATCATCCTAACACCAGACCTCAGATACTTCATCCTAACACCAGACATCAGATACATCATCCTAACACCAGACCTCAGATACATCATCCTAACACCAGACCTCAGATACATCATCCTAACACCAGACCTCAGATACATCATCCTAACACCAGACCTCAGATACATCATCCTAACACCAGACCTCAGATACTTCATCCTAACACCAGACCTCAGATACATCATCCTAACACCAGACCTCAGATACATCATCCTAACACCAGACCTCAGATACATCATCCTAACACCAGACCTCAGATACATCATCCTAACACCAGACCTCAGATACATCATCCTAACACCAGACCTCAGATACATCATCCTAACACCAGACCTCAGATACATCATCCTAACACCAGACCTCAGATACATCATCCTAACACCAGACCTCAGATACATCATCCTAACACCAGACCTCAGATACATCATCCTAACACCAGACCTCAGATACATCAGCCTAACACCAGACCTCAGATACATCAGCCTAACACCAGACCTCAGATACATCATCCTAACACCAGACCTCAGATACATCATCCTAACACCAGACATCAGATACATCATCCTAACACCAGACCTCAGATACTTCATCCTAACACCAGACATCAGATACATCATCCTAACACCAGACCTCAGATACATCATCCTAACACCTGACTTCAGATACATCATCCTAACACCAGACCTCAGATACATCATCCTAACACCAGACCTCAGATACTTCATCCTAACACGAGACATCAGATACATCATCCTAACACCAGACCTCAGATACTTCATCCTAACACCAGACATCAGATACATCATCCTAACACCAGACCTCAGATACATCATCCTAACACCTGACTTCAGATACATCATCCTAACACCAGACCTCAGATACATCATCCTAACACCAGACCTCAGATACTTCATCCTAACACCAGACATCAGATACATCATCCTAACACCAGACCTCAGATACTTCATCCTAACACCAGACCTCAGATACATCATCCTAACACCAGACCTCAGATACATCATCCTAACACCAGACTTCAGATACTTCATCCTAACACCAGACATCAGATACATCATCCTAACACCAGACCTCAGATACTTCATCCTAACACCAGACCTCAGATACTTCATCCTAACATCAGATACATCATCCTAACACCAGACCTCAGATACATCATCCTAACACCAGACCTCAGATACTTCATCCTAACACCAGACATCAGATACATCATCCTAACACCAGACCTCAGATACATCATCCTAACACCTGACTTCAGATATATCATCCTAACACCAGACCACAGATATATCATCCTAACACCAGACCTCAGATACATCATCCTAACACCAGACCACAGATACATCATCCTAATACCAGACCTCAGATACATCATCCTAACACCAGACCTCAGATACATCATCCTAACACCAGACCTCAGATACATCATCCTAACACCAGACCTCAGATACATCATCCTAACACCAGACCTCAGATACATCATCCTAACACCAGACCTCAGATACATCATCCTAACACCAGACATCAGATACACCATCCTAACACCAGACATCAGATACACCATCCTAGCACCAGACATCAGATACATCAACATGCTACCAGACCTCAGATACATCATCCTAACACCAGACATGAGATGCATACTAATACCAGATATCAGATACATCATCCTAATACCAGACCTCAGATACATCATCCTAATACCAGACCTCAGATACATCATCCTAACACCAGACATCAGATGCATCAACATGCTACAAGACCTCAGATACATCATCCTAACACCAGACCTCAGATACATCATCCTAACACCAGACCTCAGATATATCACCCTAATACCAGACCTCAGATACATCATCCTAATACCAGACCTCAGATACATCATCCTAATACCAGACCTCAGATACATCAAATGCTACCAGACCTCAGATACATCATCCTAACACCAGACCTCAGATACTTCATCCTAACACCAGACATCAGATACATCATCCTAATACCAGACCTCAGATACTTCATCGTAACACCAGACATCGGATACATCAACATGCTACCAGACCTCAGATACATCATCCTAACACCAGACCTCAGATATATCATCCTAACACCAGACCTCAGATATATCATCCTAACACCAGACCTCAGATACATCATCCTAACACCAGACATCAGATACACCAGACATCAGATACACCATCCTAACACCAGACATCAGATGCATCAACATGCTACCAGACCTCAGATACATCATCCTAACACCAGACCTCAGATACATTATCCTAACCCCAGACCTCAGATACATCATCCTAACACCAGACATCAGATACACCATCCTAACACCAGACATCAGATACACCATCCTAACACCAGACATCAGATACATCAACATGCTACCAGACCTCAGATACATCATCCTAACACCAGACCTCAGATACATTATCCTAACTCCAGACCTCAGATACATCATCCTAACACCAGACATCAGATACACCATCCTAACACCAGACATCAGATACACCATCCTAACACCAGACATCAGATACATCAACATGCTACCAGACCTCAGATACATCATCCTAACACCAGACCTCAGATACATTATCCTAACCCCAGACCTCAGATACATCATCCTAACACCAGACATCAGATACACCATCCTAACACCAGACATTAGATACACCATCCTAACACCAGACATCAGATACATCAACATGCTACCAGACCTCAGATACATCATCCTAACACCAGACCTCTGACACATCATCCTAACACCAGACCTCAGATACATCATCCTAACACCAGACATCAGATACACCATCCTAACACCAGACATCAGATACATCAACATGCTACCAGACCTCAGATACATCATCCTAACACCAGACCTCTGATACATCATCCTAACACCAGACCTCAGATACATCATCCTAACACCAGACATCAGATACACCATCCCAACACAAGACATCAGATACATCAATATGCTACCAGACCTCAGATACATCATCCTAACACCAGACCTCAGATACATCATCTTAACACCAGACCTCAGGCCTCAGATACATCATCCAAACACCAGACCTCAGATACATCATCCTAACACAAGACCTCAGATACATCATCCTAACACCAGACCTCCGATACATCATCCTAACACCAGACCTCCGATACATCATCCTAACACCAGACCTCAGATACATCATCCTAACACCTGACTTCAGATATATCATCCTAACACCAGACCACAGATATATCATCCTAACACCAGACCTCAGATACATCATCCTAACACCAGACCACAGATACATCATCCTAATACCAGACCTCACATACATCATCCTAACACCAGACCTCAGATACATCATCCTAATACCAGACCTCAGATACATCAACATGCTACCAGACCTCAGATACATCATCCTAACACCAGACCTCAGATACATCATCCTAACACCAGACCTCAGATACATCATCCTAACACCAGACCTCAGATACATCATCCTAACACCAGACATCAGATACACCATCCTAACACCAGACATCAGATACACCATCCTAACACCAGACATCAGATACACCATCCTAGCACCAGACATCAGATATATCAACATGCTACCAGACCTCAGATACATCATCCTAACACCAGACATGAGATGCATACTAATACCAGACATCAGATACATCATCCTAATACCAGACCTCAGATACATCATCCTAATACCAGACCTCAGATACTTCATCCTAACACCAGACATCAGATGCATCAACATGCTACAAGACCTAAGATACATCATCCTAACACCAGACCTCAGATACATCATCCTAACACCAGACCTCAGATACATCACCCTAATACCAGACCTCAGATACATCATCCTAATACCAGACCTCAGATACATCATCCTAATACCAGACCTCAGATACATCAAATGCTACCAGACCTCAGATACATCATCCTAACACCAGACCTCAGATACTTCATCCTAACACCAGACATCAGATACATCATCCTAATACCAGACCTCAGATACTTCATCCTAACACCAGACATCAGATACATCAACATGCTACCAGACCTCAGATACATCCTAACACCAGACCTCAGATACATCATCCTAACACCAGACCTCAGATACTTCATCCTAACACCAGACATCGGATACATCAACATGCTACCAGACCTCAGATACATCATCGTAACACCAGACCTCAGATATATCATCCTAACACCAGACCTCAGATACATCATCCTAACACCAGACATCAGATACACCAGACATCAGATACACCATCCTAACACCAGACATCAGATACATCAACATGCTACCAGACCTCAGATACATCATCCTAACACCAGACCTCAGATACATTATCCTAACCCCAGACCTCAGATACATCATCCTAACACCAGACATCAGATACACCATCCTAACACCAGACATCAGATACACCATCCTAACACCAGACATCAGATACATCAACATGCTACCAGACCTCAGATACATCATCCTAACACCAGACCTCAGAAACATTATCCTAACCCCAGACCTCAGATACATCCTAACACCAGACATCAGATACACCATCCTAACACCAGACATCAGATACACCATCCTAACACCAGACATCAGATACATCAACATGCTACCAGACCTCAGATACATCATCCTAACACCAGACCTCAGATACATCATCCTAACACCAGACATCAGATACACCATCCTAACACCAGACATCAGATACACCATCCTAGCACCAGACATCAGATACATCAACATGCTACCAGACCTCAGATACATCATCCTAACACCAGACATGAGATACATACTAATACCAGATATCAGATACATCATCCTAATAGCAGACCTCAGATAAATCATCCTAATACCAGACCTCAGATACATCATCCTAACACCAGACATCAGATGCATCAACATGCTACAAGACCTCAGATACATCATCCTAACACCAGACCTCAGATACATCATCCTAACACCAGACCTCAGATACATCACCCTAATACCAGACCTCAGATACATCATCCTAATACCAGACCTCAGATACATCATCCTAATACCAGACCTCAGATACATCAAATGCTACCAGACCTCAGATACATCATCCTAACACCAGACCTCAGATACTTCATCCTAACACCAGACATCAGATACATCATCCTAATACCAGACCTCAGATACTTCATCGTAACACCAGACATCGGATACATCAACATGCTACCAGACCTCAGATACATCATCCTAACACCAGACCTCAGATATATCATCCTAACACCAGACCTCAGATATATCATCCTAACACCAGACCTCAGATACATCATCCTAACACCAGACATCAGATACACCAGACATCAGATACACCATCCTAACACCAGACATCAGATACATCAACATGCTACCAGACCTCAGATACATCATCCTAACACCAGACCTCAGATACATTATCCTAACCCCAGACCTCAGATACATCATCCTAACACCAGACATCAGATACACCATCCTAACACCAGACATCAGATACACCATCCTAACACCAGACATCAGATACATCAACATGCTACCAGACCTCAGATACATCATCCTAACACCAGACCTCAGATACATTATCCTAACCCCAGACCTCAGATACATCATCCTAACACCAGACATCAGATACACCATCCTAACACCAGACATCAGATACACCATCCTAACACCAGACATCAGATACATCAAGATGCTACCAGATCTCAGATACATCATCCTAACACCAGACCTCAGATACATTATCCTAACCCCAGACCTCAGATACATCATCCTAACACCAGACATCAGATACACCATCCTAACACCAGACATTAGATACACCATCCTAACACCAGACATCAGATACATCAACATGCTACCAGACCTCAGATACATCATCCTAACACCAGACCTCTGATACATCATCCTAACACCAGACCTCAGATACATCATCCTAACACCAGACATCAGATACACCATCCTAACACCAGACATCAGATACATCAACATGCTACCAGACCTCAGATACATCATCCTAACACCAGACCTCTGATACATCATCCTAACACCAGACCTCAGATACATCATCCTAACACCAGACATCAGATACACCATCCCAACACAAGACATCAGATACATCAATATGCTACCAGACCTCAGATACATCATCCTAACACCAGACCTCAGATACATCATCTTAACACCAGACCTCAGGCCTCAGATACATCATCCAAACACCAGACCTCAGATACATCATCCTAACACCAGACCTCAGATACATCATCCTAACACCAGACCTCCGATACATCATCCTAACACCAGACCTCCGATACATCATCCTAACACCAGACCTCAGATACATCATCCTAACACCTGACTTCAGATATATCATCCTAACACCAGACCACAGATATATCATCCTAACACCAGACCTCAGATACATCATCCTAACACCAGACCACAGATACATCATCCTAATACCAGACCTCACATACATCATCCTAACACCAGACCTCAGATACATCATCCTAATACCAGACCTCAGATACATCAACATGCTACCAGACCTCAGATACATCATCCTAACACCAGACCTCAGATACATCATCCTAACACCAGACCTCAGATACATCATCCTAACACCAGACATCAGATACACCATCCTAACACCAGACATCAGATACACCATCCTAACACCAGACATCAGATACACCATCCTAGCACCAGACATCAGATATATCAACATGCTACCAGACCTCAGATACATCATCCTAACACCAGACATGAGATGCATACTAATACCAGACATCAGATACATCATCCTAATACCAGACCTCAGATACATCATCCTAATACCAGACCTCAGATACTTCATCCTAACACCAGACATCAGATGCATCATCATGCTACAAGACCTAAGATACATCATCCTAACACCAGACCTCAGATACATCATCCTAACACCAGACCTCAGATACATCACCCTAATACCAGACCTCAGATACATCATCCTAATACCAGACCTCAGATACATCATCCTAATACCAGACCTCAGATACATCAAATGCTACCAGACCTCAGATACATCATCCTAACACCAGACCTCAGATACTTCATCCTAACACCAGACATCAGATACATCATCCTAATACCAGACCTCAGATACTTCATCCTAACACCAGACATCAGATACATCAACATGCTACCAGACCTCAGATACATCCTAACACCAGACCTCAGATACATCATCCTAACACCAGACCTCAGATACTTCATCCTAACACCAGACATCGGATACATCAACATGCTACCAGACCTCAGATACATCATCGTAACACCAGACCTCAGATATATCATCCTAACACCAGACCTCAGATACATCATCCTAACACCAGACATCAGATACACCAGACATCAGATACACCATCCTAACACCAGACATCAGATACATCAACATGCTACCAGACCTCAGATACATCATCCTAACACCAGACCTCAGATACATTATCCTAACCCCAGACCTCAGATACATCATCCTAACACCAGACATCAGATACACCATCCTAACACCAGACATCAGATACACCATCCTAACACCAGACATCAGATACATCAACATGCTACCAGACCTCAGATACATCATCCTAACACCAGACCTCAGATACATTATCCTAACCCCAGACCTCAGATACATCCTAACACCAGACATCAGATACACCATCCTAACACCAGACATCAGATACAACAACATGCTACCAGACCTCAGATACATCATCCTAACACCAGACCTCTGATACATCATCCTAACACCAGACCTCAGATACATTATCCTAACCCCAGACCTCAGATACATCCTAACACCAGACATCAGATACACCATCCTAACACCAGACATCAGATACACCATCCCAACACAAGACATCAGATACATCAATATGCTACCAGACCTCAGATACATCATCCTAACACCAGACCTAAGATACATCATCTTAACACCAGACCTCAGGCCTCAGATACATCATCCTAACACCAGACCTCAGATACATCATCCTAACACCAGACCTCCGATACATCATCCTAACACCAGACCTCAGATACATCATCCTAACACCAGACCTCATATACATCCTAACACCAGACCTCAGATACATCATCCTAACACCAGACCTCAGATACATCATCCTAACACCAGACCTCAGATACATCATCCTAACACCAGACCTCAGATACATCATCCTAACACCAGACCTCAGATACATCCTAACACCACATCAGATACATCATCCTATCAGACCTCAGATACATCATCCTAACACAAGACATCAGATACATCATAGCACCAGACCTCAGATACATCATCCTAACACCTGACCTCAGATACATCATCCTAACACCTGACCTCAGATACATCATCCTAGCACCTGACCTCAGATACATCATCCTAACACCTGACCTCAGATACATCATCCTAACACCTGACCTCAGATACATCATCCTAACATCTGACCTCAGATACATCATCCTAACACCTGACCTCAGATACATCATCCTAACACCTGACCTCAGATACATCATCCTAACACCTGACCTCAGATACATCATCCTAACACCAGACCTCAGATACATCATCCTAACACCAGACCTCAGATACTTCATCCTAACACCAGACCTCTGCTACATCCTAACACCAGACCTCAGATACATCATCCTAACACCAGGCCTCTGATACATCCTAACACCAGTCCTCAGATACATCATCCTAACACCAGGCCTCTGATACATCCTAACACCAGTCCTCAGATACATCATCCTAACAACAGACCTCAGATACATCATCCTAACACCAGACCTCAGATACATCCTAACACCAGACCTCAGATACATCATCCTAACACCAGACCTCTGATACATCTTAACTTCAGACCTCAGATACATCATCCTAACACCAGACCTCTGATACATCCTAGCACCAGACCTCAGATACATCATCCTAACAACAGACCTCAGATACATCATCCTAACACCAGACCTCAGATACATCCTAACACCAGTCCTCAGATACATCATCCTAACACCAGACCTCTGATACATCCTAACACCAGACCTCAGATACATCATCCCAACAACAGACCTCAGATACATCATCCTAACACCAGACCTCAGATACATCCTAACACCAGACCTCAGATACATCATCCTAACACCAAACCTCTGATACATCTTAACTTCAGACCTCAGATACATCATCCTAACACCAGACCTCCGATACATCCTAACACCAGACTTCAGATACATCATCCTAACACCAGACCTCAGATACATCATCCTAACACCAGACCTCAGATACATCATCCTAACACCAGACCTCAGATACATCATCCTAACACCAGACCTCAGATACATCATCCTAACACCTGATCTCAGATACATCATCCTACCACCAGACCTCAGATACATCATTCTAACACCAGACCTCAGATACATCATCCTAACACCAGACCTCAGATACATCATCCTAACACCAGACCTCACATACATCATCCTAACACCAGACCTCAGATACATCATCCTAACACCTGACCTCAGATACATCCTAACACCAGACCTCAGATACATCATCCTAACACCAGACCTCAGATTCATCATCCTAACACCAGACCTCAGATACATCATCCTAACACCAGACCTCAGATACATCATCCTAACACCAGACCTCAGATACATCATCCTAACACCAGACCTCAGATACATCATCCTAACACCAGACCTCAGATACATCATCCTAACACCAGACCTCAAATTGTTTGAACTCTTAACCCGAAATGTTAACCACACAATAAAGACAGTGAATCATCAGGGAATGTCTTATTTCCATTGGGGACCTTTGAAATCTTGTCCCCCAGAGTGCGACCCTCAACAATCGAATAACACCCAGGTATCTACTTACTGCTAGGTGAAGAGGGTCAGCAGGTATAATGTGACTTACACCTTGGTACCTACTAATTGCTAAGTGAACAGGGGAAGCAGGTGTAAGGAAATATGCCAAACATTTCACGTGTGCCGGAGACCCTGGATCCTCAGTGTGTGAGGTGAGGACGCTATCAACCATGCCATTATCCCTTAATAAACCTCAGATCAGACCTAAGATACATCTGTCTCACACCGCACCTCAGATGAATCAATTTCCAACGAGACATTAAATACATCAACGTCTCTAGCGACCTAAGATAAGTCAACCTCACACCAGACCTCAGACCAAACCTAAGATGCATGAACCCCAGATCAGGTCACAAATACTACAACCTCAGTTCAAACCTCAGATACATCAAACTCAGACCACGTATCAATATCATCAGCCCCAGACCAGACTTGACATATATTTATCTCAGACCCGACGTCAGTTACATCAACCTCAGAAAAGACCTCAGTTAAATCAGAATCACACCAGACTTCAGGGACATCAACTTCACACTTCACCTCACGTGCAGCCATCCAAGACACTGTTATGAGGTTCCAATACATCATCCATCTGTGCCAATGTGTACCTGTCTTTCACCTCTCAAACTGTCACTGTTTACCTTATCAATTCTTATTATTTTGTTCGTCGTAACTTTATTTTCTTGGTCTTTCAGTCTTCTAATATCATCAGGATAATGTCCTTCAGACTCTCATAACTCATAATTCTTAGCTCTGAGACTCGTTGTAAGCTTTTGCATAGTTTATTGTTTCAGACATGTTTGAGTAGTTGTGTGTGTGTGTGTGTGTGTGTGTGTGTGTGTGTGTGTGTGTGTGTGTGTGTGTGTGTACTCACCTATATGTACTCACTTAAATGTGGTTGCAGGGGTCGAGTCATAGCTCCCGGCCCCGCCTCTTCACTGGTCGATACTAATTCACTTTCTCCCTACTCCATGACCTTTGTCATATCTCTTCTTAAAGCTATTTATGGAACTTGCTTCCACTACTTCACTCTCCAGATTATGCCACTTCCTGACAACTCTAAGGCTAAAGAAATACTTCCTAACATCCCTATGACTCATCTGGGTTTTCCAGCTTCTAATTGTGTCCCCTTGTTCCTGTTTCCCATCTCTGAAATATTCAATCCCTGACCACCTTGTCAATGCCTCTTAGTATTTTATACGTTATCATGTCCCCTCTATCCCTCCTATTATCTAGTGTCATCAGGTTAAGTTCCCTTAACCTCTCCTCATAAGACATACCCCTCAGTTCTGGGACTAATCGTGTTGCAAATTTTTGCACTTTCTCCAATTTCGTGACGTGTTTGACTAAGTGAGGGTTCCATACTGTCTAAATGCCAATCTCAGGTTTGTCAATCTCCCATATGCTGCAGCAGTTATTTGATTGGTGTGTGCCTCAGGGGACATGTTCATTATAATGCTTACCCCAAGATCCTTTTCTTTAATTGACGTTTGCAGCTCTTGATTTCCAAACCTGTACGCTGTCTGCGGTCTTCTGTGTCCTTCCCCAATCTTCATGACCTTACACTTACTGGGGTTTAACTCCATGAGCCATTTGTCGGACCATACTTGTAGTCTGTCCAGATCCCCTTGTAATCTTAACTGATCCTCGCCCACTTGTATTCTCATAAGTTTCACATCATCAGCGAACAGTAACACTTCTGAATCTATTCCTTCCACCATGTCATTCACGTATACAAGAAACAGCACCGGGCCTAGGAATGAACCTTGTGGAACCCCACTCGACACATACGCCCACTCCGACACTTCATCACGTACCAACACTCGTTGTTTCCTTCCTGTCAGGTATTCCCTGATCCATTGCAGTATTTTCCCTGTTACTCCTGCCTGCTCCTCTAATTTTTGCACCAGTCTCTTGTGTGGTACTGTGTCAAAAGCCTTCTTGCAGTCTAAAAAGATACAATCTATCCATCCCTCTCTCTCCTGTCTTACTTCTGTTACCTTATGGTAGAACTCAAGTAGATTTGTGACACAGGATTTCCCATTTCTGAAGACACGCTGATTGTCATATGTGAACCTAATCTTTTCAATGTGCTCCACCACACTTCTACTGATAATCTTTTCCATGACTTTACATACTATACAAGTCAGTGACACTGGTCTGTAGTTTAACGCTGCCTGTCTGTCTTCTTAAAAATTGGAGCTACATGTGCTGTCTTCCGCACCTCAGGCAACTTCCCAGTTTAGATAGATTTACTGAAGATTGCCGCTAGGGACACACACAGTTCCTCTGCTCCCTCTCTCAGTATCCATGGAGATATGTTATCTGGGCCCACCGCCTTTGAGGTATCTAGTTCGTCTAGCAGTTTCTTCACCTCTACATTGGTTATGTGTATTGTGTCCAGCACCTTCTGGTGCACCCTACCTCCATAGTTTGCTGGAAGCATTCCTGACTCTATTGTGAATGCTTCTCTAAATCTTTTGTTTAGTTCATCACATACTTCTTGGTCACTCTTCGTGAGCTCCCCTCCTTCTTTCCTCAGCCTGATTACCTGGTCCTTGACTGTTGTTTTTCTCCTAATGTGACTGTATAACAACTTTGGTTCAGATTTGGCTTTTGAAGCTATGTCGTTCTCGTATTGCCTCTGGGCCTCTCTCCTTATCCTTGCATATTCGTTTCTGGTTCTTCTGCTCAGCTCCTTGTTTTCTTGAGTCCTTTGCCTTCTATACCTTTTCCATGCTCTAGCACACTTGGCTTTGGCCTCTTTACACCTCCAATTAAACCATGGGCTCACTCTGGTCTTACCATTTTTTCTGTTGCCCTTTGGTATGAACCTTTCCTCTGCCTCCATGCACTTAGTGGTTACTATTCCCATCATTTCATTTACTGTCTTTCCATCTAGTTCTCTTTCCCACTGCACTTCATGCAATAAACTTCTCATTCCTATGTAGTCCCCTTTTATGAAGTTTGGTTTCTCTCTTTATTCTCGTGCTACTGCATTCTCCACTGTTAACTCAACAAGATATTCAAAACTCAGGACATCATGATCACTAGTTCCAAGGGGTCTTTCGTGGGTGATATCCCTTATGTCTGAACTATTCAAGCTGAATATGAGATCCAGCCTTGCTGCAACCTCCTCTCCTCTCTTTATGGTTGTATCCCTAACATGTTGATGCATGAAGTTCTCCAATACAGTCTCCAACATCTTAGCCCTCCATGTTTCTGGTTCCCATGTGGCTCTAGGTTTTCCAAGTCAGTCTCTTTATGACTGAAACTCCCCGTTATCAGCAATTTTGTCCTACCCATATGAGCTCTCCTGGCCGCTTCAGCTAGTGTATCTACCATTGCCCTATTGCACACATCATACTCTTCTCTTGTTCTCCTGCTGTTAAAGCTATGTATGGATCCCGCCTCCACTACATCGCTTCCCAAACAATTCCACTTCCTGACTACTCTGTGGCTGAAGAAATACTTCCTAACATCCCTGTGATTCATCTGTGCCTTCAACTTCCAACTGTGTCCCCTTGTTGCTGTGTCCCATGTCTGGAACATTCTGTCTTTGTCCACCTTGCTAATTCCTCTCAGTATTTTGTATGTCGTTATCATGTCCCCCCTATCTCTCCTGTCCTCCAGTGTCGTCAGGTCGATTTCCCTTAACCTCTCCTCGTAGGACATACCCCTTAGCTCTGGGACTAGTCTTGTTGCAAACCTTTGCACTTTCTCTAGTTTCTTTACATGCTTGGCTAGGTGTGGGTTCCAAACTGGTGCCGCATACTCCAATATGGGTCTAACGTACACGGTGTACATGGTCCTGAACGATTCCTTATTAAGATGTCGGAATGCTGTTCTGAGGTTTGCTAGGCGCCCATATGCTGCAGCAATTATTTGGGTAATGTGCGCTTCAGGAGATGTGCCTGGTGTTATACTCACCCCAAGATCTTTTTCCTTGATCGAGGTTTGTAGTCTCTGGCCCCCTAGACTGTACTCCGTCTGCGGTTTTCTTTGCCCTTCCCAATCTTCATGACGTTGCACTTGGTGGGGTTGAACTCCAGGAGCCAATTGCTGGACCAGGTCTGCAGCCTGTTCAGATCCCTTTGTAGTTCTGTCTGGTCTTCAATCGAATGAATTCTTCTCATCAACTTCACGTCATCTGCAAACAGGGACACTTCGGAGTCTATTCCTTCCGTCATGTCGTTCACAAATATCAGAAACAGCACTGGTCCTAGGACTGACCCCTGTGGGACCCCGCTGGTCACAGGCGCCCACTCTGACACCTCACCACGTACTATGACTCGCTGCTGTCTTCCTGACAAGCATTCCCTGATCCATTGTAGTGCCTTCCCTGTTATCCTTGCTTGGTCCTCCAGTTTTTGTACTAATCTCTTGTGTGGAACTGTGCCAAACGCCTTTTTTTGCAGTCCAAGAAAATGCAGTCCACCCAACCCTCACTCTCTTGTCTTACTGGTGTCACCCTGTCATAGAACTCCAGTAGGTTTGTGACACAGGATTTTCCGTCCCTGAAACCATGTTGGCTGCTGTTGATGAGATCATTCCTTTCTAGGTGCTCCACCACTCTTCTGATAATCTTTTCCATGACTTTCCATACTATACATGTCAGTGACACTGGTCTGTAGTTTAGTGCTTCATGTCTGTCTCCTTTTTTAAAGATTGGGACTACATTTGCTATCTTCCATGCCTCGGGCAATCTCCCTGTTTCGATAGATGTATTGAATATTGTTGTTAGGGGTACACAAAGCGCCTCTGCTCCCTCTCTCAGGACCCATGGAGAGTTGTTATCCGGCCCCATTGCCTTTGAGGTATGTAGCTCACTCAGAAGCCTCTTCACTTCTTCCTCGGTTGTGTGAACTGTGTCCAGCACTTGGTGGCGTACCCCACCTCTCCGTCTTTCTGGAGCCCCTTCTGTCTCCTCTGTGAACACTTTTTTGAATCTCTTTTTGAGTTCCTCACATACTTCACGGCCATTTCTTGTTGTTTCTCCTCCTTCCTTCCTTAGCCTGATTACCTGGTCCTTGACTGTTGTTTTCCTCCTGATGTGGCTGTACAACAGCTTCGGGTCAGATTTGGCTTTCGCTGCTTTGTCGTTTTCATATTGTCGTTGGGCCTCCCTTCTTATCTGTGCATATTCATTTCTGGCTCTACGACTGCTCTCCTTATTCTCCTGGGTCCTTTGCCTACAGTGTGTGTGTGTGTGTGTGTGTGTGTGTGTGTGTGTGTGTGTGTGTGTGTGTATGTGTGTGTATGTGTGTGTGTGTGTATGTGTGTGTGTATGCGTGTGTGTATATGCGTGTGTGTGTATATGCGTGTGAGTGTATGTGTGTGAGTGTATGTGTGTGAGTGTATGTGTGTTTACCTGGAGACCTGGAGTTTACCTGGAGACCTGGAGAGAGTTTCGGGGGTCAACGCCCCCGCGGCCCGGTCTGTGACCAGGCCTCCTGGTGGATCAGCGCCTGATCAACCAGGCTGTTGCTGCTGGCTGCACGCAAACCAACGTACGAGCCACAGCCAGGCTGATCAGGAACTGACTTTAGGTGCTTGTCCAGTGCCAGCTTGAAGACTGCCAGGGGTCTGTTGGTAATCCCCCTTATGTGTGCTGGGAGGCAGTTGAACAGTCTCGGGCCCCTGACACTTATTGTATGGTCTCTTAACGTGCTAGTGACACCCCTGCTTTTCATTGGGGGAATGGTGCATCGTCTGCCAAGTCTTTTGCTTTCGTAGTGAGTGATTTTCGTGTGCAAGTTCGGTGTGTGTGAGTGTATGTGTGTGAGTGTATGTGTGTGTGAGTGTATGTGTGTGTGAGTGTGTGTACACTCACCTACTTGAAGTTACATGAGACTACCGGCGAATAAAAAAAAAAAGTCAGAGTACAACTGATGCCCTTCGATTCTTGACAAGCAGACATGATGCGCAGGATTCATGTTTATGCATGTCAGTAGACATGTGTAAGGATTTCCTCAGAGGTTATCCAAGTTTATGTATGCAACATAAAATCACATCTTACGTGTTCAGTTTCAGCTTAAAAATAACCTAAAGAGCTTTAATTTATTAAAGTAGAAAATTTATTGTTGTTAAGGGTAATCTAATAGACTATGTCACTGTTCTAATTTACAACACCAGGAATCTTTACAAAATTACCTCCGATCGTCATCTACAATTCAACAGGATGTAATGTTATACTTTATTTGGACAGGTCTGGTGATGGCGTCTGTGGTCTTCATGGTTGAGTTTCTGCTGGGCCCTGTCAGGGCCACTGTTAACCCCTAGACAGGGGGTACCCTTATTAGGACCATTCTCTTCCCAAGGCCAGGGGCACTCCACTATCAACCCGAGGTCAGGGGCACTCCAGTCAGAACCACTGTCATCCAGAGGCCAGGGTCACTTCTGTTACTACCAATGTCAACCGCACGCCAGAGCCACACCTGTCAGGGACACTGTCCACTCCAGACCAGGGCCACTGTCAAGCCTAGGCCAGGAGCACATGTCTGGACCACTGTAAACTCACACCATATTCACCCCTGTCAAGGTCACTGTCAACCCCCAGGCCAGGGGCACCCCTGTCTGGATCACCGTCAACCATATACCAGGGTCAACCCTGTCAGGGCCACTGTCAACCCTGTCAGGGCCACTGTCAACCCTGTCAGGGCCACTGTCAACCCCAGGACAGGTGCACCCCTGTCAGGATTACTATCAGTCCGAGTACAGGGTCACCTCTTTCAAGACCACTGTCAACCCCAGGCAGGGGAATCCCTGTCAGGACCACTGTCAATCCTTTGACAGGTTCACCTATGTCAGGACTATTGTCAGGTAAAAGAGCACAATTGCAACTAATGTGACATTTTATTGTGGCAACGTTTCGCTCTCCAGGAGCTGGAGCTGGAGAACGAAACGTTGCCACAGTGAAACGTCACATTAGTTGCACTTGTCTCCTTTTACCTAACATATCGTGGGCAATTCTACCACAGTCAACCACAGTCAAGTGCCACCAGTGTCGAGACCACTGTCAACCCCTGTCTAAAGATAATCACCTTAGATCCAAGGAAGTGAAAGACAGCTCCGACTCCTCGGATCAAGAGCCCGTCACCAGATTAATAAAGTCACCAGAATATCTGAAGTTTTTTCTGTCATTATTCGTACTCGAAGAAGCATTATTATTATTATTATTATTATTATTATTATTATTATTATTATTATTATTGTGGTATTAGTTGTAGTAATAGTAGTAGGGGAAGCTCTAAACTCACAAGAAGGAAATCGTATTTGAGATGAGGGAGGAGACGGTAGCTCCATTTCCTCGGATCAAACGCCTTTCACCTGAGCAAAGTCAATTTATCTTTAAAGATAGAGAGAAAATTATCAATGTTGATCAAATTTCACACATTGAGTATTATTTCACAGTAATATTTAAGCAATTTACGCATTTTTATTGTGGTCATCCCTTGTTTGAGGCTGACTACAGCTGTGGAAGCTCTTGGTAACTGTGTGCCTATCACAGTTACTTATAAGTATTCTGGAATTATTTTGGTTCTATTTGATAATTTTTAATACTTCCAGTGAGCACAAATAATAATTTCATGGATAATTATATTATTTAATTCATGTTTTAACTCTTTGCCTCCAAGGGCAAAGTTCTTTGTCTCCACAGACTCATAAGTGCACCACTCACCCTTTTCCCCTCATCAATTCTATGATTCACCTCATCCTTCATAGACCCATCCGCTGACATGTCCACTCCCAAATATTTGAATACATTCACCACCTCCATACTCTTTCCCTCCAGTCTGATCTGATATCCAATCTTTCGTTACCTAATCATTTTTTTATCATCACTTTACTCTTTCCAATATTCACTTTTAATTTTCTTCTTTTACATTCCCTACCAAATTCATCCACCAACCTCTGCAACTTTTCTTCAGAATCTCCCAAAAAGCACAGTGTCATCAGCATAAAGCAACTGTGACAACTCCCACTTTGTGTTTGATTCTTTATCTTTTAACTCCACACCTCTTGCCAAGACCCTCGCATTCACTTCTCTTACAACCCCATCTATAAATATATTAAACAACCACGGTGACATCACACATCCTTGTCCAAGGCCTACTTTTACTGGGAAATAATCTCCCTCTCTCCTACATACTCTAACCTGAGCCTCACTATCCTCATAAAAACTCTTCACTGCTTTCAGTAACCTACCTCCTATACCATACACCTGCAACATCTGCCACATTGCCCCCCTATGCACCCTGTCATATGCTTGTTCCAAATCCATAAATTCCATGAGAACCTCTTTGCCCTTATCTAAATACTGTTCACCTATATGTTTCACTGTAAACACTTGGCCCACACACCCCCTACCTTTCATAAAGCCTCCTTGTTCATCTGCTATTCTACTCTCCGTCTTACTCTTAATTCTTTCAATTATAACTCTACCATACACTTTACCAGGTAAACTCAACAGACTTATTCCCCTATAATTTTTGCACTCTCTTTTATCCCCTTTGCCTTTATACAAAGGAACTATGCATGCTCTCTGCCAATGCCTGGGTACCTTACCCTCTTCCATATATTTATTAAATAGCACCAATCATTCCTTCTTTTAACATTTCTTTATTTATCCCATCAATCCCTGCTGCCTTACCCCATTCATTCTAGCCATTGCTTCACGAACTTCCCCCACACTCACAACTGGCTCTTCCTCACTCCTACAAGATGTTATTCCTCTTTGCCCTATACACGAAATCACAGGTTCCCTATCTTCATCAACATTAAACAATTCCTCAAAATATTCCCTCCATCTTCGCGATACCTCTATCTTTCCATTTAATAACTCTCCTCTCCTATTTTTAACTGTCGAATCCAATTGTTCCCTAGGATTTCTTAACTTGTTAATCTCACTCCATAACTTTTTCTTATCTCACCCACTCTCTCATTTGCTCTCTTTTTACAATGCTTCGCCACTCTCTTAACCTCTCTTTTTCTCTCCATATACTCTTCCCTCCTTACATCACTTCTACTTTGTAAAAACCTCTCATATGCTAACTTTTTCTCCCTTACTACTCTCTTTACATCATCATTTCACCAACTGCTCTTCTTTCCTCTCGCACCCACTTTCCTGTAACCACAAACTTCTGCTGAACACTCTAACACTACATTCCTAAACCTACCCAATACATCTTCGACCCCATTGCCTATCTCTCACTAGCCCATCTATCCTCCAATAGTTGTTTATATCTTACCCTAACTGCCTCCTCTTTTAGTTTATAAACCTTCACTTCTCTCTTACTTGCTGCTTTTATTTTTCTTATATCCCATCTACCTTTTACTCTCACTGTAGCTACAGCTAGAAAGTGATTGATGTATCTGTTCCTCTTCTATAAACATGCACATCCTGAAGTCTACCCAACAGTCTTTTATCTACCAATACATAGTCCAACAACCTACTGTCATTACGCCCTGCATTATATCTTATCACACATGAGGTTATTAAAATTTAAGATCAAATATGGTGAGGGCAGGTATTGGTAGCAGCAGGTGGTGGGGGTAAGCTGTTAAGTTTATGATTATTATTATAGGAATCATGGACAATGTGGGTAATAGGTCCAGCCAACACGTACTTTCCGCTGTTTTGCTCAGAGGTTTTGGCGAAGTGGATCACTGTTGCTTCCAAAATTCTATGCTTGTTTCAGTCATTCCAGCGGTGTAAGAATGAAGGTTGTCTGCATATTTATCAAAAAGTAGTTTTGATGTTTGTGGGTGCTTGCTTTACTTCTGTGTTTTAGTGTGGATTTTGTTTTAATAATATTGCGTAGATAAAAGACACATGCACTGATCAAGACATTTATTAAGAAAAAATCACGACGAATGAATTCGTTAGTTTTAATTGACTTAAAGCGATCAGTATGTGTAATGCAAAAAGATGTTTATGTACAAGGACACATGTGCAACTAATGAAACATTTTATTGTGGCAGTGTTTTTGTTGGTAATTCTACCAGCAATTTTACAAGAATGCAGTTAAAGGTGGGGTAACATACTAAAATTAACATCTTGGACAAAAGTATGAGCAGTGATGGCGGTGTTAACGTTGTGTAGCAATCGTTTAGCAATCGTTATGGATATTTTATACCTGCCTGAGTTCTGTGGTATGGTATTGGTTACTGTTGTCATTGCTACTTCCAGGCATCTGAGGCTTCGCAAATAATTTTCGGTAAGTATTATCAGTAGCATTTATTATATTTGCTCGTCTACATGGATAGACTCTAGATGCTTGACCAGGGGCACTATTTGACATCCTGCTCTGCTGCCTAGACACCTAGTGCCTGGCCAGGTGCATTAGACCCCACTGCTCTACCTAGACTAAGTGCTTAGCCAGGGGCACTATTTGCTAACTAGATAGCCTCCAAGTGCTTAGCTAGTGGCACTATTAGACATTTTGATCAAACTCAAAGAATTGATCATACCGTTTTAGTTCTCCCTCTGCTACCTCCAAGGTTTGTCAAAAAAAGTAAGGAACATGTTCCTTAGTCTTTGAGAAAAGATCGTCCTTAATATTTCACTTAATCATTTCACCAACACCACCGCCTCTCCACTACCCTCTCAGCCATCCTTCCCTGTCTACTCTTTAGCTCGCCTCCTGTGAACCACCTGCAACATTCCTCGCTATTAAAAAGACCTTTCAGTTTCACAGAACTTACCATGTTTCCCTCTCCTCCTACCTCATCTGTCCCATCTTATGCCACTGTTTTTAGAAGCCTTCGTATCTCTTCTCCTTCCTCCCAAGTGACTGCTTGCAAAATGGCTACAATCGTGCAATCAGCCCGTAAGATCATTCAATTATATTTAACAAATTTATGCCATCTGACTGCTAACGAACTCTCATCATCTTATTTCTCCTCTTCCCCTATGCACCTCTCTTCATCTATCGTTTCTACCAACTCTCAAATCACTGTCACCTCCCATGCTCCAACCACGCTCCATATGACTTCTACCGACAGCACTCGATCTACCACCACTACCTCCAACTCATCTGGTTCGTCTTCTGGACTTAAGAATAGCACATCCTTCGTTTGGCCTTCCATGGAACACCAACTACGGGAACATGGACGTGCAGAACAGCAGCTGCAAAATTCCAGAGATTTTTTCGTCGGCTCTCCTACCCAGAATTCCCCAAGACCATCCAACCTCATCACCAATCATACCGGTCTAGTTGATACAGTACATGTATATTCCAAATGAGATCTCGCGAGGACCCAATACGCATTTCCGCACCTGCCACTCGCTCATTTTGGCTACAACTCTCGATAGTCTCCTGCTGATCCCTTCAGTA
Organism: Cherax quadricarinatus; assembly: GCF_038502225.1. Taxonomy (NCBI): domain Eukaryota; kingdom Metazoa; phylum Arthropoda; class Malacostraca; order Decapoda; family Parastacidae; genus Cherax; species Cherax quadricarinatus. Next base: position 14,910,035 of record NC_091340.1, read on the forward strand.
GCATCGCATTTTAGTGAACACTACCTAACAATAATATTCTTCTGCCATCCTGTCTCCACATCATACCTATGAAATTATTCACCTCTCACGGTCGCATCATTTACACCATATACATACGTCCCAACACACATCATTCACGACCTCTTCTCTTCAATCTCACCAACATAGTTGTCTACCTTATTGCTAACCTCAAAGCGAGACACACGGCCTTCAACGATAACAACATTAACCAACATGGTACCCAGCTTCTCAACTTGTAGCACAAATAACGCCTCATACACCTTGGTCCACATTTTCAACACCGTCTTAACACACATGGGTCAGGGCCAACTGACATCGTCACCAACAGACCCAACATCCACCACCAGCACTATATATCTCGAAGCCCGCTCTCCAGCTCTGATAATATTCCCATCACTCCTTATATCGTATAACTCCATTTTCATTCCTATCACACGTACCCCGTCGTGCTCGCAGGCAGACTGGGTCACCTTTCAGACAACATATAACACTGATTTCTTACATGATTATAGTGACACACCCATCACTGACACAGGCATTTATCTTGAACACTTACAACACATCATTATCCAAGCTGCTGACAAAGCAGTGTGGGAAATGATATGCTTCTCTTGCCAGTTCGACAGAACTAGGCATCGTCTCAGTGTGCGATGGAATACACATGATAGAACTAAGGTGTACTCTGACTCGACTGACCACATTTCTACCATACCTATGTCTTGCTTCTGACACAAGCATGTATCAGTTTCTACTCAGGGAGTTAACAGCATTTGTGGATGACAAAATAATCAGTTACAGTTAAGGTGTCATCCTTTCATCCATGAATGCATTTAAGAGCAAGGAGTATGGCAAGCATGACTCAAGAAATCGTAATGACACGATTGCAAATAAACCATACCCCCGGCCGGGATTGAACCCGCGGTCATAGAGTGGCTAGCTGGTCTAGTGGCTAACGCGACGGGCTGGAGTTTTGAGACTCTATGACCGCGGGTTCAATCCCGGCCGGGGGTATGGTTTAGTATGGCAAGCAGTTCAGTTTGAAGGGCAGTGGCCCAGTTATTGATGCGTGCTTTACTTTCTATATGAGAGGCATCACTTTGTACGACAACAGCACTAGCAGCTGCACCAGGGGACTGGTATAAAGAGACATCAGCATACATAATTTGTGAAAGAGAGCGCTGTGTGACTAAATCATCAGCTCAGCTTAAGGGTTGAATGGGCTTGCATAATGACCTCTGTTACTTAGAAAATCAAGTTCTTTTCGAATGCTTAGAATTTTGGCAGAACAAGGGCATCCTAGGATGATCCTCATTGCTTCGTTCTGCATTTTTTCCAGTCCTCCTTGTAAGTGCGTGGCATAATCAGTCAACGATCTAATATAAGCAAAATACATCGTATTCACAATTTTAACATTGGCATCATAACTAGGATGAAAACCTGCCACAACTCTTAAGTGCTCTCAGTATTTCTTTGTATTGGCGACAAAGTCTTGTCACAACAAGTGCAATTAGTGGGACCACAAAGCCTGTACCTGTATCTGGTTATATATTCTATTTGAGACCCATCATGCAACTGGATTCTTCGGACTGCGTCTCTCTGTTAGATGACGATGCCTGTTAAGCATCATTCTTTTCTCAGCAGAGATAATTAGCTCCAGGTCCTGACATGAAGCTTAAAGAGCAAAAAAGATGTGGTAGATCTGCCGACACCAACAATGCTATTTTCTTTCATTAGAGATCAATCTCTGTAGATACCTTCCTTTCTCATTACATTGTCAAACGTTAGCACTCTCGTGATTTAACGTGATATTTATCTTTTCTACTCCTTATCTCTTCTTCTTTCCTATATTTTCCCTGTCTTTCCTTTCTTCTGCATAGGTGTGTTTCGTCTTCCAGTTTTTTCACCCGTGTTTTTGGTCCCACCCTCGTGAGCTCTCCTGCAGTGCTCCTTTTTTTTGTCCTAAGCCTTCCTCCATCACTACTACTACTACTTCTATTGCCTCGCTTCACTCCACTTTCTGTCTTTTGTGCCACTACCACTACTCCCCCTACCTACTATTATTACTTCCACTACCTGTATTGCTTCTAAAACTATCACCACTTGTTTCTTCCTCCTCTTTTCGTCCCGTCCCTGCCATTCTCTCGTATATATACTGGCTCCGAAGTAACAAAAAAATCATTCAAAGCGGCTCCGAGCCAAGAGAGACGGTAATGTGCTTACGAGACAAGTCTTGATCCAACATACCGGACCTCTCCCAGCCCAGCTGGATCTCGGTTGATGAGAAAAATTCCAGATTAAGAGATACAACCCAGAACCTTTGAGGTTCTGGGTTGTATCTGGGTTCTGCCTCCTCCCACCAAACTAATTTACCGTCACTAACGTATCAACAAAGCAGCTCATGTTCTGTTGCCCATTATTGCAACCCAGTTCAACAAATCATTAGAATCTGCAACTTTCCTAACGATGCTCAAGGCAGCAAAAGTTACCTCGATCCTCAAAGGAGGCGATCAAACTTAGGTAAATAGCTAAAAGACAAAATCCAACTTACAATTACTGTCTAAAAATTTCGAGAAAAGTCCATAAACGACTTATTCTCCTTAATGTCTGACAGTATACCCATCCCCGGCCAATTTGATTTTAGGATGAATAAAGTACAAATAGTGCAGTTATATAAACGCTTGAACCACTTTATGCAGCTCTTGAAAATAATGAATATCCTCTGGGCCCCTTCACTGACCCACGAAAAGCTTTCGATACATTTAGCCACAACATCCTGCACCTTAAACTTACCTTAGCAACAGACATCAGAATGTCTCCAGCAGTGGCGTAACCTCGTCAACTCGGCCTGTGCACGTAGGAGTGCCTCAAGGCAGTGTTCTTGAGCCTTTGCTCTTCCTCACTTACATCAATGATCTCTTCAACGCATCTCATCGTCTTATACCTGTTCTCTTAGCAGATGACACAATTTTTTGTCCTTTCCCACTCGAATCCGAATACTTTCAGTGACACTGACAATGATCAGCTCCTAAAAATATTTATGTAGATGACTACCAAGAAACTCACCATTAATATTGACAAAATTTGCTAAATGTTTGGAAACAAAGCCTCAAGTATCCAACTAAATATACTGATCATCGGTTCTTCCATTGGAAGGCACACCGAGGCTAAATTCTTGGGTTACACCTTGAATGCAACTTCAAATTTAATAGGTAGTAGGTTGATAGCAGTCATCCAGGGAGGTTCTAAGACCATCCTGCCAAATGCGTGTGAAACGGAAACCTGTAATTGTTTTATACTTTGGTATTATTGCTGATCTTTTTACTTTTATCTAATAAACACGCAAGAAAGCAGGTACGTTTGCTACCTCTACTTAAACTCGGGACACACTACATATACAAGTTTATGTATACATACAGATCTAAATTTTCTTCTATTTTCTAAATAGTTCTTATCTATTTACTTTCTTCTCCATAGGGAAGTGGAAAAGATCTTTTCCTTTATAAGCCATGCATGTCGTAAGAGGCGACTAAAATGTCGGGAGAAATGGGCTTGTAACCCTTCTGGATAAATTACTAAAAAGAATAATAAAAATAAAAACGTTTTACAGCTGGGATGTTTGAATGTGTGGCGATGTAGTGCAGATGATTGCCAGTGTTATGAGTGAAAAGAAGTTGGATGTAGTAGCTCTAAGCAAAACATAGCAGAATGGGGTAAGGGAGTTTCAGTGGGGAGAAATAAATGGGATCAGGTCAGGAGTATCTGAGAGAGTTAGAGATGAGGAAGGGGTAGCACTAATGTTGAAGGATCAGTTGTGAAAGGGGAAGAGGGAATATAAATGCATAAATTCAAAGATTATGTGAATTAAAATAAGAGTCAAATACGAAATGTGGGTTATAATAAGTGTTCATGCACCTGGATAAAAAAGGAGAGTAGAGGAGAGACCTTAATTGTTTTACACAGTGGTAGGATTGCTGGTGACTATTCTTTCTGTTTCATAAACACGTAAGAAAACAGGTCATCTTGTTACTTCTACAAACACATAGGTCACACTACATATACGTGTACATATACATATACACATCCATCTGAATTTTCTTCAATTTTTTTTTAGCAGTTCTTGTTATCTATTTCTTCTCATCTCCATGGGGAAGTGGAAAGGAATCTTTCCTCTTAAAGCCATGCGTGTCACAAAAGGCGACTAGCAACGGGCTAGTAACCCCTTCTCCTGTATAAATTACTAAAAAAAAAAAAACGAAAAGAAAAACTTAATAAAACTGGGATGTTTGAATGTGCGTGGATGTAGCGCAGATAAGAGATGAGTGCCAGTGTTATGAATGAAAAGAAGTTGGATGTTCTGGCTCTAATCGAAACGAAGCTGAAAGGGGTAGGGAAGTTTCAGTGGGGAGAAATAAATGGGATTATGTCAGGAGTATCTGACAGTTAGGACTAAGGAAAGGGTAGTAATAATGTTAAAGGATCAGTTATGGAAAAAAAAGAGGGATATAAATACATAAATTCAAGGATTATGTGGATTAAATTAAGAGACGGATGCGAAAAGTGGGATATAATAAACGTTTATGCACCTGGAGAAGAGAGGAGTGTAGGAGAAAGAAAGAGAGATTTTGGGAGATCTTAAATAAGTGTTTGGAATGCTTTGTATGAAGTGAGACAGCAACTGTGGAAGGGGACCTGAATGCTAAAGTGGGAGAAACGGTTATAGGTGTGGTAGGTAAGTTTGGGGTGCCAGGTGTAAATGATAATGGGGGGACCTTTGACTGAAATTTATGTAGAAAGAGGTGTGGTAATAGGTCATACATATTTTAAGGAAAAAAGATAAGTATACGAGATGTGATATAGGGGATAATGACAGTAGTCTGTTGGACTATGTATGGGTGGATAAAAGGTTCATGGGTAGACTTCAGGATGTGCTTGTTTATAGAGCGGCAACGGATACATCAGATAATTTTTTAGTTGTATCTACAGTGACAGTAAAAGGTAGATATGGTACAAGGAGAATGGTATCAGAAAGTAAGAGAGAGAAGTGAAGGTTTCTAAATTAAAGGAGGAGGCAGTTAGGTAAGATATAAGTTACTATTGGTAGAGAGATGGTCTAGTGAGAGTATAGGCAATGAGGTTGAAGAGGTATTGGGTAGATCTAACAGTGCAGTAGAATTTTGTGGATTTAGGAGGTGGGTGCAAAAGGGAAAACGAACGATTGGTGGCATGATGACGTAAAGAGATTACTAAAAAGAGAAAAAGTTAGCATATAAGGATTTTACAAAACAGAAGTAACATAAGGATGGAGGATTAAATGGAGAGAAAAATAAAGGTTAAGAGAGTGGTGAAGGAATGTAAAAGGAGAGGAAGTGAGAGAGGGACTGAGATGCTGTCTACTAATTTTCTTGAGAATAAGGAAAGTTTTGGAGTGAGATTAATAAGTTAAGAAAGCCTAGAGAACGAATGGATTTTACAATTAAATATAGAAAAGAAGAGTTATTAGATGGAGAGTTAGATATATTAGGAAGATGAAGGGAATATTTTGAGGAATTGCTGAATGCTGATGAAGATAGAGAAGCTGTAATTTCGTGCATTGGTCAGGGAGGTATAAAATCTTTTAGGAGTGAGAAAGAGCTAGATGTGATTGTGGGGGAGGTACGTGAAGCTGTGGGTAGAATGAAAGGAAGTAAAGCAGCTGGGATTTATGGGATCAAGACATGTTAAAAAATGGTGGGGATATAGTTTTGTAATGGATGGTGCTCATATTTAATAAATGTATGAGCGAGGGGAAGGTACCTTGGGATTGGCAGAGAGCATGCATGTTCCTTTGTGAAAAGGCAGAGGGAACAAGAGAGAGTGTTATAATTATTGGGGAACAAGCCTGTCGAATATACCTGGTAATTATTGAAAAAAAAATAAGAGTAAGACGGGGAGCAGGATCGCAGATGAAGAAAGAGGCTTTAGGAAGGGTGTATAGACCAAGTGTTTACGGTGAAGCATATAAGCATGCAAATGTAAGCAGATACGAGTTTTTATGATGATAATGAGACTCAGGTTAGTACGTAGAAGAAATGGAAATTATTTCCAAGTAAAAGTACGTCTTAGACAAGGGTGCGTGATGTCACCGTGGTTGTTCAATATATTTGTACATGGGGTTATAAGAGAAGTAAATACTCGGATGTTTGGGAAGGGGTATGTGACTGAAAGATAAGGAATCTAACACAAAGTGTGAGTTGTCACAGATGCCTTTTACTGATGACACTGTGCTTTTGGGAGGTTCTGAAAAGAAGTTTCAGAGGTTGGTGGACGAATTTGGGAGGGTATGTAAAAGAAGGAAATTGAAAGTTAACACAGTAACGAGCAAGATGATGAGCGTAAAAAAAAAAATGCAACGGAAGATTGGTTTTCATATTGGAGGGAGGGAGTATGTGGAGGAAGTGAATGCGTTCAGATATTTGGGAGTTGACTTGTCAGCAGATGGGTCTATGAAAGACGAAGTGAACCATTAATGGTACCAATGCATTTATATGGGTGTGAAACACAGGCAGTGAGTGTTACGAAACAAGAAGGCTGGATGCAGTGGAGATGTCGTGTCTGAGGGCTATGTGTGGTGTGAATATTATGCAGAGAATCCATAGTTGGGAGAGTAGAAGGAGGTGCGGGGTTTCTAGAGGGTTGAGGAGGGGTTGTTGAGGTGGTTTGGACAATTAGAAAGGTTAGAATGAAACAGAAGGGTGTATAAATCTGAAGTGGATGGAAGACGGTGTATGGATTGTCCTAGGAAATGTTGGAGGGAGGGAGTAAAAGAGGTTCTGTGCACGAGGGGCGTAGACTTCCAGCAAGCGTGCCTGAGCATGTTAGGAGTGTGGTTCTACGTACTGTTAGTGTGTGAGTAAAGTAACGTTTATGAAGGGGTTCATGAAAACTGGTTAGCTGGACTTGAGTCCAGGAAGTGGGAATGACAGTACCTGAGCTCTGAAGGAGAGGTGGAGATAGGTTGAAGTTTTTAAACTGTAGTGTTGACACGCCGCTGGAAAGACAGTGATTGAGTTAGTGATGATGAAAGTGTTTCTTCTTTTTCTAGTCACCTTCCTTGGTGGGAAGCAGCCGATGTGTTAATAAAAAAAATAAACTTCTATGGGGTTTCTTAGTCATAAAAATAACAATATTTTGTTAAAGCAATTGTTTCTATTGTTTGCCTTTACTGCTTATGAGTAATTTCCATTAATATATATTCACCGTGTTGATTGAATCTACAGCTAACGCTCCCTGCCTTGTGTTATACCTGGAGTATATGTAAACAGCCTGTACTGTCTGCATAGACAGCCTATGCTGTCTGCCAGCTGAGTTCATATTTTGTGCCATGCTCGTGCTGCCACCTGTAGGCCTCTCAGTGGGCATGCCACTTCAACTCACGTCACCCTGCCCCTTTCTCACTCTAGCAGCCAAGCTCTCTCAGTCAACAGGCCTATTCTTCTCTCCCTCACTGGCGTGGCCGCTTGGGGCCATGGGCACAAGCACACTGCCTCTGTACCCAGATTTCTCAAATAAAGAAGCCTCTGAAGCCTTATCATTGAATCCCACTCTGCAAGAACGTCACAATTAACCATTTTAGAAAACGTTGGTGACAGCGATGCCTCATGTGTTTGCCCGGAGAGAGGAAGGAAGAGGAATGGAGTTGTCTTCACTTCATTGTCCCATATAAGAAGCATCCGTCTCTCAGCGAGTTATCCAGATGTTGTGTCTGCAAATCTTAGCATCCAGACACAGGTACAAGCAGAATCCAGGTTGATATTTGTCGAATTTCTTCGAAAAATACAAATGGCATCACCTGTCACTTCACAGTGCCCCACGCTGTTTCTCAAGTCACGTGTTCAGCGTCACTTGTATGTTGCTGCTGTTATTTTTCAGCTCAGCACGGCTATTTCAGCAAGTCAGAGGTGAGTTTGTAGTGATTTCTGCGTCCAGTGTGAGTGCTTCTCCCCATGTTTGTGGGTGGGAGAGGAAGAAGTGGCTATTCCTTGCCTCGCCCACTCACATAAGCTCACCCTACTGTATGCCACCACACCACACCATACACCACTCACCATTGCTCTCACTCTCTGCTGTGTTTTCTGTGAATTTTCGTGTGAATTCTTGGCCAAAGCTGTGTATTTGAGTGCCTGAAGTTGCTCGAAGCCACGTGGATCATGAAGCCACGTGGATCATGAAGCCACGTGGATCATGAAGCTACGTGGATCACGAAGCCAAGTGGACCTACAAGCAAGAGAGAGTGCGAGAGTCAAAATGGGTAGGAGCACCCGTATTTAAAACATGAAGAGAATGAGAAGTGAAAAGTCTGCAACTGATCACCACGAGAGTCACAGTGGGACCTTCCCCACAGATGATGGTGAGCGTTAAAATCACCTAACAAAAAGATGGGCGGTGGTAGAGATCAAAAAAGCAATATCCGAGATACAGAATGCACGGGAAGGGGAAAGATATAGAGAGCAAACTGCACACCATCTTCGTAAATAAATACGAGCTGCAGTATAATGCAGCAGAGAACTAACAAAAACATGTTGATATGTTATACCAACGCGCACAAGAAGTGCACTTTCATTAAATGATTCATCAGGAAAAGGATCAGAAGAATGTAACAGCACATAGCCCGAAACTGGACGAATAACAGCTAAACCAATTTTGGATTCTTGTAACCAGACACATACTGGGGAAAACCCTTGGAGCTTTACCTGATTACTTCTGAGGCCACGAATATTCCATTGTAAATAAGACATTGTGTACAAAGATAGGTATGCCAACAATAAGAAGCGATAAAATCTATGGGCTATTAGGGACAGTGAAGTCAACATGTGGGGGCAACGGTAAGCGTGTAAGCAAGGAGGAATCAAAATGTTTTGAAGGAAATCACTGTTCCGAGGGTCGTGAAAAAGAAGGGTTAGAAGACGGCGCGTTGGTGTCCATTGAGGATTTCGTCTCTGCAGTATAGTTGGAGATAGCATCAAGTGTCTCAGCGGATAAGGAAGATGCCGGTACCATGATTTCAGAGACAGGTGAGGTAAAGCAAGTAGAGATCAGGGAGACTATGGAGGGAACCAAAGAGGTCTGAGAGGGGCGGGGAGTATGAACCTGGAGAGATGCACTGGCGAGGGCAGAAGAGTCCTGCAGTGGAACAGGAATGGAAGGAAGTTGGAAGGTAACCAGGGAAAAAGACTGGAGGGGACTACAAGAGGGATGGGGTAAACCTCCACCTTCATGTGAGAGTTAGAAAGGGGGTGAGAACTAGGCTCCGAGGTAGAAGACAGATTCAACTTCACAGGTGATAAGCACGAAGGAGTAGGCTTGCGAGGTCTCGTAGACTGAGAAACTAGCGAGAAAGATGAAGCAGAAGTAGGAGGTAGGAGTTTCAGATGGTTAATCTGCAAAAGAATTAGAAATGGGGGTGACCCCGGAAGACATGATAGCAGAGGAGCTGGTTGGAGGTCTCTGAGCTACTCAAGAATAAGGAACACGAGGAGGATTTCCCTGAAGGTGGAGCTGAGAGACAGCCATGGCATAAGTAAGGTCTTCACTCTCCTTCAGATAAGTGATTTCTCGTCCATTACGGTAGACTTGACAACGGTGTGAAAACAGAAGGATGAGATTCACTGCAATTGAGACAGGAGGGGGGAAGACTTCAAGATGTATCGGCATGATCTGCAACACTGCAGACCGGTCACTCCACCGGAGATCTGCAGTATTTAGTGGGGAGTAGGGACTACTTTACTGACCTCTAGACGATGGCCTGCAATATAAACGGAGGGCGGGAGTTCACGGCAGTCGAAGGTTAGGCGGGTGAAGTTACTGGGAAAGCGCCTCCGCCTGCAAGCGGGCAGGATGTATCCTCTTTGAGAATAGGAAGGTCCTGAAGGGCTAATTGTTCTAAAATATCATCGCTGCAAGACAGAAAATCACTCTGCATAATGGTATGCGATAAAACCACTGTACCACTACAAGAATTGAGGATAGTGTGCTTATGAACTGTGATTGGAATATTATCTATGGAAGTTATATGGAAAGATCATGAGTTTGTTCTGAATTCTGAGCTGTAACGATTCGCATACTGCTTCAAAGAGCGTTGAAGGATATATTTTGGCCAATGTGTTTTAAAAGAGCTTTACCAATACTATGATCAGAAAGATAATCAGTTGGAGATGTCGGTTGTAGGGAAAATAATTTAATCCACTGCATACTTGTAAACATGGTGCGTAAAGGAAGTAGGTGTCGCATAGGTCGTTTTTGGGGAGACATCGAAAAAACGTCGTCAGTAGGTGGTCTGGAACGTTTAGGAGTAGCACAGTGGGTGGTCTGACCTGAGGGAGGTGAGCGATCCAAACACCTGATCCAAACAGCCTGATACATTGTTAAAGGCATGCAGAAGACAGAGGCATTAACAGAAATGGGTGGCACCTCAGCAGGTGACGAAGTGTTACCAGCAGAAGGTACAAGGGTGCGAGAAGAGTCTAGAGAATAGTCCAGTAACGAAGCCAGGTCAGAACAGGATGTGGGAACAGAAAGGAGTCTGGGAGGAGGAGGGTTGGTGTTACTTTCTTGCTATTTTAAAGAAAAGAAAGAAGGAAAGAAAAAATGAGGGACAACAGAGGGACAGTCACTAGAAGGCATGGAAGGGCCGTAAGTTCGTCCCCTCATCCGAGAGGGCCTCGAGCCCATGAGCAGTGCAGATGCAGTGTGGAACCCGTGCCATACCCTACCCTTCACGCCAGTAAACCAGCGCTCCAGGATAGCAACCTCACATCTATTGAGCCACCTCGGGGGACAAAAGAAAGGGTTGTCGGAAACCGCCACAAAGCATACCTCCTTCTGCTCTCACCTCCCAGAACCGAGAGGTAGCCTCTGGAGATACACCCATCATCTGCAGGACACTCCACCCACTTCTCGGAAATCCGGGAAGGGAGCAGGGCACCTCCAGACAATTCAGATTCCATGGGAAACTACACCATATGTCAAATTGGACTATCTTTATAAGTGAAGTATTTTCTCTTGTAGAATTGTGTAGACTTTAAAACAATATATAACTGAGAAAAGAAAGCCAAGAAATAACAAAAAAATGGGTTAAATAAGTCCTTAAATACTATTTCATATGGATTTATGCCGATGCCGGAATATTTTTATGCTATGCATTCATTTCTCCCTCTACCTCACCTGACTGGCTTCAGATTTTCAACTATGGCGAATTTAACCAGGGAAAAAGTTCATGGAACACTTGACATGTGGGACTGCCATCTAGTCACTTATATATAGAGCTTTCACCATTACTGCCTCAATGTAATAACATTAGAAAACAAACCATACCCCCGGCCGGGGGTATGGTTTGTTTGCAATCGTGTCATTACGATTTCTTGAGTCATTAGAAAGCATTTTGTGATTGGCCCAAATCTTTTAGTATTGGTATATCCTGATGAGATCAGTCTTTAATGGCAGCTTATAAAACTGATGAAATGTGAGAGTGCAAGTTTCTTTCACTGAATTAATAAACTTGTAATTTACGTATCTTGTTCTGCTAACTTTTAGTGCTGATGTGTCTCAGAAAGCAAACTTAACTTTATTTTGGGTTGTGTAACTTTAAATTTGTAAATTTTATTAAACAAATTAGTTTCCTGGAAATAACTTGAGACTGACTTTTCTGGTTTATTCTAAACCTAAAATGCTGGAGATTCATCACAAAAAAATGAAAATTCTTTTTTTAATGTTAATACGAATGCCTCTTATCTTTTAACTTAAAACCTTCAGTGAGAATAACTTAACAACGCAATGTTGTTAAGTTATTCTCAGCTTTAAACTTTCAAAGTTAGTGTTTCTTAATGGAAGATTTTAATTATATTGGCCTGTGTAGTTCCTAATTTACCATTCTTTATGAAACGGAATAGAAATGTCCATGTGATAATTTATTAATGCCTCTTCTGATTTGCATCAGATCTTCAGTGTTAATATTTAACCACATTATGGACTTATACTACACTCTGCACTATTCATGTTGCTTGTATTGAAGTACAGTGAACTGGGGTTATGTAGTACAGTAATATCTTCCTCGGATTGTGCACCCACTAAACACATCTAATCATATTTGTAATCCGCCTCTCATCTCTCCCATATTCATTTCTGACGCATCTACTAACGTTTTTTTTATTGACGTGCTTCCTTTCCTTGACGCATCTTTTCATCGCTCTGTTACATCTTGTGTTTACGTCTCTAAAACTGCTGTTGAACCACGCATTCTTCTGATACTATTTTCATACTGTTTCACAGCACTTTCCTGCTAGACTCCACGGTAATAAATTTAACTTGATGTGATAGCAATGCTTGCTAGCCCATATGTCTTCTTATCGTGCTCGCCAGAGAGCAAGTTATGCTGCATGCCATGCCTAAACTTTGGCAAGAAAAGCTATGTATGTGAAATAAATGAAATTTGATTTTTCAATCTTTCCTAAAAAATAATCACTCGTACTAATTAATTCTCTGGGTAAAAATTTATACACTGTTAAGGTAACCTGTTTTTCATGTTTAATTATAACTAATTTAATTACTGAATTAGAAATATGAAAATGCTCTCTAGTTAGAACAATATTTTTCAAATATATGGCAGTTATTTAATATACTGTGAAATTTAAATAAAATACTACAATTACTTTCTCGACCACAGGTTTTCGGCAACCTGACCCTGGGTGTGATGGTGTGGATTATGCCGTTCTTTGTGGCGTGTTCTGTAATTGGTTGCTCCAATGGTTCCATTTTCTCCAGCGCGAGGATGATGTTTGTCAGCTCGAGGCGCGGCCAGCTACCCAGAGTATTCTCCCATCTCCACATCCACGCTCGCACTCCAGTCCCAGCCCTCGTCTTTATTGTAAGTTGCCTCTCTTTCAGTGTTGTCACAAGTATTCTCTAAGCTGAATGTCCAGGGTACACTCTATCGGAGTAAAGAAGTTTGTGAAGCAGTAAAGGCCCGTCATGATCAGAGGACAACATGTTTATTTGCTGAAGTTCAGTCGAGAGTTGATGTTTACAGTCCCAGAGTCGTGGTTACAAATTCCGTAGAAATTTGTAACCACGTCTGACTTCAAACATCAATGATGAGGCTTTATTTTTCCAGTTGGCCATTCAGATTTTATAGGCACGATGGAAATGTCATAAATCTAAAGCTTGATTGGATTAAGAGAAAAGTAAGAGTGTCCCAGGAAGGAAGGTCCTGGCAGAAAAAAATCCAAAACAAGAAAGGCAGTGGCCATCTGAGTTGAACTGGTATGGACACCAGAGGCAGCCATCCCGAACTGACAGATGTGAGCAATGACTCAACGCCATATGCAGCACCTGATAAGATTTTCTTCGGATTTTTAACCTCGGAGGGTTAGCCACCCTGGATAACACAAGAAATTCAGTGCGTCATTGAGGACTGTCTGTCTTATTTCCATTGGGGTCCTCAATCTTGTTTCCCAGGATGCGACCCACACCAGTCGACTAACACCCAGGTACCTATTTGCTGCTAGGTGAACATGACAACAGGTGTAAGGAAACACTTCGAAATGTTTTCACCTCTCCGGGAATCGAACCCGGGCCCTCCATGTGTGAAGCGAGAGCTGTAGCCACCAGGCCACCTGGTCACGCATATGAGCAGAAGATCAGCAAGAGGAGCGCCTGTGTTGGTTGGTCCAAGTCCAGTGTCATTAGGAAAGCTAATTTATTTGTAATTTTATTTCCTGTGATGCCTAAGTAGATGGATTAGCCAGTTTAAGAGATATAGCGAGAAATTCAGTACTGCTAACAAAGAAGGAGGCCGAGATATAGAAGTGAGATTATTATAATAAAGAAATGCTAAACCACAAGGGTTATACAGCATTGCCGGGCAGGGAAGGATGTAAAGGTACTGGGAAGCAAGAGGGAGAGGGATGATTATTAGGTTATTGAGTGCAGCGGGGCGGTGGATAGTGCAGGGGTAGAGGGTAGCAAGAGATTGAGGGAGAAAGGATTGAGGGGAACTCTAGAGGTATCATCATCAGAGTTTGTGGAGTAAATCAGTTGCTGTCAAAAAGTCAATGAGAGTGTCCGGATTAAAGGAAGGTCCGTCAGCATGAAGGAAAAGTAAAAAAAAGGGCAGCAGAGTGGAGACGACGTTGGAGGTAAATTCTGCGTGGTCGTTGATAGAGTGGGAAGTCCAACAGAATGTGGCTAACAGATACTGGAACCTGACAATTCTCACAGGAACAGGGCGCCTCTCTATGAGATACCAGTGAGTAAGACGAGTGTGGCCGATGTGAAGATTGGAGAGCATAGTCTTCCAACCTCGACATAGATGACAAGAAGACTGCCAGAAACCTATACTCGGTTTAATAGAATGAAATTCGTTACAGAGCAGATGAGACCAGCGCTGTTGCCAACGAGTGCGAAGGTGGGTAGCAATCACAGCAAAATAGTCCGTGAATGGAACACTTCCGTGAAATTGGGAGGTCATATTCTGCTGACCGCACAGCAGTGTCTGCCTATTCATTGCCCTGAATGTCAACATGATCAGGGACCCATCAAAAACAATATCTTTGTGCTTGGTAGAGACACGGCATAACCAAGGGGGTGAGGTGTATCAAATGTTCTTATAGCTTGTAATGCACTGAGGGAGTCCGAAACGACCACAAATGGTGACACAGGCATAGATGCAATACGGATAAGTGCAACAAGAATGGCATACAATTCAGCCGTAAAAATGCTGGCAGATGATAATAAATGCCCTCGCATAACACTGACCGGAAACACTGCTGCGAATCCGAAGCCGTCAGAAGACTTAGAACCATCGGTGCACTGTGATGGCATGAGAATGAGAGCGGAAGTGGTCAAGAAATAAAGAGCGGGAAACTACCGTAGGCAGTTGGGCTTTTGCGCGTGACAGTGAGAAAGAACAGACACAAACAGCTGGAACTTCCCAAGAGGGTAGGGAAAAGTTCGATGTTACATGAACATAGAAAGGTGGTAACTGAAGAGAATACAAGAGCGATTGTAAGTAAAGAGAAAAGGGACGAAGTAAACAGGGGCGACGAACAAATAATGTCTACTAACATCAGTATCTATCCTACATATGGAAGGATTGCAGAGATCATGAGAGCGAACATAATAACGAAGGCAATGATCATCACGGCGATCGGTCAAGGATGGAATATTCGCCTCTGCATAGAGGCTCTCAATTGGTGAAGAGCGAAAAGCACCGAGGCATAGACGTAATCTCTGGTGATGGATGGGATTAAGGCTAGAGAGAGTAGCAGAAGAGGCCGCCGAATAGATCTGGTCACCATAATTGAATTTCGATAAAATTAGGGTTGAATGCAGGTGAAGGAGAGTTCTACGATCAGCTCCCCATGAAAGATGAGCGATGGGTTTGAAGAAGGTTCAGCCGGCTGTGACAAGTTGCCTTCAGAGAGGTAATGTGAGGTTTCCAGGATAACCTACGGTCAAACAGAAGGCCTAGAAACCTGACCGTATCACGTTCTGGGATACGTGAGCCATAGAGGTACAATGGATGATCAGAGATGACAGAACGTCTAGTGAAAGTAATTTGGCGAGTTTTAGTACTGGGAAATTTAAACCCATGTGTGGTGGCGCAACTGGAAACAGGATTGAACGCATGCTGGAGAGAAACTGCAATGAGGCGACAGTCAGCGCCTGCACAAATTATAGCGAAGTCATCAGCATAGAGGGATGACAAATATTGGATGGAAGAAGGGAAACCAAATCATTTATAGCAAGGAGAAAAAGTTTTGTGCTCAGAACACATCCCTGGGGGACACCTTCAGCTTGGACAAAGTCCAAGGAATTATTATTAACCCTAACAGAAATGTCTTTCAGTTAAGAAGTTCTTAAGGAAGGATGGTAAATTGCCTCGGAGGCCTATGTAGTGGGCTTGGGCCAAAATATTATACCTCCAAGTTGTGTCATATGCCTTTTCAAGATCAAAATATATGGCAATAACTGAGTGGTTATTCGCAGAGGCATTACGAACATACGTATCCAAGCGTTGTAAGGGGTCAATGGTAGAACAGCCCTTACGAAAGCCATATTGACTAGTGGAGAGACTGTTGTGTCTCTCTAAATACCACATCAAACATCTATTTACCAGAAGTTGCATCACCTTACAAACTGCACTGGTAAGAACAATGGGACGATAGTGGGAGGCATCATGTCCCGTAGTACCCGGTTTGCGGAAAGGAAGAACAATGGCAGATTTCCACAGCTGGGGAAGAACTCTTTGTGACCAAATAAGATTATAGAGTCGTAAGAGGACTTCAAGGGCTGACTGATGTAAATGTTGTAACATCCGAATATGAATGCCGTCAGGCCCAGCTGCCGATGATAAGCAAGCTGAGAGTGTTGCTTCCAGTTTCAGAAGGGTAAAAGGCACATTATAAGATTCTTCTTTGAGAGAAGAAAAGTCTAAAGGGTCTAACTATTTGGCAGATTTTGAGGATAGAAAAGAGGGGCACAGGTGAAGCCCCTTAGAAATACGGACCAGATTAGTACCAATTTCAGTGGCAACGTCAAGAGGCTCTGCTGTATCAACACCGGCAACCCGCAGAACAAGAGCCGGGTTGGGAAAGTATTTACCACTCAGTTTCCGTACTTTTTTTTCCAGACTGCACTCATAGAGGAACCAGAGGTGATGGTGGAAACAATCTCTCCAGCAAGTGCGTTTAGCGTCACGGATGACACGGTGAGCAACCGCTTGCTTCTGCTTAAAATCAAGAAGTCTCTCTGTGGTTCTGTTGTACCGGTACCTGCCCCACGCAGCGCGTTTCAAACGTACTGCCCGAGCACAAGCAGGAGACCACCAAGGCACGCACTTTTGAAAATGCCTGCCCGAGGTTTGGGGTATAGAATGAGAAGCTGCGGTTAAAAGTGAGGTCGAGGCGTAAAAGCTCATTAATGGAGGACGAAGAAGGAACCTCACTAAAAGCAGTTAGTTGCGAGTAAAGGCCCCAATTTGCTCGATAAAATTGCCAGCGAGGGCTACGAAGAGGTGGTAAATATGAAGAAGTAAGAATTATTGGAAAATGATCGCTGTCATGCAAGTCCGGGAGGACAGACCAGGTGAAGTCTAGTGCAGTGGAGGAAGAGCAGACCGAGAGATCGATGCAAGAGTGAGTACGAGGGTCAAAATGTGGAAACATCTAATGCATTCTCCGTGCTACCCAACGAATGTGAGTCGACTTCTGGGAACGTCACGACGAACGACACCAAGGAAGGTAAGAATATTGTTGTTGTTGGGGATAGCCAGGTTAGATACATGGATAGGGCGTTCTGCTTGAAGGACATGAGTAGGAGACAGAGGGTTTGCTTTCCTGGGGCTGGGATGGAGGATATTGTTACCCGGCTTGACAACATCATGAACAGTAATGGGATCAATTCTATTATCTGCCTCAGTGCTAGAGGCAGTGATGTAGGCAAGCGTAGAAGTGAGGATTTATAGTTAGAAGATTCACGATAGCAATAGACATAATTAGGAAGAAGGGGGGCTCCCTGTTATATGCTGCATTTTGCCAAGAAGGGATGTTGGAAATGAATGGTTGTCCAGAGCAATTGGTATTAATTGTTGACTGGATAAACACTAAGGATAATGCAGTACCATGCATTGACAACTGGGACAACTTCTATGGCCGAAATGACATGTATGCCAAGGATGGGGTTCACTTATCCAGGGCAGGTGTGGATTTTCTTGCTAGCTCAGTTGAGGGGCTTGTTAGGACTTTAAACTAGGAATAGTTAGAGGATGGATTTAGAAATGATAAATAATGAGTAAGAATATATTTACTTATGCTCTGATATTAAGAATCTTAATAGTAACTGTCATGGAGTAACTCTGGGTAATGATAATTTCAGAAATTGTGTAAAAACAAAGATGAATAGGAAAAATGTGCAGAAGAAAAAACATTTGATGGCATTTTATGTTAACAGTCGAAGTGCAAGAAATAAAATTAATGAACTACGTTTGGTAGCATGTGCTGGGAACTTTGATATCATTGCATTAACTGAAACGTGGTATGATTTAAAGAGTCGGGGTATGATTGCTGAGTGTAATATTCAAGGGTTTAAGTTGTCCCATGTGGATAGATGTGATGGGAAGGGGGGAGGAGTTGCATTATATGTTCGAGAAAATATTAACTGTTGCATAAAAACAGGTATAAAAATAGATGGAACAGTAACAGAATCTGTTTGGGTAGAGTTTGTAGAAGTCAAGAAAAACTAATTCTAGGTGTAATATACCGACCTCCAGGCTTGGATCACGATAGACGGAGACTTCTTTGGGACGAAATTGTTAGGGCTTCTAGACACAATAACATAGAGATAGTAGGGGATTTTAACTTCAGTCAAAATGACTGGAATTCTTTGACCGGTAATCTGGAGTCCAGTGAATTTATGGAAACAGTTCAGGACTGTTTTCTGAAGCAGTGTGTAACAGAGCCTACCAGGGGTAATAATTTGCTATTCTAGTCTTGTCAAATAAGGAAACACTCGTAAATAATCTGGAGATCACTGAAGAGCTTGGCGCAAGTGATCACAAATCCATCACCTTTAGCATTAACTGGGAATACAGGAATAATGACAATACGGTAAAAATCCCTGATTTTCGTTCTGTTGATTACAATGGACATAGGGACCACCTGTCAAATCTCGATTGGGGTTATCTAGCCAATGATTTTATTAACGATAATCATACATATGATTACGAAGGGATCTCCATTTATGATTTTTTTCTTAATAATGTACACCGTGCTCAGAGTATATACATTCCCCAGAGAAAAATTAGGTCTAATAATAACTATCCCAAACGGGTTAACAGGAGGAGAAAAGGGGAATTTATAGGCGCATCAGAAGTGTAGAGGTTAACCTTACTGACCAATATGTTCAGCTTAAAAGAGAAGTAAAAAGGGGATTAGAAAGGCTAAACGTGACTATGAAATTAGAGTTGCTAATGAATCAAAGACCAATCCAAAGGGCTTCTTTCAAGTATATAGGACGAAGGTTAAGGAAAAAGTAGGACATCTGAAAACTGGGAATGGACAGCTGACGGATAACGAACTGGAAATGTGTTCCTTATTTAATGAATATTTTTTGTCAGTTTTTACACTGGAAGACATAAATGAGATTCCAGAAATTAACATTAATTCAGTTCCTGATGGATTCAAATTAGCTAATATTACTGTTACGAGGGACCTGGTTATCAGATAGACAAACTGAAGCAAAATAAGTCCCCGGGACCCGATGAGTTGTTTTCCAGGGTACTTAAGGAATGCAAGATGGAGCTTAGTCAGCCATTAACGAGTGTATTCAATGCGTCCATCCTTACCGGTGTTGTGCCAGAGTTGTGGAAGATGGCTAATGTGGTTCTTATATTCAAATCAGGGGATAAGTCCACTCCTTCAAATTACCGTCCAATAAGCCTGACATCTATAATGGGCAAGTTATTAGAATCAATTATAGCTGACATTATTAGAAGTCACCTTGTAGAGCATAATTTGATTAATGAATCTCAGCATGGGTTCACGAGAGGTCGTTCCTGCCTGACAAATTTACTTACGTTCTTTAGTAGAACATTTGAGGCAGTGGACAGTGATAAATAATATGATATTGTTTATTTGGATTTTAGTAAAGCCTTCGATAGAGTACCTCACAAGAGAGACTTAAGAAAAGTCGCAGCTCTTGGTATAGGAGGTAAAGTTTTAGCATAGATAGAGGCATGGCTTACCAATAGAAAGCAGAGAGTTTCCATTAATGGGGTCAAATCAGAATGGGGATTAGTCACTAGTGGCGTTCCACAAGGATCAGTTTTAGGCCCTCTCTTGTTCATAATTTACATTAATGACCTTGATGAAGGGATTACGAGTGACATGAGTAAATTTGCTGATGATACAAAGATAGGTCGTATAATTCATTCTGAGGAGGGTATCAATGAACTCCAGGAGGATTTGGACAAATTAATGTCTTGGTCTTAAAAATGGCAGTTGAAGTTCAATGTGGATAAATGTAAGGTACTAGTCCTTGGTAATGAAAATAACCCTCGAAGCTATAAACTAGGTGAAGTAGAGCTTGATCATACAGAATGTGAAAAAGACTTGGGAATCATGGTAAGCAGAAATCTAAAGCCAAGACAGCAGTGCCTTAGTGTGCGCAACAAGGCTAACAGATTACTTGGACTTATCTCTAGAAGTAAAAGTAACAAAAGTCGAAAAGTTATTTTACAACTCTATACATCATTAGTGAGGCCTCATTTAGATTATGCTGCTCAGTTTTGATCTCCTTACTACAGGATGGATATAGATTCATTAGAGAACATACAGAGAAGAATGACTAAAATGATTTACTGTGTAAGAAATCTCCCGTATGAAGTTAGACTTAAAGCCTTAAATCTCCACTCTCTGGAGAGATGTAGAATGAGGGGAGATATTATTGAAGTGTATAAGTATGATGGGCAGAAACAATGGTGATATTAATAAAGTACTGAGGGTGTCGAACCAGGTAAGAACCAGGAATAATGGATTTAAGTTGGATAAATTTAGATTTAGAAAGGACATAGGTAAGTACTGGTTTTCTAACAGAGTTGTAGATGAGTGGAACAATCTTCCCAGTGGGGTGATAGAGGCTAGGACCTAGGTTAGCTTAAGAGACTGGACAAATATATGAGTGGGAGAGGCTGGGTTTGATTGGTGTCATTGGGTACAAGAGTAAATTCTTGGGTAGTTTTGGGAAGAGGTCGTTTTGATAAGGACCTGCCTTGCATTGGCCAGTAGGCCTTCTGCAGTGTTCTTCCATTCTTATGTTATGTTAAAATGGGTGAGACTACCTGTATTTAAAACATGGAGAGGGTGAGAAGCGAGAAAAGCCTCTAACTGAATGCCACTGGAATCACAGTGAGACCCCCAGAGGAAATGGTGGGCATTAAAATCCCCAAGTAACAGAAGTGGTGGCGGTAAGGACGAAACAAGAAAGAAAAACATCTGGGATAGATAATGCCCGAGGAGACAGATATAAAGAACAGAAAGAGCGGCCGGATACCCGCCACAAAGCATACCTCCTTCGGCCACCATCCCCTGGAATCCGACAGGCAGCCTCCAGAGATACACCCGTCACCCGAAAGACACCCAAAGCCACCCCTCGGGATACCGGAGAGGGATTGGAAAACCACGAGGCATTCCAGATTCCACAGCAAACTACACCACCGCCAAGGACCTCAACGGAATGGGATGGACCCCGGAACCCGCCCCCCTACCTAGACTCCAGCGTGCCTGTGGGAAAAATCCCAAAGGCCAAAAATAGGAAGGGAATAAGGGAGGGGTGGGGAGGAGGAGGAGGAAAGGGAAAAGGAGAGGATGGGGAAGATGGGAAAGGGGAGGGGATTGGGGGGTAATTAGGTTCAGTCTGAGGAAGGAGACCAAAACAATAGAAGTGAGAAAAGTCAGTGATGATTAGTAGTTGACACAGAGGACGAAATCATCATTTTTTACGTAGAGACATTGAGAAAAAAAGTATTATTGTTATTACTATAATCATAACTAAGCGCTAAACCCACAAGGGTCACACTGAAGAAAAGAAAGACTGGTAGAGTTCTTCCCCCTGCCATCCCCATGAAGGTAACAGGTCCAGTCTCCCCCTGCCATCCCCATGAAGGTAACAGGTCCAGTCTCCCCCTGCCATCCTCATGAAGGAAGAGTAACAAGTCCAGTCTCCCCCTGCCATCCCCATGAAGGAAGAGTAACAGGTCCAGTCTCCCCCTGCCATCCCCATGAAGGAAGAGTAACAAGTCCAGTCTCCCCCTGCCATCCCCATGAAGGAAGAGTAACAGGTCCAGTCTCCCCCTGCCATCCCCATGAAGGAAGAGCAACAGGTCCAGTCTCCCCCTGCCATCCTCATGAAGGAAGAGTAACAAGTCCAGTCTCCCCCTGCCATCCCCATGAAGGAAGAGTAACAGGTCCAGTCTCCCCCTGCCATCCCCATGAAGGAAGAGCAACAGGTCCAGTCTCCCCCTGCCATCCCCATGAAGGAAGAGCAACAGGTCCAGTCTCCCCCTGCCATCCCCATGAAGGAAGAGCAACAGGTCCAGTCTCCCCCTGCCATCCTCATGAAGGAAGAGTAACAAGTCCAGTCTCCCCCTGCCATCCCCATGAAGGAAGAGTAACAGGTCCAGTCTCCCCCTGCCATCCCCATGAAGGAAGAGTAACAAGTCCAGTCTCCCCCTGCCATCCCCATGAAGGAAGAGTAACAGGTCCAGTCTCCCCCTGCCATCCCCATGAAGGAAGAGCAACAGGTCCAGTCTCCCCCTGCCATCCTCATGAAGGAAGAGTAACAAGTCCAGTCTCCCCCTGCCATCCCCATGAAGGAAGAGTAACAGGTCCAGTCTCCCCCTGCCATCCCCATGAAGGAAGAGCAACAGGTCCAGTCTCCCCCTGCCATCCTCATGAAGGAAGAGTAACAAGTCCAGTCTCCCCCTGCCATCCCCATGAAGGAAGAGTAACAGGTCCAGTCTCCCCCTGCCATCCCCATGAAGGAAGAGCAACAGGTCCAGTCTCCCCCTGCCATCCCCATGAAGGAAGAGTAACAAGTCCAGTCTCCCCCTGCCATCCCCATGAAGGAAGAGTAACAGGTCCAGTCTCCCCCTGCCATCCCCATGAAGGAAGAGCAACAGGTCCAGTCTCCCCCTGCCATCCCCATGAAGGAAGAGCAACAGGTCCAGTCTCCCCCTGCCATCCCCATGAAGGAAGAGTAACAAGTCCAGTCTCCCCCTGCCATCCCCATGAAGGAAGAGTAACAGGTCCAGTCTCCCCCTGTCATCCCCATGAAGGAAGAGTAACAGGTCCAGTCTCCCCCTGCCATCCCCCTGAAGGAAGAGTAACAGGTCCAGTCTCCCCCTGCCATCCCCATGAAGGAAGAGCAACAGGTCCAGTCTCCCCCTGCCATCCCCATGAAGGAAAAGTAACAGGTCCAGTCTCCCCCTGCCATCCCCATGAAGGAAGAGTAACAGGTCCAGTCTCCCCCTGCCATCCCCATGAAGGAAGAGTAACAGGTCCAGTCTCCCCCTGCCATCCCCATGAAGGAAGAGCAACAGGTCCAGTCTCCCCCTGCCATCCCCATGAAGGAAGAGCAACAGGTCCAGTCTCCCCCTGCCATCCCCATGAAGGAAGAGCAACAGGTCCAGTCTCCCCCTGCCATCCCCATGAAGGAAGAGCAACAGGTCCAGTCTCCCCCTGCCATCCCCATGAAGGAAGAGTAACAGGTCCAGTCTCCCCCTGCCATCCCCCTGAAGGAAGAGTAACAGGTCCAGTCTCCCCCTGCCATCCCCATGAAGGAAGAGTAACAGGTCCAGTCTCCCCCTGCCATCCCCATGAAGGAAGAGCAACAGGTCCCGTCTCCCCCTGCCATCCCCATGAAGGAAGAGCAACAGGTCGAGTCTTCCCCTGCCATCCCCATGAAGGAAGAGCAACAGGTCCAGTCTCCCCCTGCCATCCCCATGAAGGAAGAGCAACAGGTCCAGTCTCCCCCTGCCATCCCCATGAAGGAAGAGCAACAGGTCCAGTCTCCCCCTGCCATCCCCATGAAGGAAGAGCAAAAGGTCCAGTCTCCCCATGCCATCCCCATGAAGGAAGAGCAACAGGTCCAGTCTCCCCCTGCCATCCCCATGAAGGAAGAGCAACAGGTCCAGACTCCCCCTGCCATCCCCATGAAGGAAGAGCAACAAGTCCAGTCTCCCCCTGCCATCCCCATGAAGGGAGAGTAACAGGTCCAGTCTCCCCCTGCCATCCCCATGAAGGAAGAGCAACAGGTCCAGTCTCCCCCTGCCATCCCCATGAAGGAAGAGCAACAGGTCCAGTCTCCCCCTGCCATCCCCATGAAGGAAGAGTAACAGGTCCAGTCTCCCCCTGCCATCCCCATGAAGGAAGAGTAACAGGTCCAGTCTCCCCCTGCCATCCCCATGAAGGAAGAGCAACAGGTCCAGTCTCCCCCTGCCATCCCCATGAAGGAAGAACAACAAGTCCAGTCTCCCCCTGCCATCCCCATGAAGGAAGAGCAACAGGTCCAGTCTCCCCCTGCCATCCCAATGAAGGAAGAGCAACAGGTCTAGTCTCCCCCTGCCATCCCCATGAACGAAGAGTAACAGGTCCAGTCTCCCCCTGCCATCCCCATGAAGGAAGAGTAACAGGTCTAGTCTCCCCCTGCCATCCCCATGAAGGAAGAGCAACAGGTCCAGTCTCCCCCTGCCATCCCCATGAAGGAAGAGCAACAAGTCCAGTCTCCCCCTGCCATCCCCATGAAGGAAAACTAACAGGTCAAGTCTTCCCCTGCCACCCCCATGAAGGAAGAGCAACAAGTCCAGTTTCCCCCTGCCATCCCCATGAAGGAAGAGCAACAAGTCCAGTCTCCCCCTGCCATCCCCATGAAGGAAGAGCAACAGGTCCAGTCTCCCCCTGCCATCCCCATGAAGGAAGAGTAACAGGTCCAGTCTTCCAATGCCATCCCCATGAAGGAAGAGTAACAGGTCCAGTCTTCCCCTGCCATCCCCATGAAGGAAGAGTAACAGGTAAAGTCTTCCCCTGCCATCCCCATGAAGGAAGAGCAACAGGTCCAGTCTCCCCCTGCCATCCCCATGAAGGAAGAGCAACAAGTCCAGTCTCCCCCTGCCATCCCCATGAAGGAAGAGCAACAAGTCCAGTCTCCCCCTGCCATCCCCATGAAAGAAGAGCAACAGGTCCAGTCTCCCCCTGCCATCCCCATGAAGGAAGAGCAACAAGTCCAGTCTCCCCCTGCCATCCCCATGAAGGAAGAGCAACAAGTCCAGTCTCTCCCTGCCATCCCCATGAAGGAAGAGCAACAAGTCCAGTCTCCCCCTGCCATCCCCATGAAGGAAGAGCAACAGGTCCAGTCTTCCCCAGCCATCCCCATGAAGGAAGAGCAACAAGTCCAGTCTCCCCCTGCCATCCCCATGAAGGAAGAGCAACAAGTCCAGTCTCCCCCTGCCATCCCCATGAAGGAAGAGCAACAGGTCCAGTCTTCCCCTGCCATCCCCATGAAGGAAGAGCAACAAGTCCAGTCTCACCCTGCCATCCCCATGAAGGAAGAGCAACAAGTCCAGTCTCCCCCTGCCATCCCCATGAAGGAAGAGTAACAGGTCCAGTCTCCCCTGCCATCCCCATGAAGGAAGAGCAATAGGTCCAGTCTCCCCCTGCCATCCACATGAAGGAAGAGTAACAGGTCCAGTCTCCCCTTGCCATCCCCATGAAGGAAGAGTAACAGGTCCAGTCTCCCCCTGCCATCCCCATGAAGGAAGAGCAACAAGTCCAGTCTCCCCCTGCCATCCCCATGAAGGAAGAGTAACAGGTCCAGTCTCCCCCTGCCATCCCCATGAAGGAAGAGTAACAGGTCCAGTCTCCCCCTGCCATCCCCATGAAGGAAGAGTAACAGGTCCAGTCTCCCCCTGCCATCCCCATGAAGGAAGAGCAACAAGTCCAGTCTCCCCCTGCCATCCCCATGAAGGAAGAGCAACAGGTCCAGTCTCCCCCTGCCATCCCCATGAAGGAAGAGCAACAAGTAAAGTCTCCCCCTGCCATCCCCATGAAGGAAGAGCAACAAGTCCAGTCTCCCCCTGCCATCCCCATGAAGGAAGAGCAACAAGTCCAGTCTCCCCCTGCCATCCCCATGAAGGAAGAGCAACAGGTCCAGTCTCCCACTGCCATCCCCATGAAGGAAGAGCAACAAGTCCAGTCTCCCCCTGCCATCCCCATGAAGGAAGAGTAACAGGTCCAGTCTCCCCCTGCCATCCCCATGAAGGAAGAGTAACAGGTCCAGTCTCCCCCTGCCATCCCCATGAAGGAAGAGCAACAGGTCCAGTCTCCCCCTGCCATCCCCATGAAGGAAGAGCAACAAGTCCAGTCTCCCCCTGCCATCCCCATGAAGGAAGAGCAACAAGTCCAGTCTCCCCCTGCCATCCCCATGAAGGAAGAGCAACAGGTCCAGTCTCCCCCTGCCATCCCCATGAAGGAAGAGCAACAAGTCCAGTCTCCCCCTGCCATCCCCATGAAGGAAGAGCAACAATTCCAGTCTCCCCCTGCCATCCCCATGAAGGAAGAGCAACAAGTCCAGTCTCCCCCTGCCATCCCCATGAAGGAAGAGCAACAAGTCCAGTCTCCCCCTGCCATCCCCATGAAGGAAGAGCAACAGGTCCAGTCTCCCCCTGCCATCCCCATGAAGGAAGAGCAACAAGTCCAGTCTCCCCCTGCCATCCCCATGAAGGAAGAGCAACAGGTCCAGTCTCCCCCTGCCATCCCCATGAAGGAAGAGCAACAGGTCCAGTCTCCCCCTGCCATCCCCATGAAGGAAGAGTAACAGGTCCAGTCTCCCCCTGCCATCCCCATGAAGGAAGAGTAACAGGTCCAGTCTCCCCCTGCCATCCCCATGAAGGAAGAGTAACAGGTCCAGTCTCCCCCTGCCATCCCCATGAAGGAAGAGTAACAGGTCCAGTCTCCCCCTGCCATCCCCATGAAGGAAGAGCAACAAGTCCAGTCTCCCCCTGCCATCCCCATGAAGGAAGAGCAACAGGTCCAGTCTCCCCCTGCCATCCCCATGAAGGAAGAGCAACAAGTCCAGTCTCCCCCTGCCATCCCCATGAAGGAAGAGCAACAGGTCCAGTCTCCCCCTGCCATCCCCATGAAGGAAGAGCAACAGGTCCAGTCTCCCCCTGCCATCCCCATGAAGGAAGAGCAACAGGTCCAGTCTCCCCCTGCCATCCCCATGAAGGAAGAGCAACAGGTCCAGTCTCCCCCTGCCATCCCCATGAAGGAAGAGTAACAGGTCCAGTCTCCCCCTGCCATCCCCATGAAGGAAGAGTAACAGGTCCAGTCTCCCCCTGCCATCCCCATGAAGGAAGAGTAACAGGTCCAGTCTCCCCCTGCCATCCCCATGAAGGAAGAGCAACAGGTCCAGTCTCCCCCTGCCATCCCCATGAAGGAAGAGCAACAGGTCCAGTCTCCCCCTGCCATCCCCATGAAGGAAGAGCAACAGGTCCAGTCTCCCCCTGCCATCCCCATGAAGGAAGAGCAACAGGTCCAGTCTCCCCCTGCCATCCCCATGAAGGAAGAGCAACAGGTCCAGTCTCCCCCTGCCATCCCCATGAAGGAAGAGCAACAGGTCCAGTCTCCCCCTGCCATCCCCATGAAGGAAGAGCAACAGGTCCAGTCTCCCCCTGCCATCCCCATGAAGGAAGAGCAACAGGTCCAGTCTCCCCCTGCCATCCCCATGAAGGAAGAGCAACAAGTCCAGTCTCCCCCTGCCATCCCCATGAAGGAAGAGCAACAGGTCCAGTCTCCCCCTGCCATCCCCATGAAGGAAGAGCAACAGGTCCAGTCTCCCCCTGCCATCCCCATGAAGGAAGAGCAACAGGTCCAGTCTCCCCCTGCCATCCCCATGAAGGAAGAGCAACAGGTCCAGTCTCCCCCTGCCATCCCCATGAAGGAAGAGCAACAGGTCCAGTCTCCCCCTGCCATCCCCATGAAGGAAGAGCAACAGGTCCAGTCTCCCCCTGCCATCCCCATGAAGGAAGAGCAACAAGTCCAGTCTCCCCCTGCCATCCCCATGAAGGAAGAGCAACAGGTCCAGTCTCCCCCTGCCATCCCCATGAAGGAAGAGCAACAGGTCCAGTCTCCCCCTGCCATCCCCATGAAGGAAGAGCAACAGGTCCAGTCTCCCCCTGCCATCCCCATGAAGGAAGAGTAACAGGTCCAGTCTCCCCCTGCCATCCCCATGAAGGAAGAGCAACAGGTCCAGTCTCCCCCTGCCATCCCCATGAAGGAAGAGCAACAAGTCCAGTCTCCCCCTGCCATCCCCATGAAGGAAGACAACAGGTCCAGTCTCCCCCTGCCATCCCCATGAAGGAAGAGCAACAAGTCCAGTTTCCCCCTGCCATCCCCATGAAGGAAGAGCAACAGGTCCAGTCTCCCCCTGCCATCCCCATGAAGGAAGAGTAACAGGTCCAGTCTCCCCCTGCCATCCCCATGAAGGAAGAGTAACAGGTCCAGTCTACCACTGCCATCCCCATGAAGGAAGAGTAACAGGTCCAGTCTTCCCCTGCCATCCCCATGAAGGAAGAGCAACAAGTCCAAAGTCTTCCCCTGCCATCCCCATGAAGGAAGAGCAACAGGTCCAGTCTCCCCCTGCCATCCCCATGAAGGAAGAGCAACAAGTCCAGTCTCCCCCTGCCATCCCCATGAAGGAAGAGCAACAAGTCCAGTCTCCCCCTGCCATCCCCATGAAGGAAGAGCAACAGGTCCAGTCTCCCCCTGCCATCCCCATGAAGGAAGAGCAACAAGTCCAGTCTCCCCCTGCCATCCCCATGAAGGAAGAGCAACAAGTCCAGTCTCCCCTGCCATCCCCATGAAGGAAGAGCAACAAGTCCAGTCTCCCCCTGCCATCCCCATGAAGGAAGAGCAACAGGTCCAGTCTTCCCCAGCCATCCCCATGAAGGAAGAGCAACAAGTCCAGTCTCCCCCTGCCATCCCCATGAAGGAAGAGCAATAGGTCCAGTCTCCCCCTGCCATCCACATGAAGGAAGAGTAACAGGTCCAGTCTCCCCTTGCCATCCCCATGAAGGAAGAGCAACATCCAGTCTCCCCCTGCCATCCCCATGAAGGAAGAGTAACAGGTCCAGTCTCCCCCTGCCATCCCCATGAAGGAAGAGTAACAGGTCCAGTCTCCCCCTGCCATCCCCATGAAGGAAGAGTAACAAGTCCAGTCTCCCCCTGCCATCCCAATGAAGGAAGAGCCATCTCCCCCTGCCATCCCCATGAAGGAAGAGTAACAGGTCCAGTCTCCCGCTGCCATCCCCATGAAGGAAGAATAACAGGTCCAGTCTCCCCCTGCCATCCCCATGAAGGAAGAGCAACATGTCCAGTCTCCCCCTGCCATCCCCATGAAGGAAGAGTAACAGGTCCAGTCTCCCCCTGCCATCCCCATGAAGGAAGAGTAACAGGTCCAGTCTCCCCCTGCCATCCCCATGAAGGAAGAGTAACAGGTCCAGTCTCCCCCTGCCATCCCCATGAAGGAAGAATAACAGGTCCAGTCTCCCCCTGCCATCCCCATGAAGGAAGAGCAACAGGTCCAGTCTCCCCCTGCCATCCCCATGAAGGAAGAGCAAACAGGTCCAGTCTCCCCCTGCCATCCCCATGAAGGAAGAGCAACAGGTCCAGTCTCCCCCTGCCATCCCCATGAAGGAAGAGCAACAAGTAAAGTCTCCCCCTGCCATCCCCATGAAGGAAGAGCAACAAGTCCAGTCTCCCCCTGCCATCCCCATGAAGGAAGAGCAACAAGTCCAGTCTCCCCCTGCCATCCCCATGAAGGAAGAGCAACAGGTCCAGTCTCCCCCTGCCATCCCCATGAAGGAAGAGCAACAAGTCCAGTCTCCCCCTGCCATCCCCATGAAGGAAGAGTAACAGGTCCAGTCTCCCCCTGCCATCCCCATGAAGGAAGAGTAACAGGTCCAGTCTCCCCCTGCCATCCCCATGAAGGAAGAGTAACAGGTCCAGTCTCCCCCTGCCATCCCCATGAAGGAAGAGCAACAAGTCCAGTCTCCCCCTGCCATCCCCATGAAGGAAGAGCAACAAGTCCAGTCTCCCCCTGCCATCCCCATGAAGGAAGAGCAACAGGTCCAGTCTCCCCCTGCCATCCCCATGAAGGAAGAGCAACAAGTCCAGTCTCCCCCTGCCATCCCCATGAAGGAAGAGCAACAAGTCCAGTCTCCCCCTGCCATCCCCATGAAGGAAGAGCAACAAGTCCAGTCTCCCCCTGCCATCCCCATGAACGAAGAGCAACAGGTCCAGTCTCCCCCTGCCATCCCCATGAAGGAAGAGCAACAGGTCCAGTCCCCCCCTGCCATCCCCATGAAGGAAGAGCAACAAGTCCAGTCTCCTCCTGCCATCCCCATGAAGGAAGAGCAACAGGTCCAGTCTCCCCCTGCCATCCCCATGAAGGAAGAGAACAAGTCCAGTCTCCGCCTGCCATCCCCATGAAGGAAGAGCAACAGGTCCAGTCTCCCCCTGCCATCCCCATGAAAGAAGAGCAACAAGTCCAGTCTCCCCCTGCCATCCCCATGAAGGAAGAGCAACAGGTCCAGTCTCCCCCTGCCATCCCCATGAAGGAAGAGCAACAAGTCCAGTCTCCCCCTGCCATCCCCATGAAGGAAAAGCAACAAGTCCAGTCTCCCCCTGCCATCCCCATGAAGGAAGAGCAACAGGTCCAGTCCCCCCCTGCCATCCCCATGAAGGAAGAGCAACAAGTCCAGTCTCCTCCTGCCATCCCCATGAAGGAAGAGCAACAGGTCCAGTCTCCCCCTGCCATCCCCATGGGGTGTACCTGGGGTGAACCATCACACTACCTGGAGTGTAGCATGGTGAACCATCACACTACCTGGAGTGTAGCATGGTGAACCATCACACTACCTGGAGTGTAGCATGGTGAACCATCACACTTCCTGGGCTGTAACATGGTGAACCATCACAGTACCTGGGGTGTAGCATGGTGAACCATCACACTACCTGGGGTGTAGCATGGTGAACCATCACACTTCCTGGGCTGTAACATGGTGAACCATCACAGTACCTGGGGTGTAGCATGGTGAACCATCACAGTACCTGGGGTGTAGCATGGTGAACCATCACACTACCTGGGGTGTAGCATGGTGAACCATCACACTACCTGGGGTGTAGCATGGTGAACCATCACACTACCTGGGGTGTAGCATGGTGAACCATCACACTACCTGGGGTGTAGCATGGTGAACCATCACACTACCTGGGGTGTAGCATGGTGAACCATCACACTACCTGGGGTGTAGCATGGTGAACCATCACACTACCTGGGGTGTAGCATGGTGAACCATCACACTACATGGGGTGTAGCATGGTGATCCATCACACTACCTGGAGTGTAGCATGGTGAACCATCACACTACCTGGAGTGTAGCATGGTGAACCATCACACTACCTGGAGTGTAGCATCGTGAACCATCACACTACCTGGAGTGTAGCATCGTGAACCATCACACTACCTGGAGTGTAGCATCGTTAACCATCACACTACCTGGGATGTAGTATGGTGAACCATCACACTACCTGGGGTGTAGCATGGTGAACCATCACACTACCTGGGCTGTAACATGGTGAACCATAACATTACCTGGGCTGTAGGATGGTGAACCATCACACTATCTGGAGTGTAGCATGGTGAACCATCACTACCTTGTCTGTAGGAAAGTAAACCATCACACTACCTGGGGTGTAGCATGGTGAACCATCACACTACCTGGGGTGTAGCATAGTGAACCATCACTACCTGGGCTGTAGGATGGTAAACCATCACACTACGTGGGGTGTAGCATTGTGAATCATCACACTTCCTGGGGTGTAGCATAGTGAACCATCACACTACCTGGGGTGTAACATGGTGAACCATCACACTACCTGGGGTGTAGCATGGTGAACCATCACACTACCTGGGGTGCAGCATGGTGAACCATCACACTTCCTGGGGTGTAGCATGGTGAACCATCACACTACCTGGAGTGTAGCATGGTGAACCATCACACTTCCTGGGCTGTAACATGGTGAACCATCACACTACCTGGGGTGTAGCATGGTGACCCATCACTGTACCTGGGGTGTAGTATGGTGAACCATCGCACTACATGGGGTGTAGCATGGTGAACCATCACACTACCTGGGGTGTAGTATGGTGAACCATCGCACTACCTGGGGTGTAGCATGGTGAACCATCACACTACCTGGGGTGTTGCATGGTGAACCATCTCACTACCTGGGGTGTAGCATGGTGAACCATCACACTACCTGGAGTGTAGCATGGTGAACCATCACTCTACCTGGTATGTAGTATGTTGAACCATCACACTACCTGGGGTGTAGCATGGTGAACCATCACACTACCTGGGGTGTAGCATGGTGTTATGACCAAGGTCATAATGGGATTAATTTATATGTATTATCCACTTAATATTATACTCGGGGTTTCTTTAATATTAGCTAAATTAAAGATTCTACTAGTTTATAATATTATCTGAATTAGGAATATACCCGAGTATGATGTATGATATATATATATATATATATATATATATATATATATATATATATATATATATATATATATATATATATATATATATTATATCTTGGGTAATGTGTTAGGTACACCTGGCAAAGGTTTATAACAAGGTATGTCCATTGGAGGGTAGTTCGCACC
Organism: Cherax quadricarinatus; assembly: GCF_038502225.1. Classification (NCBI taxonomy): domain Eukaryota; kingdom Metazoa; phylum Arthropoda; class Malacostraca; order Decapoda; family Parastacidae; genus Cherax; species Cherax quadricarinatus. The sequence goes on from NC_091340.1 coordinate 14,942,375, forward strand.
GCTCTACCCTCTTCCCCTTTTGACGAGTTGATGTCATGAAGGGATTAACTGTATATGGCAGTTCACTCTCTCTGTCGACTCAGTGTGCATTGACTGAGCTTCCCTCCTAGTACTCCGCCTTATTCTCACTTGGATAGAGAATTGTGTTATAGAAACTCCTGAACCAACTTGTGGTTTATTGTGAAGTGAAGTCTGCTGACAATTATATACTGTTACCTTCAGCTTACGATGTGACGACCAGTGTCAAGCTTAGAACTTTGTGATATATTCCTTATGCCAGGGAGTTACTCAGTGAAGGAGTTAATTCTCAATATATGTACTTACACTCAAGTAATGTTACTATTGAGGAAGCAGTAATATTCCTCTGATCATTATCAATTGTAGTGACCATATTGACAGTCTCCGGAGGGGGTCTATGATGTACATTCTATTTAAGAGTTTTCTTGTGAGAAGGAAAGTTTCTGACAGTGATATTTAATAGATATTTATGAATATCTAAAGTATTTAAACTTTTAAATAAAAAGAAACTAGAAAAGACTGAGTAACTATTATTTGTGCCTTACATTTCTAAGTTTGGAACCATATCCTTTCATTCTATGAAGTGTGTTGTTACGGAGTGCACTAACCTGGCTAAAGATTAAGATTCGAACCGTAACACATAGTGAACCATCACACTACCTAGGCTGTAGGATGGGGAACCATCACTACCTTGCCTGTAGGATGGTAAACCATCACACTACCAGGAGTGTAGCATGGTGAACCATCACACTACCTGGGGTGTAGCATAGTGAACCATCACTACCTTGCCTGTAGGATGGTTATCCATCACACTACCTGGGGTGTAGCATGGTGAACCATCACACTACCTGGGGTGTAGCATGGTGAACCATCACACTACCTGGGGTGTAGCATGGTGAACCATCACACTACCTGGGGTGTAGCATGGTGAACCATCACACTACCTGGGATGTAGCATTGTGAACCATCACACTACCTGGGGTGTAGCATGGTGAACCATCACACTACCTGGGGTGTAGCATGGTGAACCATCACACTACCTGGGATGTAGCATGGTGAACCATCACACTACCTGGGGTGTAGCATGGTGAACCATCACACTACCTGGGGTGTAGCATGGTGAACCATCACACTACCTGGGGTGTAGCATGGTGAACCATCACACTACCTGGGGTGTAGCATGGTGAACCATCACACTACCTGGGGTGTAGCATGGTGAACCATCACACTACCTGGGGTGTAGCATGGTGAACCATCACACTACCAGCGGTGTAGCATGGTAAACCATCACACTACCTGGGGTGTAGCATGGTGAACCATCACTCTACCTGGGGTGTAGCATTGTGAACCATCACAATACCTGGGGTAGTGTGATGGTGAATCATCACACTACCTGGGGTGTAGCATTGTGAACCATCACACTACCTGGAGTGTAGCATTGTGAACCATCACTCTACCTGGTATGTAGTATGTTGAATCATCACACTACCTGGGGTGTAGCATGGTGAACCATCACACTACCTGGGATGTAGCATGGTGTTATGACCAAGGTCATAATGGGATTAATTTATATGTATTATCCACTTAATATTATACTCGGTTTCTTTAATATTAGCTAAATTAAAGATTCCACTAGTTTATAATATCTGATTTAGGAATATATCCGAGTATGATGTGTATGTATATATATATATTATATATATATATATATATATATCTTGAGTAATGTGTTAGGTACACCTGGCTAAGGTTTATAACAAGGTATGTCCATTGGTGAGTAGTTCGCACCGCTCTACGCTCTTCCCCTTTTGACGAGTTGATGTCATGAAGGGATTAACTGTATATGGCAGTTCACTCTCTCTGTCGACTCAGTGTGCATTGACTGAGCTACCCTCCTAGTACTCCGCCTTTTTCTGACTTGGATAGAGAATTGTGTTATAGAAACTCCTGAACGAGCTTGTTGTTTATTGTGAAGTCTGCTGACAATTATATACTGTTACCTTCAGGTTACGATGTGACGACCAGTGTCAAGCTTAGAACTTTGTGATATATTCCTTATGCCAGGGAGTTACTCAGTGAAGGAGTTAATTCTCAATATATGTACTTACACTCAAGTAATGTTACTATTGAGGAAGCAGTAATATTCCTCTGATCATTATCAATTGTAGTGAGCATATTGACAGTCTCCAGAGGGGGTCTATGATGTACATTCTATTTAAGAGTTTTCTTGTGAAAAGGAAAGTTTCTGACAGTGATATTTAATAGATATTTATTAATATCTAAAGTATTTAAACTTTTAAATAAAAAACTAGAAAAGACTGAGTAACTATTATTTGTGCCTTACATTTCTAAGTTTGGAACCATATCCTCTCATTCTATGAAGTGTGTTGTTACGGAGTGCACTAACCTGGCTAAAGATTAAGATTCGAACCGTAACACATGGTGAACCATCACACTACCTGGTCTGTAACATGGTGAACCATCACACTACCTGGAGTGTAGCATAGCTAACCATCACACTACCTGGGGTGTAGCATGGTGAACCATCACTCTACCTGGAGTGTAGCATAGCTAACCATCACACTACCTGGGGTGTAGCATGGTGAACCATCACACTACCTGAGGTGTAGCATTGTGAATCATCACACTACCTGGGGTGATCCATCACACTACCTGGAGTGTAGCATGGTGAACCATCACACTTCCTGGGCTGTAACATGGTGAACCATCACAGTACCTGGGGTGTAGCATGGTGAACCATCACACTTCCTGGGCTGTAACATGGTGAACCATCACAGTACCTGGGGTGTAGCATGGTGAACCATCACACTTCCTGGGCTGTAACATGGTGAACCATCACAGTACCTGGGGTGTAGCATGGTGAACCATCACACTACCTGGGGTGTAGCATGGTAAACCATCACACTACCTGGGGTGTAGCATGGTGAACCATCACACTACCTGGGCTGTAGCATGGTGAACCATCACTACCTTGCCTGTAGGATGGTAAACCATCACACTACCTGGGGTGTAGCATGGTGAACCATCACACTACCTGGGGTGTAGCATGGTGAACCATCACACTACCTGGGGTGTAGCATGGTGAACCATCACACTACCTGGGGTGTAGCATGGTGAACCATCACACTACCTGGGGTGTAGCATGGTGAACCATCACACTACCTGGGGTGTAGCATGGTGAACCATCACACTACCTGGGGTGTAGGATGGTAAACCATCACACTACCTGGGGTGTAGCATGGTGAACCATCACACTACCTGGGGTGTAGCATGGTAAACCATCACACTACCTGGGGTGTAGCATGGTGAACCATCACACTACCTGGGGTGTAGCATGGTGAACCATCACACTACCTGGGGTGTAGCATGGTGAACCATCACATTACCTGGGGTGTAGGATGGTAAACCATCACACTACCTGGAGTGTAGCATGGTAAACCATCACACTACCTGGGGTGTAGCATGGTGAACCATCACACTACCTGGGGTGTAGCATGGTAAACCATCACACTACCTGGGGTGTAGCATGGTGAACCATCACACTACCTGGGGTGTAGCATGGTGAACCATCACACTACCTGGGGTGTAGCATGATGAACCATCACACTACCTGGGGTGTAACATGGTGAGCCATCACACTACCAGCGGTGTAGCATGGTGAACCATCACTCTTCCTGTGGTGTAGCATGGTGAATCATCACACTACCTGTGGTGTAGCATGGTGAACCATCACACTAACTGGGGTGTAGCATGGTGAACCATCACACTAACTGGGGTGTAGCATGGTGAACCATCACACTACCTGGGGTGTAGCATGGTGAACCATCACACTACCTGGAGTGTAGCATGGTGAACCATCACACTACCTGGGGTGTAGCATGGTGAACCATCACACTTCCTGGGGTGTAGCATGGTGAACCATCACACTACCTGGAGTGTAGCATGGTGAACCATCACACTACCTGGGGTGTAGCATGGTGAACCATCACACTACCTGGAGTGTAGCATGGTGAACCATCACACTACCTGGGCTGTACCATGGTGAACCGTCACACTACCTGGCATGTAGACTCACGTATCTGTTGAGTTTACCGTGAGTTTACCTGTAGAGGGTGTCGGGGTCAACGCCCCCGCTGCTCGGTCTGAGACCAGGCCTCATGGTGGGTCAGGGTGGCTGTTATTGCTGGCCGCATGCAAAGTGGCGTACGAACCACAGCCCGGTGGTCAAGTAGTGACTAAGTGCCTGTCCAATGCCAGTATTTACACTTTTTTCAAGAGGATCAGATATGGTATACAGTCTCTCAGTTCTTACCTACCCTTCCCCCCCGGTCATGGACGGAGCCGCGGGGGCGTTAACCCCCTCGAACACCCTCCAGGTATACCCACGAATACCTAGATCATACATCTCTAACTAATGATTTCTCTTTGCCTATATATAATTCTCTTAACTGCAACATCACTCCAATACCAACCTCCTAGAAACGTTCAACGTACCATGTAGAAACCTGGATGAGAGAACAAGATTGTAAACTGCACACTAATTTATAGTGTTATTATTACTACCTGTCTACATGTGTATTACGTGTCCATGTGTGTGTTGCCTGTCCACATGTGTTACCTGCTTAAGTGTGTTTTGTTCATAAGTGTATGTGTTACCTGTTCATGTGTTTGTTGCCTGTCCATGTGTGTGTGTCTTACCTGTCCTATTGTGTGTCTGTGTGTGTGTGTGTGGTGTTACATGTGTGTTACGTGTGTGTGTTACCTGTTAAGTGTGGATGTTATTTGAAGTGTTTACCTGTCCAAGTGTGTTACCTGTCTGTGTGTGTTACCAGGCCATGTGTATGTGTTACGAGGCCATGTGTGTGTTACCAAGCCATGTGAGTTACCAGGCCATATGTGTTAGCCTGGTAACACATCCACATGGTCTGCTATGTGTATGTGTTACTAGACCATGTGTGTTCCAAGGCCATGTATGTGTGTTGCCAGGCCATGTGCATATGTTACCAGGCTATATGTATTACACGGCCATGTGTGTGTGTTTCCAGGGTGTGTGTGTGTGCGTTACCAGGCCATGTGTGTTACCAGACTGTGTATGTGTTACACGGCCACGTGTGTTACCAGGCTGTGTGTGTGTGTTACCAGGCCATGTGTATGTGTTACCTGGTGTTGCGTCCTCTGATTGGACCCAAGGTTAATAATTAATATTGTGTGAACATACTTTGCTATTCACTTAATACTATATTACCTATGGCATTATTAATAGCTAAAATAATTATTATTGTACTTTATAGTAATATCTACCCTTATATTGTTAGCTATGTGGATAGGTAGGATGCTGATTCTAAGTGATAGGCGCTTCACTGTGAGTAGCAACCTGGCTAACTGTCGTTAGGTTGTTTGTGTCTGACGGTCCCTCGCACCGTCGACGTTAGACTTGTAGTAGTAGTCTCAAGTCAGTCTGGGCTTGTATAGCCAAGGGAACATACCTCACTCAGTTACTCGCTGACCTCTCATAAGAGACGTGTCAAGTTCTCTCTGGTGGTCGATTTCCTTTTGTAGTTGATTTTCTTTCTTAAGTTTGTCACTTTCGAGTTATCCATACTCTGGTGAATTATTCGTTCAGTTCACTGAATAAGTCATGTTGGCCTTTGTATGTTAATCTGTGGTGTAAGCTTTTATAATTCATGCTGGATGGAAATAAGACTAAGTCTGTCACTTACGAGTTCTTGTATACTCCGAATTAATAGTTCAACTAAGTCTTAGTAACCATTTTGGGTTACGTTGTGGATAAATCTTAGTAACCATTGTAGATTACCTTATGATGTGTATAATTGGTGAAGTTTGTACAAAGTTTGACCTTATGAGGTCGATTTATGCATATCAATATACTGGTACGTACCAAGAGAATTACAAGAGTTAAACTCCCTGTTTTATGTCAATGTCCTAACATTATACAAGCATATATTCAGCTAAACTTTACTAGTAAAGATTCTAAGTTTTAGTTACTTGTTTTGTAATCACGAATTATTATTACAATTTATTGTTACGAAACCGTAAACAGGACGTCTGTTCAACAAGAATATACTAACTTAACTCTACAGTGCTGTATAGCCCTTGTGGCTTAGCGCTTCTTTTTTGATTATAATAATAATAATAATAATAACTCTACAGTGCTTTCGAGAAGTTCAAGATGATTATTATAATCGAGGGGAAGCGCTAAACCCGTAGGATTATACAGCGCCTGGGGGGGGGTGGATGTGGAAGGCATTCAGGCTTAATTCGGGGAACTGGAGCACAGATCCAATTCCCTAAATCAAGAGTCCCTCGCCAACATCAAGGAACCTTCGTTGAGGGGTTAAGAAGACGAGTATTGTAACGCCTGGCTGTGTGTGTGTGTGTGTGTGTGTGTGTGTGTGTGTGTGTGTGTGTCGTACACAATCGTGTTTCACACTCACTCATACACTCCATAATACACAACACTCTCTCTTCTCATTCTAAGATGTATTTAAATACCTATAAATACGCATATTCACATATCTTTAAATTGATTGCCATAAACATACATATATTATTTACTGTCTTACTGTACTTACTTTCCTGAAAGCTCGTCAGTCTTAATGAAAAGTTTGAATTGCTTCTGGTCTGTGTAGGTTCCTATTTTCTGGGAGGAAAAAACTGGAAAAAACTGAAATACAAATATTATTATAATAATAATTATTGGTACAAAGAATTATTCTATATTATAATAATAATAATTATTGGTACAAAGAATTATTCTATAACAATGACGCTTGCCTACCATTTTTGACAAGCTTGCACTAGTTGGCGGAATATTCAACATTTTTCTCTGAACTGCATGTAAGTCTTCATCCCGAACACCTACTTATGATTTATTAGCTCTGAAGTACCTACCTATCAGTGACGGATCATTTCATCACTCCTACTACCGTCTCCAGTAATTATTCCTTGTACTGGATTGATGAACCACAAGATGGCGAGAATGTCCATAATAAAGTTAACAAAATGTTCCACGTTTGTCTTAAGCATGTAATTATGGGTAGTGTATAACATTAATATAATATCACAACTATACAGTAAAATCTATTAGCACGACACACTAGAATAATACAACTACACAATATATAAACTACAACCACTATACACCAAACAAAATTGTTGCCACTATACACTACATATTGATGTATATTACTTTAAGACATCCACTCTCTTAAACCAACACGTTCACTATACTACAGTGATATTGTCTTGGTCTTATGATAGAACACGTTCACTATACTACAGTGACATTGTCTTGGTCTTATGATAGAACACGTTCACTATACTACAGTGATATTGTCTTGGTCCTGTGGTAGAGCACATTCACTATACTACAGTGACTGTCTTGGTCTTATGATAGAACACGTTCACTATACTACAATGACATTGTTTTGGTCTTATGATAGAACACGTTCACTATACTACAGTGACATTGTCTTGGTCTTATGATAGAACACGTTCACTATACTACAGTGACATTGTCTTGGTCTTATGATAGAACACGTTCACTATACTACAATGACATTGTTTTGGTCTTATGATAGAACACGTTCACTATACTACAGTGACATTGTCTTGGTCTTATGATAGAACAGGTGCAACTGTTGTTGCTGATAGTGTTACACAGACCATCTGTTATTGCTCTACAAGACACACTTCTAACCACCTTCACTGGATCCCTCCCTCATTATCTTTGACAGATTGTTATAGCCTATCCGCTACAGTACGTGGCCTTGGATATAGAAGAAGTCTCAGATACACTGAGATTTAAGAGCCCTGGTATTAAATATTGCAACCTAGATAAGTACGAACACTTTGCGTATGGTAACATAAAACGTCTGTGATGTAACAATGGTAGACTCAGGCTGTGATATCATTGTCGGTGAGAGAACAATGTAGTTGTTACTTCTAAACCTCCCAAACCTGAATCTTCTACATGTATATATTGTATGTTAGTGCATGTTTTTTTTTTATTATTCAGTTGTTCATGTGTGTTACTGTACTGATGTTCTGTATTACTGTTCTATTCTTCTGTGCTACTGTACTGTTCTACTGTGTTACTGTACTGTAGTTCTGTACTGGTCTTCTGTGTTACAATATTGGACTTCCGTGTTATTGTATTGGTCTTCTACGTTACTATAAAGGTCTTCGGTGTTATTGTACAGGTCTTATGTGTTACTGGACCGGTCATCTCTGTTACTGCGCTGGTCTTCTGTGTTAGTCTACTGGTTTTCTGTTACTATACTGGTCTTCTGTGTTACTATACTGGTCTGTATTACTACACTGGTCTTCTGTGCTACTGCGCTGGTCTTCTGTGCTACTGCGCTGGTCTTCTGTGCTACTGCGCTGGTCTTCTGTGCTACTGCGCTGGTCTTCTGTGCTACTGCGCTGGTCTTCTGTGCTACTGCGCTGGTCGTCTGTGCTACTGCGCTGGTCGCCTGTGCTACTGCGCTGGTCTTCTGTGCTACTGCGCTGGTCTTCTGTGCTACTGCGCTGGTCTTCTGTGCTACTGCGCTGGTCTTCTGTGCTACTGCGCTGGTCGTCTGTGCTACTGCGCTGGTCGTCTGTGCTACTGCGCTGGTCGTCTGTGCTACTGCGCTGGTCTTCTGTGCTACTGCGCTGGTCTACTGTTACTGCACTGTTCTTGTATGTTGCAGCATTGTTACTGTGATTTACTTTCATCGAGTTATTGTATTGTTCTTCTGTGATCTACTGTTTTTTTGTTTTATGTGTTTTAACGTGTTAACATGTTCCATGTGCTTCTATGCTGTTTTATGCGGTACGGTGCTGTTGAAGGTGTTATTGCACTTTAGACTCACGCAAGTACCATGGTTGATAACTCATCAACCATGGTACTTGTGCTACTGAGTTATCAACCATGGTACTTGTGCTACTGAGTTATCAACCATGGTACTTGTGCTACTGAGTCATCAACCATGGTACTTGTGCTACTGAGTTATCAACCATGGTACTTGTGCTACTGAGTTATCAACCATGGTACTTGTGCTACTGAGTCATCAACCATGGTACTTGTGCTACTGAGTCATCAACCATGGTACTTGTGCTACTGAGTTATCAACCATGGTACTTGTGCTACTGAGTTATCAACCATGGTACTTGTGCTACTGAGTTATCAACCATGGTACTTGTGCTACTGAGTTATCAACCATGGTACTTGTGCTACTGAGTTATCAACCATGGTACTTGTGCTACTGAGTTATCAACCATGGTACTTGTGCTACTGAGTTATCAACCATGGTACTTGTGCTACTGAGTTATCAACCATGGTACTTGTGCTACTGAGTTATCAACCATGGTACTTGTGCTACTGAGTTATCAACCATGGTACTTGTGCTACTGAGTTATCAACCATGGTACTTGTGCTACTGAGTCATCAACCATGGTACTTGTGCTACTGAGTCATCAACCATGGTACTTGTGCTACTGAGTCATCAACCATGGTACTTGTGCTACTGAGTTATCAACCATGGTACTTGTGCTACTGAGTTATCAACCATGGTACTTGTGCTACTGAGTTATCAACCATGGTACTTGTGCTACTGAGTTATCAACCATGGTACTTGTGCTACTGAGTTATCAACCATGGTACTTGTGCTACTGAGTTATCAACCATGGTACTTGTGCTACTGAGTCATCAACCATGGCACTTGTGCTACTAAGTCAGTAGCACAAGTGCCATGGTTGATAACTCATTAGCACAAGTACCATTGTGTACAAATCTCTAGCACAAGTACCATGGTATACAACTCACTAGCACAAGTACCATGGCGTACAACTCACTAGCACAAGTACCATGGTGTACAACTCACTAGCACAAGTACCATGGTATACAACTCACTAGCACAAGTACCATGGTATACAACTCACTAGCACAAGTACCATGGTGTACAACTCACTAGCACAAGTACCATGGTGTACAACTCACTAGCACAAGTACCATGGTGTACAACTCACTAGCACAAGTACCATGGTATACAACTCACTAGCACAAGTACCATGGTGTACAACTCACTAGCACAAGTACCATGGTATACAACTCACTAGCACAAGTACCATGGTGTACAACTCACTAGCACAAGTACCATGGTGTACAACTCACTAGCACAAGTACCATGGCGTACAACTCACTAGCACAAGTACCATGGCGTACAACTCACTAGCACAAGTACCATGGTGTACAACTCACTAGCACAAGTACCATGGTATACAACTCACTAGCACAAGTACCATGGTGTACAAATATCTAGCACAAGTACCATGGTGTGCAACTCACTAGCACAAGTACCATGGTATACAACTCACTAGCACAAGTACCATGGTGTACAACTCACTAGCACAAGTACCATGGTATACAACTCACTAGCACAAGTACCATGGTGTACAACTCACTAGCGCAAGTACCATGGCGTACAACTCACTAGCACAAGTACCATGGTGTACAACTCACTAGCACAAGTACCATTGTATACAACTCACTAGCACAAGTACCATGGTGTACAACTCACTAGCACAAGTACCATGGTGTACAAATATCTAGCACAAGTACCATGGTGTACAACTCACTAGCACAAGAACTGTGGTGTACAACTCACTAGCACAAGTACCATGGTGTACAACTCACTAGCACATGTACCATGGTGTACAACTCACTAGTACAAGTACCATGGTGTACAAATCTCTAGCAGATGTACCATGGTATACAACGCACAAGTACCATGGTGTACAACTCACTAGCACAAGTACCATGGTGTACAACTCACTAGCACAAGTATCATGGTGTACAACTCACTAGCACAAGTACCATGGTGTACAACTCACTAACACAAGTACCATGGTGTACAACTCACTAGCACAAGTACCATGGTATACAACTCACTAGCACAAGAACTATGGTGTATAACTCACTAGCACAAGTACCATGGTGTACAACTCACTAGTACACGTACCATGGTGTACAAATCTCTAGCAGATGTACCATGGTATACAACGCACAAGTACCATGGTGTACAACTCACTAGCACAAGTACCATGGTGTACAACTCACTAGCACAAGCACCATGGTGTACAAATCTCTAGCACTAGTACAATGGTGTACAAATCTCTAGCACAAATACCATGGTGTACAAATCTCTAGCACAAGTACCTGGAGTTTACCTGGAGAGAGTTCCGGGGGTCAACGCCCCCGCGGCCCGGTCTGTGACCAGGCCTCCTGGTGGATCAGAGCCTGATCAACCAGGCTGCTACTGCTGGCTGCACGCAAACCAACGTACGAGCCACAGCCCGGCTGATCAGGAACCGACTTTAGGTGCTTGTCCAGTGCCAGCTTGAAGACTGCCATGGGTCTGTTGGTAATCCCCCTTATGTATGCTGGGAGGCAGTTGAACAGTCTCGGGCCCCTGACACTTATTGTATGGTCTCTTTACGTGCTAATGACACCCCTGCTTTTCATTGGGGGGATGTTGCATCGTCTGCCATGTCTTTTGCTTTCGTAGTGAGTGATTTTCGTGTGCAAGTTCGGTACTAGTCCCTCTGGATTTTCCAGGTGTATATAATCATGTATCTCTCCCGCCTGCGTTCCAGGGAATACAGGTTCAGGAACCTCAAGCGCTCCCAGTAATTGAGGTGTTTTATCTCCGTTATGCGCGCCGTGAAGGTTCTCTGTACATTTTCTAGGTCAGCAATTTCACCTGCTTTGAAAGGTGCTGTTAGTGTGCAGCAATATTCCAGCCTAGATAGAACAAGTGACCTGAAGAGTGTCATCATAGTGTACAACTCACTAGCCCAAGTACCATGGTGCACAAATTTCTAGCACTAGTACCACGGTGTACAAATCTCTTGCATAAATACCATGATGTACAAATCTCTAGCACAAGTACCATGGTGTACAACTCACTAGCACAAGTACCATGGTATACAAATCTCTAGCACAAGTGCCATAGTGTACAAATCTCTAGCACAAGTACCATGGTGTACAACTCACTAGCACAAGTACCATGGTGAACAACTCACTAGCACAAGTACCATGGTCTACAACTCACTAGCACAAGTACCATGGTGTACAACTCACTAGCACAAGTACCGTAGTGTACAAATCTCTAGCACAAGTACCATGGTGTACAACTCACTAGCACAAGTACCATGGTGTACAACTCACTAGCACAAGTACCATGGTGTACAACTCACTAGCACAAGTACCATGGTGTACAACTCACTAATACAAATACCATGGTGTACGACTGACTAGCACAAGTACCATGGTGTACAACTCACTAGCACAAGTACCATGGTGTACAAATATCTAGCACAAGTACCATGGTGTACAACTCACTAGCACAAGTACCATGGCGTACAACTCACTAGCACAAGTACCATGGTGTACAACTCACTAGCACAAGTACCATGGCATACAACTCACTAGCACAAGTACCATGGTGTACAAATATCTAGCACAAGTACCATGGTGTGCAACTCACTAGCACAAGAACTATGGTGTATAACTCACTAGCACAAGTACCATGGTGTACAACTCACTAGCACAAGTACCATGGTGTACAACTCACTAGCACATGTACCATGGCGTACAACTCACTAGTACAAGTACCATGGTGTACAAATCTCAAGCAGATGTACCATGGTATACAACGCACAAGTACCATGGTGTACAACTCACTAGCACAAGTACCATGGTGTACAACTCACTAGCACAAGTATCATGGTGTACAACTCACTAGCACAAGTACCATGGTATACAACTCACTAGCACATGTACCATGGTGTACAACTCACTAGTACACGTACCATGGTGTACAAATCTCTAGCAGATATACCATGGTATACAACGCACAAGTACCACGGTGTACAACTCACTAGCACAAGTACCATGGTGTATAAATCTCTAGCACTAGTACAATGGTGTACAAATCTCTAGCACAAATACCATGGTGTACAAATCTCTAGCACAAGTACCTGGAGTTTACCTGGAGAGAGTTCCGGGGGTCAACGCCCCCGCGGCCCGGTCTGTGACCAGGACTCCTGGTGGATCAGAGCCTGATCAACCAGGCTGTTACTGCTGGCTGCACGCAAACCAACGTACGAGCCACAGCCCGGCTGATCAGGAACCGACTTTAGGTGCTTGTCCAGTGCCAGCTTGAAGACTGCCAGGGGTCTGTTGGTAATCCCCCTTATGTATGCTGGGAGGCAGTTGAACAGTCTCGGGCCCCTGACACTTATTGTATGGTCTCTTAACGTGCTAGTGACACCCCTGCTTTTCATTGGGGGGATGTTGCATCGTCTGCCATGTCTTTTGCTTTCGTAGTGAGTGATTTTCGTGTGCAAGTTCGGTACTAGTCCCTCTAGGATTTTCCAGGTGTATATAATCATGTATCTCTCCCGCCTGCGTTCCAGGGAATACAGGTTCAGGAACCTCAAGCGCTCCCAGTAATTGAGGTGTTTTATCTCCGTTATGCGCGCCGTGAAGGTTCTCTGTACATTTTCTAGGTCAGCAATTTCACCTGCTTTGAAAGGTGCTGTTAGTGTGCAGAAATATTCCAGCCTAGATAGAACAAGTGACCTGAAGAGTGTCATCATGGTGTACAACTCACTAGCCCAAGTACCATGGTGCACAAATTTCTAGCACTAGTACCACGGTGTACAAATCTCTTGCATAAATACCATGATGTACAAATCTCTAGCACAAGTACCATGGTGTACAACTCACTAGCACAAGTACCATGGTATACAAATCTCTAGCACAAGTGCCATAGTGTACAAATCTCTAGCACAAGTACCATGGTGTACCTTTCACTAGCACAAGTACCATGGTGTAGAACTCACTAGCACAAGTACCATGGTGTACAACTCAATAGCACAAGTACCATGGTCTACAACTCACTAGCACAAGCACCATGGTGTACAACTCACTAGCACAAGTACCATGGTGTACAACTCACTAGCACAAGTACCATGGTGTACAACTCACTAGCACAAGTACCATGGTGTACAACTCACTAGCACAAGTACCATGGTGCAAAACTCACTAGCACAAGTACCATGGTCTACAACTCACTAGCACAAGTACCATGGTATACAACTCGCTAGCACAAGTACCATGGTGTGCATCTCTACAAGTGTCATGGTGTATAACTCACTAGTACAAGTGCCATGATGTACAACTCACTAGTACAAGTGCCATGGTGTACAATTCACTAGCACAAGTGCCATGGTGTACAATTCACTAGCACAAGTACCATGGTGTACAACTCACTAGCAAAAGTTCCATGGTGTACAACTCACTAGTACAAGTACCATGGTGCACAACTCACTAGCACAAGTACCATGGTGTACAACTCACTAGTACAAGTACCATGGTGTGCAACTCACTAGTACAAGCACCATGGTGTACAACTCACTTGCACAAGTACCATGATGAACAACTCACTAGCGCATGTACCATGTTGTACAACTCACTAGCACAAGCACCATGGTGTACAACTCACTAGCACAAGTGCCGTGATGTACAACTCACTAGTACAAGTACCATGGTGTACAACTCACTAGCACAAGTACCATGGTGTACAACTCACTAGCACAAGTGCCATGATGTACAACTCACTAGTACAAGTACATGATGTACAACTCACTAGCACAAGTACCATGGTGTACAACTCACTAGCACAAGTACCATGGTGTACAACTCACTAGCTCAAGTACCGTGATGTACAACTCACCAGCAGAAGTACCATTGTGTACAACTCTCTAGTACAAGTACCATGATGTACAACTCACTAGCACAAGTACCGTGGTGTACAACTCACCAGCACAAGTACCGTGATGTACAACTCACTTACGCAAGTACCATGGTGTACAACTCACTAGTACAGGTACCATGATGTACAACTCACCAGCACAAGTACCATGGTGTACAACTCACTAGCACAAGTACCATGGTGTACAACTCACTAGCACAAGTACCATGGTGTACAACTCACTAGCACAAGTACCATGGTGTACAACTCAATAGTACAAGTACCATGGTGTACAACTCACCAGCACAAGTACCGTGATGTACAACTCACTTACGCAAGTACCATGATGTACAACTCACTCACGCAAGTACCATGATGTACAACTCACCAGCACAAGTACCATGGTGTACAACTCACTAGTACAAGTACCATGGTGTACAACTCACTAGTACAAGTATCATGATGTACAACTCACTAGCACAAGTACCGTGATGTACAACTCACTCACGCAAGTACCATGATGTACAACTCACCAGCACAAGTACCATGGTGTACAACTCACTAGTACAAGTATCATGATGTACAACTCACTAGCACAAGTACCGTGATGTACAACTCACTCACGCAAGTACCATGATGTACAACTCACCAGCACAAGTACCATGGTGTACAACTCACTAGTACAAGTACCATGGTGTACAACTCACTAGTACAAGTACCATGGTGTACAATTCACCAGCACAAGTACCATGGTGTACAAGTCACTAGTACAAGTACCATGATGTACAACTCACTAGCACAAGTACCATGGTGTACAAGTCACTAACACAAGTACCATGATGTACAAGTCACTAGCACAAGTACCATGATGTAAAACTCACCAGCACAAGTACCATGGTGCACAAGTCACTAGTACAAGTACCATGATGTACAACTCACTAGCACAAGTACCATGGTGTACAAGTCACTAGTACAAGTACCATGGTGTACAAGTCAGTAGCACAAGTACCGTGATGTACAACTCACTTGCACAAGTACCATGGTGTACAACTCACTAGCACAAGTACCGTGATGTACAATTCACTAGCACAAGTACCATGGTGTACAAGTCACTAGCACAAGTACCATGATGTACAACTCACTAGCACAAGTACCATGGTGTACAACTCACTAGCACAAGTACCGTGATGTACAACTCACTAGCACAAGTACCATGATGTACAACTCACTAGCACACTGCTCATAATTCACACAGTGCACATGTATGTAGGTAACCTCTAATCAAAGACAGTCTACATAACACAGTGTAGTTACAATCACAAACAAACAACATACAACTTTAGCAGAGACTTGAGTTAACGAAGTTTGGCAAATATTAATTTTATTCAGCAATTAGAATATAGGAGTAATACTCTTCCTACAGTAAACAGACATAAAACACCGGTAAAGTACAATCGTATATTACAAGATAATTAAAAGTCTGTGATTTTCCAGGCGATCTGTGACCCTTATCAGTTTAATTAACACATTCCAGTAAAATAATAATTGTTATCCATAAAATTAGGATAATCTACGTGGATATTGTTAAATGTTTAACACTAAATTGTAAAACTAAGTCACTAGAATAAATATAATATAGCTTATTCAAATGGAGAGAAGGAAGCAAAAGACTCCGCCAAGAATTGAACACTAGTCTGGTGGTTTAGAGACATGCGTGTTGACTGGTGGTTTAGAGACATGCGTGTTGACAGGTGGTTTAGAGACATGCGTGTTGACTGGTGGTTTAGAGATATACGTGTTGACTGGTGGTTTAGAGACATGCGTGTTGACTGGTGGTTTAGAGATATGCGTGTTGACTGGTGGTTTAGAGATATACGTGTTGACTGGTGGTTTAGAGATATACGTGTTGACTGGTGGTTTAGAGACATACGTGTTGACTGGTGGTTTAGAGACATGCGTGTTGACTGGTGGTTTAGAGATATACGTGTTGACTGGTGGTTTAGAGACATGCGTGTTGACTGGTGGTTTAGAGATATGCGTGTTGACTGGTGGTTTAGAGATATACGTGTTGACTGGTGGTTTAGAGACATGCGTGTTGACTGGTGGTTTAGAGATATGCGTGTTGACTGGTGGTTTAGAGATATACGTGTTGACTGGTGGTTTAGAGATATACGTGTTGACTGGTGGTTTAGAGACATACGTGTTGACTGGTGGTTTAGAGACATGCGTGTTGACTGGTGGTTTAGAGACATGAGTGTTGACCACTGCACCACAGAGTACCGACCTTTAGTTATTAAGTTATACTGTAAGTCAACGGTAGTGTTGGCAATATGATGAACTGTAGATGAGTTCTGTCAAAACTAGCAAAAGTAGAAAGCAATTTTTCTTTATCATCAGCATCATATTTTTAATAATAGCACTACTGGTTATACTATTATTATTATTATTATTATTATTATTATTATTATTCAGGTACAGAGAAATGCCAATGTCAGAATTGGCTCACTGTATTCCACTACACTACTGGACTTACACTATTGGGAACTTCTAAAATCTTGAAATTATACTAGTTGGATCGAAGAGGAGAAGAAAGTATAATGTTTCAGAGCTGGACAACAGTGGCAGGGGTGGACAGACAGAAATGTCACACTCTGCAGGGACTAGTAACAAATATGATGACTGAAACAATCATTTACAAGAGCAGGAGACAGGTTAGAAAAAAGCAAAACTACAATAAATGAACTAAGAGAGAGAACGATGAAGAAACTCTTGATCAACTGGACGGGAGATAAACATTGTCTTAGTGTACATTGAAACCCCTGGACAATACTTAAGTATGAATATAATAATGGTATACAATACCGACAAGTAGTGTAGAGAAAATTTCTCCAGGAAGGGGGGTATCAGTCCCCTTCACCCCTTTTCAGCCCTGAGGGGGCAGAGCCCTCTCAGAGGAGGCAAGCATCTTGTTTACTGTCACATCAAGTCATTACAAGCAGCTGCTTAACCAGCGTGTACCTGTCACAGGTGACGTCACCTCCTTGCAAGGGATCAGTGTTGCAACCAGTGTGAGTTAACAAGAGTAATAATCTTTGTACCGCAACAGGAAACTCCTACCTCACTTTATACACATGTGGGACAATAATTGAATCATTGTTTTCACAAAAAGCATTCTCGAATATAAATATATCTTCGTCTTATACAAATTTTGATTCATTTATAATTAATAATTAACTATACAACTATGAAATAGTTACTATCCTACTGTACAATTATGATATACTCCTTAGTGTTAAGTAGACTGTAAGCCAATAATGTTAAGTTGGCCCATAATGCCTAGGCATAATAGAGGCTCTCTTTGTATTGCAACACACTATTGTAAATACAAAATCTCAATGTACTGTTTGCAAAGACTTAAAGAAAATAATAAATTCTCAGTGATCGAAATATATCAAGTAATCAAGCTTCTAGTATAGCTTTTGGAGTTTGGTAAGCCACAACAGTGCCAGGTTCCCGGCCACAACAGTGCCAGGTTCCCGGCCACAACAGTGCCAGGTTCCCGGCCACAACAGTGCCAGGTTCCCGGCCACAACAGTGCCAGGTTCCCGGCCACAACAGTGCCAGGTTCCCGGCCACAACAGTGCCAGGTTCCCGGCCACAACAGTGCCACGTTCCCAGCCACAACAGTGCCAGGTTCCCGGCCACAACAGTGCCAGGTTCCCGGCCACAAGAGTGCCAGGTTCCCGGTCACAACAGTGCCACTTTCCCAGCCACAACAGTGCCACGTTCCCGGCCACAACAGTGCCACGTTCCAGGCCACAACAGTACCACGTTCCCGGCCACAACAGTGCCACGTTCCCAGCCACAACAGTGCCACGTTCCCGGCCACGACAGTGTCAGGTTCCCGGCCACGACAGTGCCAGGTTCCCGCCCACAACAGTGCCAGTTTCCCGCCCATAACAGTGCCAGGTTCCCAACCACAACAGTGCCAGGTTCCCGCCCACAACAGTGCCAGGTTCCAGGTCACAACAGTGCCAGGTTCCCGGCCACAACAGTGCCTGGTTCCCGACCACAACAGTGCCAGGTTCCCGGCCACAACAGTGCCAGGTTCCCGACCACAACAGTGCCAGGTTCCCGCCCACAACAGTGCCAGGTTCCCGGCCACAACAGTGCCACGTTCCCGGCCACAACAGTGCCACGTTCCCGGCCACAACAGTGCCACGTTCCCGGTCACAACAGTGCCACGTTCCCGGCCACAACAGTGCCACGTTCCCGCCCACAACAGTGCCAGGTTCCCGGCCACAACAGTGCCACGTTCCCGGCCACAACAGTGCCACGTTCCCGGCCACAACAGTGCCACGTTCCCGGTCACAACAGTGCCACGTTCCCAGCCACAACAGTGCCACGTTCCCGGCCACGACAGTGCCAGGTTCCCGCCCACAACAGTGCCAGTTTCCCGCCCACAACAGTGCCAGGTTCCCAACCACAACAGTGCCAGGTTCCCGCCCACAACAGTGCAAGGTTCCAGGTCACAACAGGGCCAGGTTTCCGCCCACAACAGTGCCAGGTTTCCGCCCACAACAGTGTCAGGTTTCCGCCCACAACAGTGCCAGGTTTCCGCCCACAACAGTGCCAGGTTCCCGGCCACAACAGTGCCAGGTTCCCGGCCACAACAGTGCCAGGTTCCCGGCCACAACAGTGCCAGTTTCCCGGCCACAACAGTGCCAGCTTCCCGCCCACAACAGTGCCAGTTTCCCGGCCACAACAGTGCCATGTTCCCCGCCACAACAGTGCCAGTTTTATGCCAGACTAAACAATATGATATTGAGAATCTCAGAATATTGAAAAAAAAGAATTCTGCTGCAATTACATATTAATGTTTTAGTCTAAAACTATAAGGTTCAACACTGAATTAATTCTGAACAACTCTCGGCTTTACAGGTTTGTGGTGTTCTCTGCGCTTAACACTGTGAATTTACTGCAGTTATTGATAATGACAAGTGTCGACTTATTGGTGGTCCTAATACTGCACACCTTAATACATCCAGGTGACTACTGTTACACCCTAGTAAACTCTGGTGTAGACTCGTGGGAACCAGGTGACTACTGTCATACCCTAGTAAACCCTGGTGTAGACTCGTGGGAACCAGGTGACTACTGTCACACCCTAGTAAACTCTGGTGTACTCGTGGGAACCAGGTGACTACTGTCACACCCTAGTAAACTCTGGTGTAGACTCGTGGGAACCAGGTGACTACTGTCACACCCTAGTAAACTCTCGTGTAGACTCGTGGGAACCAGGTGACTACTGTCACACACTAGTAAACTCTGGTGTAGACTCGTGGGAACCAGGTGACTACTGTCACACCCTAGTAAACTCTGGTGTAGACTCGTGGGAACCAGGTGACTACTGTCACACCCTAGTAAACTCTGGTGTAGACTCGTGGGAACCAGGTGACTACTGTCACACCCTAGTAAACTCTGGTGTAGACTCGTGGGAACCAGGTGACTACTGTTACACCCTAGTAAACTCTGGTGTAGACTCGTGGGAACCAGGTGACTACTGTTACACCCTAGTAAACTCTGGTGTAGACTCGTGGGAACCAGGTGACTACTGTCATACCCTAGTAAACCCTGGTGTAGACTCGTGGGAACCAGGTGACTACTGTCACACCCTAGTAAACTCTGGTGTAGACTCGTGGGAACCAGGTGACTACT
The DNA here is from genome assembly GCF_038502225.1 of Cherax quadricarinatus. Lineage (NCBI taxonomy): Eukaryota > Metazoa > Arthropoda > Malacostraca > Decapoda > Parastacidae > Cherax > Cherax quadricarinatus. The sequence goes on from NC_091340.1 coordinate 14,962,954, forward strand.
GTCACACCCTAGTAAACTCTGGTGTAGACTCGTGGGAACCAGGTGACTACTGTCACACCCTAGTAAACTCTGGTGTAGACTCGTGGGAACCAGGTGACTACTGTCACACCCTAGTAAACTCTCGTGTAGACTCGTGGGAACCAGGTGACTACTGTCACACACTAGTAAACTCTGGTGTAGACTCGTGGGAACCAGGTGACTACTGTCATACCCTAGTAAACTCTGGTGTAGACTCGTGGGAACCAGGTGACTACTGTCACACCCTAGTAAACTCTGGTGTAGACTCGTGGGAACCAGGTGACTACTGTCACACCCTAGTAAACTCTGGTGTAGACTCGTGGGAACCAGGTGACTACTGTTACACCCTAGTAAACTCTGGTGTAGACTCGTGGGAACCAGGTGACTACTGTCACACCCTAGTAAACTCTGGTGTAGACTCGTGGGAACCAGGTGACTACTGTTACACCCTAGTAAACTCTGGTGTAGACTCGTGGGAACCAGGTGACTACTGTCACACCCTAGTAAACTCTGGTGTAGACTCGTGGGAACCAGGTGACTACTGTTACACCCTAGTAAACTCTGGTGTAGACTCGTGGGAACCAGGTGACTACTGTTACACCCTAGTAAACTCTGGTGTAGACTCGTGGGAATCAGGTGACTACTGTCACACCCTAGTAAACTCTGGTGTAGACTCGTGGGAACCAGGTGACTACTGTCACACACTAGTAAACTCTGGTGTAGACTCGTGGGAACCAGGTGACTACTGTTACACCCTAGTAAACTCTGGTGTAGACTCGTGGGAACCAGGTGACTACTGTCACACACTAGTAAACTCTGGTGTAGACTCGTGGGAACCAGGTGACTACTGTCACACACTAGTAAACTCTGGTGTAGACTCGTGGGAACCAGGTGACTACTGTTACACCCTAGTAAACTCTGGTGTAGACTCGTGGGAACCAGGTGACTACTGTCACACCCTAGTAAACTCTGGTGTAGACTCGTGGGAACCAGGTAACTTTTTTTTTTATATTTTTATTTAAAAGAACACATTACAAGACATAAATAAATAAAAGAATACAATAATGAACCGTTTGCAATTACAATGAACTACCAAACAATGGTTATAAATGACCATAATTTTTAAAGGGGTGGACCGGTAAGCCAGCGGAAGGCCTCGGTCAGATGACCAAAAGCTCCAAAGGCGGGTCATCATCTGACTAAGACCCGCGTCAGGAAACATTTGTCCTGTTTCCTGACGAACCTTACCTAACCTAACCTAATGAACTACCAGCAACCCCATAACATACCCTAAGTGTTACAGTCATATGTGTATTAAAGGATATACCGTCACCTAACAATGAAAAGAACAGGATAACACCTTCACAGAAAAAAAACATTAACAAAGTCTAAACCTACACTTCACGCCTGTTATACACTACACTAAGACCCTCTCTCGCGAAATGCAACAGATGTTATGATTCATCATACGAAGGATTAAATTATACATTACAAATGTTAAACAAAAGACAAGCCTAAACCTACAATAAAATTGCAAAAACATACCACAATAATACTTGCCGCAATAAGCAGGAAACTCTTAACATGAAAATAAAAGCTGAAATTTTAATTTACACTATACCACAAACTCGCCAATTTCTAGTGTAATTACAACAACTAAAAGGGGACCAATGAACATTCACAACGCATTCATACCCAGCTCGAACACACATTTTCACAGATTACAATACACATACCCAAGACTAGTGTGTATTCCACTATAAACCATCACGCAACACATCCACGACAATCAACCATACACACGTAAGTGACTAAATATGTAATATACCTATATAAATATATCACAGATTACAGAAACCTTATAGTAACAAACTTTAGCCTGTAATCCCAAGACCTCATTTTATTACTGTAACATCAACGTCTTTCCAACAATTGTTGATCGTGATGCCTTTTGACTTCTACAACTAAATTACACAATTTTTAACTATTTAAAAACTAATCCAGACAGCAACATAATATACATACGCACGAATCATTCACGATCACCTGTTAAATGTTACATAAATTACTTTACCTGTAACCATCTCACACTTCAAAATCCGTACATAACAATTATTAATATCGTATTATCGATGCAATATCATAAAACCAAGATCACATCAATGATCTGCCATTAACAAATGATATTATAGACTAACGCCAAGGTTTACTTAAACCCAAATAACATCAGGACCTAACTTGTATTTTAAACCCAGCATCATCATGTCGACAAGTATCATTCTTACATAAGGTACACTGATACATTAGTGATTTATCATATGGGGTAATCATACATTTCCTGAAACCTGCTCGCTTGGCATTCACTATAATCCTCCAATTAATTAATTACATGTTAAAACCCTATTTCAGTCTTGTTTATACTCCATCAACTTACCATATCCACTTCTACCCAGCATCCAGACATAATTCCTCACCATACCAAGTCCAACAGTCATACCCTCCCAAACGCCAAAGAGACCAGCCACGTCTACCCCTTATGGTATTAAAGCCCATAAATCCCTTACATGAAAGCTGCAATATTCCTCCGAAAAAGTCAAAAGCCATTTGCTTCCAGCAATATTCTTATTCCGCTGCCGTGTACCATAGAAAATCGCTGCCAACGCCCTGATCCTCGCTCTTACTGGTAAGTGTCTATAAACCCATGAAATACATACAAAATCCGTAACTAAATATCCCATTGCGTTCTGCACCAGCAACCCTACCCCCCCCCCCCACATCTAAACTTAACGCTCTTAAGACACTAATTCCCCCACCCCCCACCATACGTAAAACCCTGCTAAACCACACCCTCACTGATTCCAATCTCTCACAAAAATACACTGCATGATATGCCGTCTCGATCTCCCCACACGCACAACGCTCCCCCCCCCCCCTTGCACACGCCTATTCGCTAACACTTCCCCGCACGGCAATATATTATGAAAAATTTTTTACATTACCTCCCGTACCCCGGCCCTCAATCGTAACTTCGTCAGACGTACCCAAATATCATGCCATGCATACATCGGAAATACGCTCTCTACTCTAGCCACCCCCTCCCTACCTCCCACCAATGCCAATTTTCCAATCTTGATCCTACATGGCTCCCTTGCTTAAGTTAATACCCTCAACATGTTCTCGCATCTTTTATGATCCCCGCCATTCACCCAACGTACCAAATCCCTTCGAATCCCTGTCAAACCTGTACCTGCCCCCCGACCCTCTCTCAAATAACTGTTTTACATACATACCTAACATTCGCGTATGCAGGTTCATTAACCCCAGTCCACCCCGACGAGTCGGCAAATACACAACATCTCTCGCTAACCAGTCACATCCAGAACCCCAGAGATATCGAAATACACTCTTCAGTAACCTTTTCTCATCGCACTGGACTAACGGATACAAACTTACCACATGCCACAACTTACCAAACAAAAGCACATTCGCCACGATTGCACGCTGATGCAAAGATAAGCGCCCTGTACGCAGTCCCGCCAATCGTCCTAAAAGCCTATCCACAGCCTCTCTAGAATTAGCCTTCCTCGCTTCCTGAATATTCCTCATATGGACGATCCCACATACCTTAATTTTGTTAACTAAAGACCAGCCTTCCTCCTGACCTAAGTCCCCCCGGATATAATCCCCCACACGCATAAGCATGGACTTTTCCTTATTAACAGTCATCCCCGTTGCTCTCCCGAAAAGATCCACCAATTCACCCACTTTTCGTAAATCCTGTAATTCCCTGTATAAAATCGTAGTGTCTTCCACATATCCTACGATTCCTGCGTTTACCCCCACCCCCCCTCGCCTCTCACTTTCATTTACACTCCCCCGTACAGCCCTGAAAAAGGGGTCCTGAATTAATGCAAGCAGAATCTGCGACACAGGACACCCCTGTCTCAAACCCCTTTGCATTCCAACTAATTTCCCCAACCTGCCATTTACCTGTACCTTAAACGTAGCTTGCTCATACAATGCCATTGCCCAGCTTACTATTTCTTTCCCAAATCCTTTCCACTGCATAATTTTCCACAAAGCCTCACGTCCACACAATTGTATGCATCGTGCCAGTCCAGAGCCAATATTCCCCTTGCCTTACCCTTCCCACTTTCCTCAATAAACCTACGTATTATGCCTTGACCCACACACATTGATCTCCCGGGTATCCCATATTGCCCTTCATCCAATACCTTCTCTAACACCCTCTTAATCCTATTACCTAGCATTTTTGCAAAAAATTTATAATCGCCACACATTAATGATATCGACCTATAGTTATGTATACAGTTTCCCGACGCCTTTTTCGGAATCATAACCACAGCACCTGTTTTTTGTTGTACCCCGAGTCGTCCACTATCTTTCATAGTATTAAATAAAACCACTAAAAATTCACGGAGACATTCCCCGGTGATTTCCCAGCGTTCATACTCTCAACAGCTATTCTAACCTCCTCCTCACTTATAGGTCCGTTCAAATTCATTCGATCCTTATTCTCAAGATCACAACATACCCATTCACCCATGTCTCCTATTACTTCTTTTGAAATTCCCACTGTTTTGTATTGCGCTTCATACCATGCATCTACATAGCATCCCATGCCCTCAGTGGACGTAATGAGTTGTCCCCTACGATACGTTCCCAATTGCTCCTGAACTTCCAATTCCATTATTTCTGTCGCCCTTCGACGCTTGCCCTGCTCCCTTAAAACAAACGCCGAAGGACGATCACCCCATAATACCTCATTTATACCACTCGCTATCCGGGCCGCATCAAAGTTACGATTGTGGATATCCCCAATTAGTTGTTTTAAACTTTCAATTTCAGCCACCGGATACACCCCCCTGCCATTCACATAACATTCCTGCAGTTGTCCTTCCAGATAGTGTAAAAACCCATATTGCATTCTCCGTTCTTCTACACCACTCTTCTGATAAAAGTCCCTCACCTTCCTTTTTCCGATTGTGTCCCACCATTCAATAACGTCATCCCCTACCCGACATTCATTCCGCCAATCCTTCCACACTCGCAAATGACTCCCTTAAACCTTTTTTATGCATTTACCCAACATTCAATTTCCAGAAACCCCTAAAACGCCTTGGTAATCCCACCCAATCCACATCCGCCATAACTCCTCTATGATCGGAGTAACTCACATTTAAAGCGCAAACATTTCGGACCTTAATTCCTCTAGAAACATATATCCGATCCAATCTCGCTGCATACTCCTTCCTAATAAACGTGTGCAGTCCCCCCCACCTCATCCCCCCCACATCCATAACATTCACACTCCTCAGTATATCCCCTAAAAACCCTGAAAAAATACCCCGTCCTCTAGGCTCTACATCTTTGCGACGATCAATGCAATTCCAGTCTCCCCCAATAATCATTACGCCTGGCAGCGACCTTAAATGGTACACCAAAACGTCCCTAAAAAAAACATTTTTAATACGCATATCACTTTCCGCTGGCCCGTAAACACCAATGAATCCCACTTGCACCCCACCCCATGCGCCAACCACCCGCACCACCCTCCCCTCCTCTCCAACCCCACATTTTTGTAGAGAAAACGGGGTGACCTCTTTTATTAACACTGCCACACCTTTCAATCTACTAGAACAACCCATGTACACCACATAATCAGGAATTATCAATTCCCCTAAAGATTTATAATTATGTTCCTGTAAAAACACTACATCAGGAACGTATTTCCTTAATAGCATCTCCAGACATTTGCGCTTATTAATCGACTTTAGACCGTTAATATTTAAAGTAATGCACCTGAAGATTTCATTGGCGGTTTACCCTTAGATATCTTTACATTCTTAACGCCCTTGCGGCACTCCTCACTTCTTCCCCCACACCCCCCAATGCCTTCTCCTTTCTCATGCTGAACACTTTTAGATCCGCCCGTATCTCGACGGGTCTCGTCTGTCCATGCTTTTTTCCCAGATCTTTGGCCAGCAGTTAAGACATCGTCACTATCCGTTATCACCGCAGCCCTTTTGCGGCAACTACGATCAATGATCATATCGTCCTCTGAACTATTATCCCTGTGTACCTCCACAATGACAACCTGCTGTTCCGCAACCGGCCCTATGTCACCTCCTTCCTCCTCCTGTGTGCTTGCATCCTCCATTCCTCCCTGATTTCCATCGTACGCCGAAACATCTAACAAAACATTCAAAGCCTCTTGAAGGGATGCCTCCATAATATCCTGGGGAGGTACGGATACATCCTCTGATATCGCCGACACCAAGCCTTCGTTTTCCCCTACGCCAGGTAGAGTCAAACAAAAAGGTGACTTCTCTTGTTTCCCCTCGACCTCCTCACTCCACAGTTTTCCAGTCGAAGATGCACGATGTGTGGCCACAGCGTATGACTGCGGCGCTGCTGCCCCATCTATCCTCGTTGCAACCTCTGTTATTCCACGCCTCGTAGGGCATTGTGCTGCTATGTGATCGTATGTCCCACAAAGCCTGCAGTACGCCTTTGACCTGAATACGTTACATATACTTGCGTTCGGAAGTCCTCCATGACCACATATGACGGTATCGGGTGTTTAAGGGACATTTTCATAGAAAACGACCCTTCTGGCATACCAACAAGGGGACCGTCACGCCATCGTCCCAATGTCGCCATATGCACAGTACCATACCGTTCCAACACATTCCGTAAATCGCATTCGTCCGCCTCAAACGGAACGTTGCGCACTTTCACCCAGGTGTAATAGCGAGAGACATCTCGAAGACGAACAGCAACACCAGGGTTGACGGTTTTCAGCACATCCTGGTACTTAGCCACCATGTTTTCATAAGTGGCGCCTTGTCTGAATTTGACGAACAATCTTGAATCGCCATTTAAAGCTACTCCATAAAGATCTTCATTAGCAATCCCATACGTGTCTCTGAGGATCGCCGTCAACAGTAGATGAGTATTCTGACTTTTAAGTAACCCAGTCACTAGGTCCAGGCAGTGTTGAAGAGCCTGCGTCCCCCCTCCGCCATCGTGAGTAGACTGGAGAAAACTGCGCAGAGACTAGACTAATCAGGAGCCACCGCGCAGCCTGTCCGCACGGCCCAAGAGCGATGCAGACAATAGGTAACTACGATCACCTGAGCTAGTCTGGAACATGCTATATTTCCCGCAAGTTTCACATTACAAGCTATCAGAAGCAACACCAACAAGAATTCCGAAGTGTTGATGCAACTGACAGCAACATTGTGTTCACTGGTTAGGTGTATTTACAATAGGAAGATAGACATACCTGTCATGCGGTGCGAGAACTGTCCCACGATGACCAGTAATCCTCACTTACCTGTAAAGGAAAACAAGGAAATTTATATTAATCATCTTGCTCTACCATCAAAACCTAAATATCATAATCAATGGGCATTAACTATTGCAAATTAATTATTTTATTCGACACATCCGCCTGGACAGGAGTCATGAAAGGCCACAGGCTCTGAACTGAGGGATTAATATGGAGGGTTTCAAAGCCATGGCTTGCTTCTGCAGTGTTTTAAAATCTGAGGCTGGAGTGTTGAAGGAGGAGGTCCTGCTTCTCCAAGAGGAAATTAGGAGGCTGAAGGTTTACCTAGATGGGTTTGTGAGTGAGTGTGAGGTGGCTGGAGTGGTTGAGGGGAATGAGGCTACCAACAGTGAGGTGCAGTCTGTCACTTGCTGCGAGGAGGGTGAAGGGGGGAGGACGGAAAGGCTTCCAGCAGTGAGGTACAGTCCAGCACCTGCTACAAGTGGCGAGTGGTTCCCAGTAATGGGAGGAACATCAAAATAAGGAAAGTTAAGAGAGAAGATTTGAAGGTAGGAAATTGCTTCTCTGTTCTTCAGGATGAGTGTACTTCAGTGGCCAGTGAAGGTAAAGGTACTACTTTCCCTGCTAATAGAGGTGAGCGAATTCTTGTGGTTGGTGACTCACAGGTAAGGTATATGGACCGTGCTTTCTGTAATAGGAATAAGAAGATGAGAGAGGGGGTGTGCTTTCCTGGAGCTGGTGTTGGTGACATAGTCAACAGGTTGCATATCATGTCAGGTAAGGGGAACAAGCCCATTGGGAAGGATAGGAGAGATGAGCTGCTAGGTAAGTACAGGTCAGGTATAGATTTAAGTCTAAGGGAGGGGTCCCACTCATATGTAGCATCTTGCCTAGAAAGGGAGTGGAAAATGAATTGTTGTCTAGGGCAATTGGTACAAATTGCTGGCTAAACAGATACGGCAAGGAACTTGCAATCCCATTTATTGACAACTGGGACAACTTTTATGGCAAACATGATATGTATGCAAGGGATGGGGTATATCTCTCTGGGGCAGGGGTCGTAGCACTTGCCAACTTGATCGAGAGGGCCATTGCTGACATGTCTAGGATTTTAAACTGATAGAAGACAGAGGTATGGGTGTGTGTGGGGGGAAACAGTCACCTTGCAACACTAGTCTTGAAAACAGCAAATGTATAAAAAACATTCATCATAAAGTAATAAATAAAGACAATGGATCAAGTCAGAAAACAAAGGAGACAGCAGAGGACAGCAAGGGACTAGCCCCCTTAAGGTTTACTATACTAATAGCAGGAGTACAAGAAATAAGATAGATAAGCTAAGATTAATTGCAAGTGCAGGAAACAGATATTATTGCTATAACAGAGACCTGGCTCAATCTGAAAGATAGAGAGATGCCCTCTGAATGTCACATACAAGGCTATAAATTATTCCACACTGATAGGGTCAACAGGAAGGGTGGTGGAGTAGCGATGTATATCAGAGACAATTAAAATTGTTATGTCAGACAAGATAAAACGTTAGCAGCGTCAGCCACTGAATCTGGTTACAGTTTCTCAAGGGCCATGAAAAACTAATCTTGTGTGTGATTTACAGGCCCCCAAATCTTGATAGGGATTGCAGTAAACTTTATGGGACGAAATTCGTAAGGCATCTACAAACGAAAATGTTGTGCTAAAGGGAGATTTCAACTTTAGACAAATTGACTGGAACAATTTGATAGGAAATTTAGAGTCAAGTGACTTTCTTGATACGATTCAGGATTGATTTTAAAACAGTTTGTGACAGAACAAACTAGAGAAAATAACCTGCTTGCTTGGTTCTTGCCAGCAGGGAATCGCTAATAAATAATCTTGAGGTTAATGATGAGCTTGGGGAAAGTGATCACAAATCACTCACTTTTAATATATCATGGAATTACCCTAATAATGGCAATCAAGTCTGTCCCTGACTTCTGCTTGGCTGATTTCATAGGACTGAAAAATTACCTGGGTGGGCTGAACTGGAATGACCTGACAATGGGTCAGGTAGGTGGTGATGGTTGCTGATATGACGTTTTCCAGAGCATAGTCCTAGCTGCTCAGACAACTTATGTTCCAAATAGAGAAATCAGATCAAACAAAAATTGTCCTAAATGGATGAATAATAGATTAAAACATCTCACTGTTGTTCACAATCTACATAAACGACATGGATGAGGGAATAAATAGCGAAATGAGCTAGTTTGCTAATGACACCAAAATAGGCCGTCGAATTCATTCTGACGAAGACATTAGAGCACTCCAGGAGGATTTGAATAGACTGATGCAGTGGTCGGAGAAGTAGCAGATTCATATTAATATAGACAAATGCAAAGTATCAAACATAAGACAGGAAAATAACCATGCCACATATAAACTAAACAATGTAGATCTTAATATTACTGATTGCAAAAAGGATTTGAGAGTTCTGGTTAGCAGTAATCTAAAACCGAGACAACAGTTCACAAGTGTTCGCATTAAAGCTAACAAAATCAAGAAGCATAAATAATTGAAGTCCTCAGGTTGTTCTTCAGCTCTATACATCCTTGGTTAGGCCTCATTTAGATTATGCTGCACAGTTCTGGTCACCATATTACAGAATGGATATAAATGCTCTGGAAAACGTACAGAGGAGGATGATAAAGATGATCCCATGTATCAGAAATCTTCCCTATGAGGATAGACTGAAGGCCCTGAATCTGCACTCTCTCGAAAGGCGTAGAATTAGGGGAGATATGATTGAGGTGTATAAATGAAAAACAGGAATAAGTACAGGGGATATAAATAGCGTGCTAAAAATATCTAACAGACAGGACTCGCAGCAATGGCTTTAAGTTGGAAAAATTCAGATTCAGGAAGGATATAGGAAAGCACTGGTTTGGTAACAGAGTTGTGGACGAGTGGAACAAACTCCCGAGCACAGTTATGGAAGTTAAAACATTGTGTAGTTTTAAAAATAGGTTAGATAAATACATAAGTGGGTGCGAGTTGGACCTGATGCCGTGTTCCTTCCTTAAGTGAATGTGACCTGACCTGACTAGGTTAAGACAATGGCTTAAGCCGGTAGGTGACTTAGACCTGCCTCGCATGGGCCAGTAGGCCTACTGCATTGTTCGTTCTTTCTTAATTTCTTATCACGCTGGAGCAACCAGAGCTTAGTAAGCAAGTGTTGCTGGAGGCTGATTATTGTTATTAATAAAAAGTAAGCGCTTAAGCACCAGGGTCATACAGCACTGCAGGGTTGAGGTTGTAAGGTCAGTGAAGAGTGCTAAAGGAAGCATAATCAAAGGCTGTGTGAAAAATTTCTTGCTGTCACAAAGTCAAAGAGGGAGTCTGTGTCAGCGAAGAAGGAAGATAAAGTGTGTTAGAGCGGTGACGACATCGAAGGTAAATTCTGCGTGGTTACTGGTAGACTGGACAGTACAACAGAAAATAACAAACTGAAACTGAAACCTGACAATACACACAGAGTGGAACTGGGCTCCTCTCAACGAGATACCCATGAGTGAGACGTTTGTGCCCAATGCAAAGACGAGAACGCATAGTATCACAACCTGATATGCCAACGTAATGCAAAATACACTAATTTTGCTGTGCAGCTCAATTTATGATAGTAGAAGACTGAAGAAATAGATGGGGACTTATGCATTCAATTCGTGAAGTCATGCAAGTCTCTAGTCTTTGTAATACTGTAATGAAACCACATTGTTCAGTGCTTCCAGCAAGTAGTTGACTCACCATCCATAAGGAAGGAAACTATGGGATGAATGATGACTAACTTCACTGGAGTTGGAACAAATTAATAGGAACACCTTGTTCTTTAACATTTTCTACTTTCAGTATGGAGTTGGTCCTCCATTTGCAGCTAAAACACCACCAGTTCGTCGAAAAATTAAGTCATATAGCATTTGAACAATACCCAGGGAAATTTTGAGCCATTACTCAAGCAAAACCTTCTGAAACTCTTCCAAAGACGTCGATGGAGGAAATTAGCTCCTGACTTGCAGTTCCAACTGAGCCCACAGATGATCGATAATATTTTGATCCGGTGATTGTGGAGGCCAATCCAAGTGTTCACCTTCACTCATGTCATTCATACCAGTTTTGAACATCTCTATCGATGTGAATTATTGCATTATCGTCTTGATGATAGCGCAAAAAGGGACCTATAACACATTTAAATCGATTGTTAAGTTATTTGGCAGTTCAATCAGCAGGTGTTACTGGTGTTGGCACCGACAAAACTCTGGCCACGTTTATATAACGCCAACTAGTATAAGGGAAGGAATCCCTCAACTATTTTAATGCCCAGCATCTCATACTTCAGTAGGCTTTACCAGGAAAGACTTTCCTTACACTTAAGGAATATCTGGTCATCAAAAATTGTATACTATAAAATATGACGTCTAGAATTCGGAACTAAACATGAAGAGAAAACGAAACTACTACGTTCAAGGGCAAAATGCAGGGTCGCTTAATGAGAATATTTCGTAAATCTGGTGGAAATATCTACCTTGCTACCTTAAATTTGGAGGACTTAGGTTTGTCACTGGCTAACCTTGATGATATTTTAGACATCTCAAATAACATACAAGACGTTCACACTAATACCACTGTTGGTTATGATAAAATTCGCACAATCATTGCCAAGCTACAGTTGTTGAAGAGCTGCATCAAAAGTATACAGTTTTTTTTTAAACTGATCAATTTTAGAGGTTAGAAGATGTTATTCTACCTAATCTCCTTTCGAATTCCACTTCTGTCTAAGGTAAACTACCTCCCCCGGGATGCCACCGTCAATGACAACCAGGTACCTACCGACTCCTAGATGAACAGGGACAGCAAGTGTAAGGAAACATGTCAAAAGTTTCCACCCGTGCCACACTTTGCACTTAATGCTGAAAACTTTAAATAATAAAACCACCAGGTATAAAGCACATATTGGCCCACTATTCAAAAATATAAGGACACCTGTATATTCATGTTCTGTGTTCCACTATCGAAATGTATTTTTGTCAAATTCAAATATGTATGTATACAATATATTAACATGATTATATAATAAATAACAAAAAGGCACAATACCGTGGCTGGAACAATACACAAATAACCCGCACATAAGAGAGAGAAACTTATGACGGCGTTTCGGTCTGACTTGTACCATTTATAAAGTCACATTAACAAAAAGGAGAGAAGGAGAGAGTATATATAGGCCAGCAGACAGGGACGGAACAAGAGAGGTGGTGGGAAAGGATGAAGAGAAGTAGTGGTAGAGGCAGTAGTAGTAGTCAAAGACTAAGAAAGAGGAGCACTACAGGGAGTTAGGGGCCCACAAAGGGTAGGAGCAAGAACACAGAGGAGGGAGGGGGGGGGAGGAATAATAATAACCAAAATGAAAACCCAGAGGAGAAAGAGGAAATGGGAAGAGGGAGCAAGAGAAAAAGGAGTCAGGTTAAGTCACGGGTGTTGTGAGGTTTGAAGTATTTTACAATGTAATGGGAAAGGAAGGCATCTACAGAGACAAAGCCACGACTAATATTCATACAAGGAAAGTTGTGTATAAGGGAGGAATCAACCAGACGGCGACTGTGAAAGCTAGATGTAGTGTAGACTGTTTTAGCAGAAGACCAGTCAATAGGATGACTGTGATCTCTGACATGACAGGCAAGAGTTCCTCTCTCCTATGTCCAAGTTATTTGTTTATGAATACATAATAAACTAGATGAATTTCGCTCATGTAGCGATCCGAGAAATTTATCCCAAAATTGCAAAAAGCCCAGTCTGCTGTGCATCATTGCAAACTATTGGAATGGTGCGGCGGAGTGTTGCACAGGTTTGTAATGCAGTTAAATATTAACATTGAAGATTTGAAGTGACTCAGAATTGACATTTTCAAGTAATCTGATTCTAATATCCGAATGTCTTCATTACGTAATTTAGGCCAGAAACAAACCTTCAAAGACACCAATATCTTAAAATACGTCAACACAAAGCTGAATCACTCGCAAGATGCATTGTCAAGTTATCAGCATAAAACAGTTGAATTTAACATCATACGACACTCAGAGGTTATCCCAAAAGCAGCGTCGTTTATATTTTCAAAATTCCTGAAAAAAATAGACCTAAGTAATTAGGAAAGTTTTATTTGATTTAACCTTAGGGAACTTAATATATTTTAGTAATGGTGTCTAGGACACACGAATCACAGGCACCTTGAAGTTCATTACTCCTATTTAAACTATAATAACACTAAATTGTTTATGATCAGAAAAGGCATTCACAGACACCAACTGATGTACTGTCTTCCTCGAGAACAACACATCAACATTAGGTTTTCAAGGTTGACCTCTAAAATATATTCAGTTATTACACAGAAAACACCACCACTTGCACCTACACAGTCGGAAGATAAGTTGTTTCATCTATGAGTCAATCAATAGTGATAAACTAGCTGGAATTGTATTGCAATTGTGAAATGGAAGATATTCAGGAGTTGATTCACTTGAGAAGAATTGTTCCTTTAAAATGAAGAGCCACTCACCAGCATCAAGGGCACTTAATAAAATAGAAAAAAACAACCTTTTCGAGATCAGAAGTAGTAAAATGGCACCAAGACAATGTGGTAATAAAAACAACCTTCTTGGTAGTAGGATATACGAGGCTTGAAATATTGATACAAACTCAGGTGGCGACTTTTTCATGTTATCACAATCAAACTATCTGCAAATATATCATTGTTCACAGCCCACCAACACTAGCAAATATTACAACAAATCTAGCTGTATATATATATATATATATATATATATATATATATATATATATATATATATATATATATATATATATATATATATATATATATATATATATGCAATAAGATCACAGTAAACAGGTGATTTCAAAATATGCAAAACAACCACTCTGAAAGAATAGAGAAATTCCAAGCGCTTTCGTGACTAATCACATTATCAATGTGAGTAGTCACGAAAGCGCTTGGAATTTCTCTATTCTTTCAGAGTGGTTGTTTTGCATATATATATATATATATATATATATATATATATATATATATATATATATATATATATATATATATATATATATACAAGGAATTCGCAAGAGCATGCGAAATATACACAAACACTGATCTCTGGCTGAAGGAGACTCGAACCTACGAACCTTGGAACAAGGTACGCAGTGCTTTACCAATCTACCCACAATGGACAATACCTTGGCGTGTAGCTTGCGCTACACGTTGATCCAAGGCAGCCAGCTTTCAGGGAGAAGGCTTACAGCTTTTCATCTCATCTCCTGCATGCATCAGCCTTACTAGAGATTTTAACAATGCAAGGAATTCGCATACAATATACATAATAGAAGTTTGAAGCTTATCAAATAAGGCGTTTTCGAGAAAGAAGAAAATGCTGAAGAGAGAAAAAAGTTTTGTCCAGAATGTTCTGAAAATAATCAATTCTATCCTTGATACACATAACCTTCCCCCCCCCCCCCAAAAAAAAAAAAAAAAAAAAAAAATCGCAATTTTTTTTTTACGTTTATATTCAATTAAAAACTCTACACTCATTTAGAAAACCTTTAGTTTCACGTTTCAAGAATTTTATTTTCATAAAATTGGTTTAAAAAAACAAAATTGACATCCATACAGCGTCTTATCAATAAAGAAAATACTTCCCATCACAAACATTCATTGGTTATTACACTAAATTTAGGAATTAGTAAATTTGGCAAATTGAAATCATGACAGTTCAAAAGTCAACATCAAACTTTCTGTTAATAAAATCCACCAACGGAGAAAGTTTGAAGACGATCTGAAAAGACATTGCAAGCAAATGATCAGATTCGAATTATTCTAAGTTTTCTATCAATTTCAGAAATATTTCGAATTTACACTTACTAATAATAAACTTATGGATTCTCATCATTCATACAGACTGGATTATTATAAATTTTTGGTCGATCATAAGAATCATTTTAGCTATTAAATATATACCTTTTATTATTCAATACAATTAGGAAATCGGGACTTTTGGTAGTCAATAAAACGGCAAATATTGTGTTCAGTAAAGCACACGAGTGGTGGCAGTTTGAAGCCGATCAGAAGAGTAATTCTCCAGTTATGGCAGTTAACAATTATCAGAAGTTTCGGTAACCATTTTTTTTAATATCGATAAATTTCCCTCATACAAACTAAATTTAACGTGAACTTCCAAGGGTGTCAGCTGTGTCAGCTGCGTCAGCTGTGTCAGCTGCGTCAGGTGCGTCAGGTGCGTCAGCTGCGTCAGGTGTGTCAGCTGTGTCAGCTGCGTCAGCTGTGTCAGCTGCGTCAGCTGCGTCAGCTGCGTCAGGTGCGTCAGCTGTGTCAGCTGCGTCAGCTGTGTCAGCTGCGTCAGGTGCGTCAGCTGCGTCAGGTGCGTCAGCTGTGTCAGCTGCGTCAGCTGTGTCAGCTGCGTCAGGTGCGTCAGCTGCGTCAGCTGCGTCAGCTGTGTCAGCTGCGTCAGGTGCGTCAGCTGCGTCAGCTGTGTCAGCTGCGTCAGTTGCGTCAAGCAATAAACACTGAAGATGTTCCCAAGAGGAAACTGTGAATGACTTTTTTTGGTACATTATATTACACGCAATGTAACCGCAAACATGCTGTCTTAACCGCAAACAGGCTGTCTTAACCGCAAACATGCTGTCTTAACCGCAAACATGCTGTCTTAACCGCAAACATGCTGTCTTAACCGCAAACAGGCTGTCTTAACCGCAAACATGCTGTCTTAACCGCAAACATGCTGTCTTAACCGCAAACAGGCTGTCTTAACCGCAAACATGCTGTCTTAACCGCAAACATGCTGTCTTAACCGCAAACATGCTGTCTTAACCGCAAACATGCTGTCTTAACCGCAAACATGCTGTCTTAACCGCAAACATGCTGTCTTAACCGCAAACAGGCTGTCTTAACCGCAAACATGCTGTCTTAACCGCAAACATGCTGTCTTAACCGCAAACAGGCTGTCTTAACCGCAAACATGCTGTCTTAACCGCAAACATGCTGTCTTAACCGCAAACATGCTGTCTTAACAACCGCAAACATGCTGTCTTAACAACCGCAAACAGGCTGTCTTAACCGCAAACATGCTGTCTTAACCGCAAACATGCTGTCTTAACAACCGCAAACAGGCTGTCTTAACCGCAAACATGCTGTCTTAACCGCAAACAGGCTGTCTTAACCGCAAACAGGCTGTCTTAACCGCAAACATGCTGTCTTAACCGCAAACAGGCTGTCTTAACAACCGCAAACAGGCTGTCTTAACCGCAAACATGCTGTCTTAACCGCAAACAGGCTGTCTTAACAACCGCAAACAGGCTGTCTTAACCGCAAACAGGCTGTCTTAACAACCGCAAACAGGCTGTCTTAACCGCAAACATGCTGTCTTAACCGCAAACAGGCTGTCTTAACAACCGCAAACAGGCTGTCTTAACCGCAAACAGGCTGTCTTAACAACCGCAAACATGCTGTATTAACAACCGCAAACAGGCTGTCTTAACCGCAAACAGGCTGTCTTAACCGCAAACATGCTGTCTTAACCGCAAACATGCTGTCTTAACCGCAAACATGCTGTCTTAACCGCAAACATGCTGTCTTAACAACCGTAAACATGCTGTCTTAACCGCAAACAGGCTGTCTTAACAACCGCAAACAGGCTGTCTTAACCGCAAACAGGCTGTCTTAACAACCGCAAACAGGCTGTCTTAACCGCAAACAGGCTGTCTTAACAACCGCAAACATGCTGTATTAACAACCGCAAACATGCTGTCTTAACCGCAAACATGCTGTCTTAACCGCAAACATGCTGTCTTAACCGCAAACATGCTGTCTTAACCGCAAACATGCTGTCTTAACCGCAAACATGCTGTCTTAACCGCAAACATGCTGTCTTAACAGCAAACATGCTGTCTTAACCGCAAACATGCTGTCTTAACAACCGCAAACATGCTGTCTTAACAACCGCAAACATGCTGTCTTAACAACCGCAAACAGGCTGTCTTAACCGCAAACAGGCTGTCTTAACAACCGCAAACAGGCTGTCTTAACAACCGCAAACAGGCTGTCTTAACAACCGCAAACAGGCTGTCTTAACAACCGCAAACAGGCTGTCTTAACCGCAAACAGGCTGTCTTAACCGCAAACAGGCTGTCTTAACAACCGCAAACAGGCTGTCTTAACCGCAAACAGGCTGTCTTAACCGCAAACAGGCTGTCTTAACCGCAAACAGGCTGTCTTAACCGCAAACAGGCTGTCTTAACCGCAAACAGGCTGTCTTAACCGCAAACAGGCTGTCTTAACCGCAAACAGGCTGTCTTAACCGCAAACAAGCTGTCTTAACAACCGCAAACAAGCTGTCTTAACAACCGCAAACAGGCTGTCTTAACCGCAAACAAGCTGTCTTAACCGCAAACAGGCTGTCTTAACAACCGCAAACAGGCTGTCTTAACCGCAAACAGGCTGTCTTAACAACCGCAGACAGGCTGTCTTAACCGCAAACAAGCTGTCTTAACAACCGCAAACAGGCTGTCTTAACCGCAAACAGGCTGTCTTAACCGCAAACAGGCTGTCTTAACCGCAAACAGGCTGTCTTAACCGCAAACAGGCTGTCTTAACAACCGCAAACAGGCTGTCTTAACCGCAAACAGGCTGTCTTAACCGCAAACAGGCTGTCTTAACAACCGCAAACAGGCTGTCTTAACCGCAAACAGGCTGTCTTAACCGCAAACAGGCTGTCTTAACAACCGCAAACAGGCTGTCTTAACAACCGCAAACAGGCTGTCTTAACCGCAAACAGGCTGTCTTAACCGCAAACAGGCTGTCTTAACAGCAAACAGGCTGTCTTAACAACCGCAAACAGGCTGTCTTAACAACCGCAAACAGGCTGTCTTAACCGCAGACAGGCTGTCTTAACCGCAGACAGGCTGTCTTAACCGCAGACAGGCTGTCTTAACAACCGCAGACAGGCTGTCTTAACCGCAGACAGGCTGTCTTAACCGCAGACAGGCTGTCTTAACCGCAGACAGGCTGTCTTAACCGCAGACAGGCTGTCTTAACCGCAGACAGGCTGTCTTAACCGCAGACAGGCTGTCTTAACCGCAAACAGGCTGTCTTAACCGCAAACAGGCTGTCTTAACCGCAAACAGGCTGTCTTAACAACCGCAAACAGGCTGTCTTAACCGCAAACAGGCTGTCTTAACCGCAAACAGGCTGTCTTAACCGCAGACAGGCTGTCTTAACAACCGCAAACAGGCTGTCTTAACAACCGCAAACAGGCTGTCTTAACAACCGCAAACAGGCTGTCTTAACCGCAGACAGGCTGTCTTAACCGCAGACAAGCTGTCTTAACCGCAAACAAGCTGTCTTAACCGCAGACAGGCTGTCTTAACCGCAAACAAGCTGTCTTAACAACCGCAGACAGGCTGTCTTAACCGCAAACAACTTGTCCTAACAACCGCAAACAAGCTGTCTTAACCGCAAACAATCTTAACAACCGCAAACAAGCTGTCTTAACCGCAAACAAGCTGTCTTAACAACCGCAAACAAGATGTCTTAACCGCAAACAAGCTGTCTTAACAACCGCAAACAAGCTGTCTTAACCGCAAACAAGCTGTCTTAACAACCGCAAACAGGCTGTCTTAACCGCAAACAAGCTGTCTTAACAACTGCAAACAGGCTGTCTTAACCGCAAACAGGCTGTCTTAACCGCAAACAGGCTGTCTTAACAACCACAAACAGGCTGTCTTAACCGCAAACAAGCTGTCTTAACAACCGCAAACAAGCTGTCTTAACAACCGCAAACAAGCTGTCTTAACCGCAAACAGGCTTTCTTAACAACCGCAAACAGGCTGTCTTAACAACCGCAAACAGGCTGTCTTAACCGCAAACAGGCTGTCTTAACCGCAAACAGGCTGTCTTAACAACCGCAAACAGGCTGTCTTAACCGCAAGCAGGATGTCTTAACAACCGCAAACAGGCTGTCTTAACAACCGCAAACAGGCTGTCTTAACAACCGCAAACAGGCTGTCTTAACCGCAAACAGGCTGTCTTAACAGCCGCAAACAGGCTGTCTTAACAGCCGCAAACAGGCTGTCTTAACTGCAAACAGGCTGTCTTAACCGCAAACAGGCTGTCTTAACCGCAAACAGGCTGTCTTAACAACCGTAAACAGGCTGTCTTAACAACTGTAAACAGGCTGTCTTAACCGTAAACAGGCTGTCTTAACAACCGCAAACAGGCTGCCTTAACCGCAGACAGGTTGCCTTAACAACCGCAGACAGGCTGCCTTAACAACCGCAGACAGGCTGCCTTAACAACCGCAGACAAGCTGCCTTAACCGCAGACAGGCTGCCTTAACAACCACAGACAGGCTGCCTTAACCGCAGACAGGCTGCCTTAACAACCGCAGACAGGTTGCCTTAACAACCGCAGACAGGTTGCCTTAACAACCGCAGACAGGCTGCCTTAACAACCGCAGACAGGCTGCCTTAACAACCGCAGACAGGCTGTATTAACAATGAAGAACAAGCCACCTGGAGAAGAAAATCTTTAGCTCTAGATCTTTCGCACTTTCGTGCGTTGTCAGGAGCTATGTAATGCTGCAAGACAAACATTATTTTAATCAAAGAGAAGCGCTAAACTCATAAGGGTCGTACAGCTCTGCATTGTTCGTGACGACGCACGAGAGTGAGAAACGTCTAGACCTACAGACTTCCATCCTCATGTGGGTTTTCCTGTATTATATATAAAATGATCAACTCTACACCAACATACCTGAACGTCTCTGCTGTCGCTGAATTAAGAGGCAACTTTGATTGTTTGAAGCTATATGACTGGAGATTGTTTCTGGGGTTACCGCCCCCGCGACCAGGTCTGTGACCAGGCCTCGCCCGGTCTGTGACCAGGCCTGGAGCTATACCAGAATGAAGTGGTTTCAACAGCTTGAGACAGTGACGATGTGTACTTGCTTATTGTTCCATTAATCTGGCTCTAGTTACACTACACAAACCTTGAAAATTACAAGCATATCTTATGAGGCTTCTCGCATTATGAGCGAGAAATGAAAAGTTGGAATTAAAAAGAAAAAAAAAACGAAAATCACTTAAAAATCCCTTCTTAGGATACCTAATAATAAACATGATAAGGTTATCTTGTGACATCTCACACACTGCATCACTATATCTTGTGACATCCCACACACTGCATCACTATATCTTGTGACATCCCACACACTGCATCACTATATCTTGTGACATCCCACACACTGCATCACTATATCTTGTGACATCCCACACACTGCATCACTATATCTTGTGACATCCCACACACTGCATCACTATATCTTGTGACATCCCACACACTGCATCACTATATCTTGTGACATCCCACACACTGCATCACTATATCTTGTGACATCCCACACACTGCATCACTATATCTTGTGACATCCCACACACTGCATCACTATATCTTGTGACATCCTACACACTGCAACAATATATCTACCATTTGAATTTATCCAGATATCAATAACACGTTGAGCGTTACATTTCACACTATATCAGTCACTGTGTCACTAACACTTAACACGTAATATTACACACTGCGGCACACATGCAATCACTACCTCACCCAACACTAAACTGATCACACTGGTTCACATGTAAGGTTGAGGCAGAGTGACTGAACCAGCTCACTCTCTCAGAACCACTGATTCATATGTAAGGTTGAGGCAGAGTGACTGAACCAGCTCTCTCTCTCAGAACCACTGGTTCACATGTAAGGTTGAGGCAGAGTGACTGAACCAGCTCTCTCTCTCAGAACCACTGATTCATATGTAAGGTTGAGGCAGAGTGACTGAACCAGCTCTCTCTCTCAGAACCACTGGTTCACATGTAACGTTGAAGCAGAGTGACTGAACCAGCTCTCTCTCTCAGAACCACTGGTTCACATGTAAGGCTGAGGCAGAGTGACTGAACCAACTCTCTCTCTCACCACTGTCAAATGTTTTGTCAAATAACGATATTTTATTTATTAACAGTTCATTTTTTATTTATATTACGAATCTTAATCTAAATAACTATAGCTGGATATCAGAAATGTTTCACTGACCAAAATATTCGCTACCATTTTCACGTCTGACTCCACTAATGATCAACACTCACCCGTGACGTCAACTCCAAGTGTTGTACCTGACTTCTGGTCTAGTGTTTAAGCTCTGGTCATATGTCTATGCAGCACTGGATATATACTTAGAGGGTTGTATATCTCCCAGAGTATAAACATGCAGAAACATTGCTTTATTCCTTATTCTGGTGTTTGAATTATTCATGTGTGTTAGTGGACAGCTTCCTGGGTTGTAGATGAATGGTTCAGAGAACCGACACATTGATAAATTAGACACACGTGCAACTCTTGGGTATCTTTATTAAGGAAACGTTTCGCCAAACAGTGACTTCATCAGTCCATACAAAGGAGAATGTTGAAGAACAGGAGGAGAATGAGGTAATCAGTCCCTCAACCTTGATTACCTCAATCTCCTCCTGTTCTTCAAGTTTCTCCTATGTATGGACTGATGAAGCCACTGTGTGGCGAAACGTTTCCTCAATAAAGATACCCAAGAGTTACATATGTGTCTAATTTATCAGCTTCCTGGGTAAGCTGTCCACTAATACACATGAGCCTAGCGTAGGTGATAGGCTTTAAACTCCAAACACTCAACCTATGCTATAGCCTTCTAGGGAATATATATATACACGAAACAGTGCATTTTTCTAAGTTTATATATGGTAAGAGTATATTTCAAATACACTTTTAAGAATTAAAGTATTTTTTGTGGGTAGGTTTTGAAGTCCATTAACCAACCAACTTAAAGACGAACCACTGGCCTCCACTCAGAGATAACTCTGAGGCTGACAGTGGTCGCATACTACTACTACTACTGCTACTACTACTACTGCTACTACTACTACTACTACTACTATTACTACTACTACTACTACTACTACTACTACTACTAACAACAATAATAATAATAATAATAATAATAATAATAAGAATTACTATTATTAATATAATGTAATAATATTATTAGTTTCACCTGGGTGTTCCATATAGTATGTCAACAATGTCAGGCAGGTCTGTAATACTTGTATCATGTACTTGTAGACGTATGAAATTATTATTATATTATTAATAACTTAAGTTTATATGGTAAACTGATAAGCTGTATTTTGAGTTATACCATGCCTATACGTGAAGCTTTGCTCTGTATACAGTGTTCTTTGTTCAAACAAAAGTGACATTACACATCATTGTAACATCACATCCTTATCTAAGACTCACAATGACATCATACATTTTTTAAGACTCACAGTGACATCACTCGTGGTTGTTTAAGTAAACCACAAGAGTCATTCGTTGGTTATGGAAGTAATCCCAACGATTCCAAGTGTTTTAATTATTTTACTACAGTGACAATTTGCCTGCACACTCTAAACTTATTGGGTAATATTCTGTCTATAAAATGCATCAACCATTACATACTGACGCCGTTCAGAAGAGGAAGACTCATATTTAACGTTAAAGCACTTAAAGATTTCCCTTCTGGAACTGCTCATGGAGTTAGTGGGTGAGTGAACCGTAAAGACGAACCACTGACCTCCAGGTGGCCGGGTCTGGTATTCCAGAACTAACTCTAAGGTTGACAGTAGCCGCAAACTCTTACTTTATGCCATATTGTGGCCTTATATCTCATAGTAGTAACAACATATATCAAAATTATTGTGAGTTGATTGTGTGTGAGTAATTATACGGAAATAACATCAGCCTGAATGACAATAAAATGCAATAAAATATAAGTTACAAGTATTCCAGGAAGACTTGACCCAGTGACTCAACAAACTTTACCTCCCGATGATCCAACTTGACCACCAACCTTCTTACCTACTTTTATACTATTCTTTTTTTTGGTAGGGAAGGCTGTTATATTTTGCTATATAATGAAGTGTTTTATTTTGTCATTTTTGTTATGTAATGTTAACATTACGTTAA
The DNA here is from genome assembly GCF_038502225.1 of Cherax quadricarinatus. Lineage (NCBI taxonomy): Eukaryota > Metazoa > Arthropoda > Malacostraca > Decapoda > Parastacidae > Cherax > Cherax quadricarinatus. The sequence goes on from NC_091340.1 coordinate 14,986,425, forward strand.
TAAAGAATTAACATACCATAGAGATAAATGCTACCAACACCGACACGATGCAATTCAATGCGCTTCTTCACTGACAACGTTTCGCCCACACAATGGGCTTTATCAAGTCACACACAGATCTACCTGAGCAGAGTACGTGAGTATATATAGGAAGCATAATGAAGTGAAGGGTCAGGTGGAGAGTGTTGATGTTGATTGCCGAGAAGACGTTGGATATGAGAAAGACCTGCCCAGCACGGGCCAGTAGGTTTGTTGCTGTTTAAGACAACGCTGAAGAAGTTCCTGGGAAAAGGTTAAGCAATGTTGCAAACTCTCCATTTTAAAATCTACCGAAAACAGACCAACCAGCGCGATCTTCTCCACTTCTACTCTCACCACGACACCAAAACTAAACGTGACGTAATGATAAGCTTCTTCCTTCGTGACCTCCGAATCTATAGTAGTGAATTCCTTGAAGAAAAATATTCTGTCATCACTATTCTTATCAGTTCATTATGGACTGCAGACACCGGGCATATAACATCTTCAACTCATACACAAATAACTCGCACATAGCAGAGAGAAAAACTTATGAAGAGAATGAGTGAGCCAGTATATATAGACGAGGAGGACAGTGACGGGAGAAAGAGAATGAGTGAGCCAGTATATATAGACGAGGAGGACAGTGACGGGAGAAAGAGAATGAGTGAGCCAGTATATATAGACGAGGAGGACAGTGACGGGAGAAAGAGAATGAGTGAGCCAGTATATATAGGCGAGGAGGACAGTGACGGGAGAAAGAGAATGAGTGAGCCAGTATATATAGGCGAGGAGGACAGTGACGGGAGAAAGAGAATGAGTGAGCCAGTATATATAGGCGAGGAGGAAAGTGACGGGAGAAAGAGAATCAGTGAGCCAGTATATATAGGCTAGGAGGACAGTGACGGGAGAAAGAGAATGAGTGAGCCAGTATATATAGGCTAGGAGGACAGTGACGGAAGAAAGAGAATGAGTGAGCCAGTATATATAGGCGAGGAGGACAGTGACGGAAGAAAGAGAATGAGTGAGCCAGTATATATAGACGAGGAGGACAGTGACAGGAGAAAGAGAATGAGTGAGCCAGTATATATAGGCGAGGAGGACAGTGACAGGAGAAAGAGAATGAGTGAGCCAGTATATATAGACGAGGAGGACAGTGACAGGAGAAAGAGAATGAGTGAGCCAGTATATATAGGCGAGGAGGACAGTGACAGGAGAAAGAGAATGAGTGAGCCAGTATATATAGGCGAGGAGGACAGTGACGGAAGAAAGAGAATGAGTGAGCCAGTATATATAGGCGAGGAGGACAGTGACGGGAGAAAGAGAATGAGTGAGCCAGTATATATAGACGAGGAGGACAGTGACGGGAGAAAGAGAATGAGTGAGCCAGTATATATAGGCGAGGAGGACAGTGACGGGAGAAAGAGAATGAGTGAGCCAGTATATATAGGCGAGGAGGACAGTGACGGGAGGAAGAGGAAGCAAGAGAGGTAGTGGAAGTGGTAGTGCTGGAAGTAGAAGTAGAAGTAGAAGGGGGAGTAGTTTGTGTCATAAGAGATAGAAAGGGGAGTGAAGGAAGGCAATAGTAGTAGCAGAAATAGCAGTAGAAAAACTAAAATCAGAAATCATAGAAAAGGCGTGGTAGTCGTACTAGTGGGGTCGGTCTAAGGGCGTGAAAAAGGAACACTGCAGGAGAGCTAAGGATCTAAAAAGGGCAGGACCAAAAACACTGGGGAGGGGAGAACTGAAGGACAGAACACACTAGGAAGAAACATGGAAAACAAAGATATGTAGAAAGGATGAAAGGAGAGGTGGTGGGAGTGAAGAAAGGATCATGTCAAGTCACGAGTGTTCTGAAGTTTGGAACATCTGATAATGTAATGAGAATGGGAGGCATCTGTAGAGACATAGTCAGGATTATGAGTCATACAAGGAAAGTTGTGTATAAGGGATGTTTAAACAAGATGACGGTCGTGAAGGCTAGAAGTAGGATAGACAGTTTTGGCAGAAGACCAGTCAGTAGGATGACTGTGATCTCTAACTGGAGCCGGGGAGTCTAACACTTTTTTGTGCTCTTTAAGTTTGTCAGAAAGACAGCAGCCAGTTTCTCCATTTTCCTGCCTAGTGTGTTTTGTCCTTCAGTTGCCCTCCCCTTCCCTTGTGATCTTGGTCCTACCCCTTGTGGGTCCTGAGCTCTCCTGCAATGCTACACTTTCTTGTCATTAGACTGACCCCACTTCTACTACTGCTACCATTTCTTTACTACTATTTCTGCTTCTGCCTTCTACCTTTTCTACTACTATTGCCTCCTTTCACTCCCCTTTCCATCTCTTGTGGCACAAACTACTCCCCCTTCTACTTCTACTAATACTACTTCTACTTTTCTTTCCCCCTCTCTTTCTCCCGTCGCTGTCCTCCTCGCCTATATAAACTGGCTCACTCGGTCTGTTCTGCCAGTGTGACTTGTAAAAGGTCCACGACTGACCGAAACATCGTGGTAAGGTTCTCTCTCCTATGTGCGAGTTATTTGTGTATTGTTCCAGTCACGGTAGTGTGCCTCTTTGTTCTTTATCTTCAACTCACCCAGACATAATACCAACGGGAGGAGATCCATAGTCCTCCCTGCTATGTAGGGAATAGTGTGTATGAGAGAGGAAGCAGTGTGTATGAGAGAGGAAGTAGTGTGTATGAGAGAGGAAGTAGTGTGTATGAGAGAGGAAGTAGAGTGTATGAGAGAGGAAGCAGTGTGTATGAGAGAGGAAGCAGTGTGTATGAGAGAGGGAGTAGTGTGTATGAGAGAGGAAGTAGTGTGTATGAGAGAGGAAGTAGTGTGTATGAGAGAGGAAGTAGAGTGTATGAGAGAGGAAGTAATGTGTATGAGAGAGGAATCAGTGTGTATGAGAGAGGAAGTAGTGTGTATGAGAGAGGAAGCAATGTGTATGAGAGAGGAAGTAGTGTGTATGAGAGAGGAAATAGTGTGTATGAGAGAGGAAGCAGTGTGTATGAGAGAGGAAGCAGTGTGTATGAGAGAGGAAGCAGTGTGTATGAGAGAGGAAGTAGTGTGTATGAGAGAGGAAGTAATGTGTATGAGAGAGGAATCAGTGTGTATGAGAGAGGAAGTAGTGTGTATGAGAGAGGAAGCAATGTGTATGAGAGAGGAAGTAGTGTGTATGAGAGAGGAAATAGTGTGTATGAGAGAGGAAGCAGTGTGTATGAGAGAGGAAGCAGTGTGTATGAGAGAGGAAGTATGAAAAAGGCACAATGCCATGACTGGAACAATACACAAATAACACTGGTCAACAACTAAAATGCTTCCCAGACTAGAGTAGCAATTTCCAACTAATTTTAGGTCACTGATAATGAATATCATGGTTAAAATTGTTTGTTAGCACTACTTTTCAATATACACCTACGTGTCACAACAGGTTCCAACAGACTTGTCTCAGTGTGTTTCTTACCACACTCACAGTCTCACTGACCTTCATTATTGTTCCAGCAGTCATAGAAGGTGGTCGTGCTGTACAAGTTTATATTCCGAGGTGAAAGATAGGTGATTTTCTTAGCCAAACACTTTTTCACTGAGCAAGTTATTGATATGCATGTGAGGCATATAATATTTATGACCATTTCGAAACCTCGTCAAGCATTGGAGCCTGGAATGAAAAATGAAGAACATCCACCTCTCATTGAACCAAACACAATTTTGCTACCACCACTACACATAAAACTGGGGCTCATGAAAAACTTTTTAAAAACTATGGACAAATCCAGTCAGGGATTCAAGTATTTAACATCAAAAATCCCTTCATTGAGAGACGCTAAGATAAGAGAGGAGTCTTCAATGATCCTCAGATTCTTAAAGAAGGTGACTTTCAATCAGACCTTCTTGGGGAGGAGAAAGCTGCTTGGGAGGCATTCAAGTTAGTGGCGAAGGGATTTCTTGGAAACAGAATGGAAGAATTAGTGGAAAACCTCATCAAGGCTTACAAGAACATGGGATGTAACATGTCACTTAAAATCCACTTTTTGGACTCATATTCAGACTTTTTTTCCAGCGAACTGTGGGACAGTTAGTGACGAACATGGTGAAAGGTTTCACCATGATATTTCAACCATGGGAAAATAGTACCAGGGCAAATGGGGCACAAGAATGCTTGCAGGCTATTGCTGGACATTGGCAAGAGATGATTCTTCAGCCCACTATAAACGTCAAGCAAAAAGGCAGAGAGTAGGTACGGATTTGAGTTTAAAACATACTGACACATACGTTATAATACAGTAATCAAATATTACATGTCTCGTATCTTTAAACATTTCTCAAGGTGATATTTGGATTCAGGACATGAAAATACATAAGAATTAACTAATCTCATTTATGAAAAATACATTTTTTCAAAAATTGTTGATCAGTGTAACCCGCACATAGGAGAGAGAAGGAAACCATACCACGGGCGGGATTTGAACCCGCGGTCAGTCTCAAAACTCCAGACCGTCGTGTAATGACCGTCGTGTAATGACCGTCGTGTCATTACGATTTCGTGAGTCAGAAAGAGAAGGAGCTTACAACGATGTTTCCTTCAGACTGGGACCATTTACAAAGTCACACTAATAGAAAAAAGTTCAGGTAGGTTTGCCAGAACGGGTCCTGGTCTGGGTCTTCTCCATGTGATGACCCGGCAGTAGCTCCTGAAGGAGTGTCAGAGTTGGTACAAGTGATGTACCGTTTACAGCACTTTGGCAGGGGCAGCCCTATGACAAGGGCACTGTGACTCTTTCATCTCCAACTGAGTCATTTCTGGCACTCAGGCCGCAGCACGAGTGCCAGAACGGCTCAAGAGATTCTCTGGAGGTTTTCCGATTTGTGGGGAAAGACAAGAGTTAGGAAGCCAGTTTATACAGGAGAGCGAGAAAAGGGACGGGAACAAGAAAGACAGAAGAGGAAGTAGTGGTAGAGGTAGGTAGATAATGGAGGTAATGGTAGATGAAATAATGGTGGTAGTGGTAGATGAAATAATAGTGGCGGATACGAGGGGATACCAAAAACGGGGGAGGGATCAACATTTGTGATGAATGGTTTGGAAAACCGACAAGTTGAAGATTGAGACACTTATGCAACATATGGGAATCTTTATTCAGGAAACGTTTCGCCACACAGTGGCTTCATCAGTCCAATACAAAGCAGAAGGTGTAAGGAGAGGAGGAGTTTGAGGTAATCAGTCCCTCAGCCTGGACTCGATGTGTTCAGTCCATCAAATCTTGACTGAACACATCGACTCCAGGCTGAGGGACTGATTACCTCAAACTCCTCCTCTCCTCACACCTGCTTTGTATTGGACTGATGAAGCCACTGTGTGGCGAAACGTTCCCTGAATAAAGATTCCCATATGCTGCATAAGTGTCTCAATCTTCAGGGATCAACAGAACGAGGGGAAGGGTACAATGGACGGAGTAGGGATACCAAGGACGGGAAGGAATACCAAATATGGCTGAGGGATACATACGACCGAGTTAGATATACCATGGATGGGGGAATACCAACGACGGGGGAGGGATTCATAGCACGCTGGAAGGAATACATAGGAGATGAGGAGGGATACATCATTTAGTAACGCAGCTCAGGTGTGGAACAACTCGTTTCACTGACACTACATGTGTAAACATGTTGGCGGAACAACTGACAGAGATTTTGAGTTACAATAATTTTAGGGCAGAATTTAGTAAAGTTGCTTTTATCTCAATTTGGCAGCAGTTGGGCGCGGCTAGTTTGGAATACAGATCAGAAACTTTTGGTAGTAACAAAAGCTGGAAATACTAGTTTAAAAATGGTTTATGGTTAAGTTGCTTTGCTAGTCAATGCTGACTACATCAACGCCTTCTGACATCATCTGATAAACTGGCAATTTGTGGAAGATTTTACTGGGTCATAATACTAACTCATTAGTTCCTGGTAAATGATAAAAAGATGAGCCATAGGAGAGGTTACTGTACCTTCACATGTTGCGTAAGTGGTATAGAGAAAGATAGGAGAGTATAGTCATACAGTGCAACTTGTTTTTATGGTGTCAGTACATCACTGCTAGTGGTAGTTTTTTCTATTTTTTGTTATTAAATATGTTAAGAAACTACGTCAATAGAACCATTTATAATACAGAGAAAAAACTGGGATCCCAACCGTTGTAGATCCGGTTACCAGTGAAGCATATTCAGTGAATACTGTTGTACGACGTTACTTTGTTTGGAGGTAAATACTTCTACATACACCTATAATTATACAACTATCCCAGAGTTCTGCCAACTTCAGAAGTGTAGTTTGGTGAATATAAAGCAAAATATAACATGGCTAAACCAACACGTTGTTTTAACTTATATTCTCAAGGCACCACAAGAACAGTCAAATTAAAATCCATGATAATTGCGAATTATTCTTCAGCACAAGTAAGAATCTCACTGGAAGTGGATGAACTAATGTATATGAAGGTGAATAAAATAGCCTTTATTTAATCTGATTTTCAAAATATTAAGATGAATGGCGAAGATACATTGATGAATCTCCTGGGTATTGTGTTAAGCCCCGTAGGGTAGAAGATGAGAGAGTTTAATAAGTTATGAACACAGTTTATCTCACTGCTGTTTTCTGTGTTTGTTGAGCAGGGAGCGGCTTTTGTGTGTTTGTTGAGCAGGGAGCGACTTTTGTGTGTTTGTTGAGCAGGGAGCGGCTTTTGTGTGTTTGTTGAGCAGGGAGCGACTTTTGTGTGTTTGTTGAGCAGGGAGCGGCTTTTGTGTGTTTGTTGAGCAAGGAGCGGCTTTTGTGTGTTTGTTGAGCAGGGAGCGGCTTTTGTGTGTTTGTTGAGCAAGGAGCGGCTTTTGCACCTTTTGCCAGACGCAACTGACATCCGAATAGGACCTTTGTATATACTCCTAATGAGTTTTTTAGACCTATATACTTTGGTTATCAAACAAATATAGAGTTTGTTGATAAAGAAGAGATACAAACTATCTCTGTTGCCAATAGTTATGCTTGGCAACTTTTACGAACACAGGTGTTATCTAGTGGCCTGCACACCTGGTTGAAGCACGATAAACAAGGTAGGAACAAGAGAAGAGCAGCAAAGAGAGTAAATACTTATATTTCCTTCACCAAACAATAAGCAGTGTATGTATATATATTATATAGAGGATATGTACAATAAGGCAAATGCAAGCAAGAGACACGGTGATAACTGTTTTGACCAGACTTAGAAGTCTGCCAATGTTGAGCCACGAATGTATCACATCGCTTAACAACTTTAACGTGCTTGCTTGTGATTGGCTGGTTGAACGATGGTACTAGCATAATAAAGGGGCTCATACTCGTTATACCCGTAGCATCTGGCTCACTGGTCGGGATACATGCGTATATGTGGGTATGACATACGACGAATATAATGTAACATACTCTTAGAATACCACAACAACAGTCACCTTTAGACAGGAAATTGTTCACCTAATCATTAGAAGATATTATTCTAATAAATATGATGTTAATTAATATTCACACTTTTCCGTTTGAATGACAGTCAGATGAAGAAATAGTTTATGTGGTAAGACTCTTCTATTTTGAGGAAAATATGCACACCATTTCTCGGGAAACATCTAGTGTTATTACCTATGATAATATAAATCCAACGTCAATCCCCCGATTATTTTGACAATCAAATCACTGGTACAGATTGTTTTAGCACCGGTAAAACTTTTTGATGATAATCTCTGAAAAGGTTAAAGATTATATTTTAGTCAACTCTGTTGGATCATCATTTCATATTTCATCAGATAATAAAAATGGTAGAAGTAACAGATGATAAATTGACTGAGCAACAGAATGGAAAAAAAACAAATGAACAAAATTCTACCACACAGACTGTAGAACCAATATCTCAGCCTAAAAATTATTTAAGTAGCATTACCTAAAAATGAGAAAACTACTAGTCAACAATCCCTTAAAACAACCTTGATAACATCAAGGCTACAAAGAGAAATATTCTGAAAGCAATTTTTTTCTGTTGCAATAGACTCAGACCACTAAAAAGTCAATAGCTGTTTCATCATTATCGGCTGTAGGTGCTTAAGTTTAGTTAATTTTTCAGGGCAGCCCATCTATAGAACAAATTAATTATGATAATAATAATAGCAGCTAAGAAAAATAATATTAAAACAGTTTATATCATTTCCCAGAGTTACTGTAAACGATAATGTCAATACCACACAACCAGCAACACTACCAGAACCATCTGTTGTGCCATTACCACACAACCAGCAACACTACTGAACCATCTGTTGTACCATTACCACACAACCAGCAACATTACCTGAACCATCTGTTGTACCATTACCACACAACCAGCAACATTACCTGAACCATCTGTTGTACCATTACCACACAACCAGCAACACTACCTGAACCATCTGTTGTGCCATTACCACACAACCAGCAACATTACCTGAACCATCTGTTGTACCATTACCACACAACCAGCAACACTACCTGAACCATCTGTTTTACCATTACCACACAACCAGCAACACTACCTGAACTATCTGTTGTACCATTACCACACAACCAGCAACATTACCTGAACTATCTGTTGTACCATTACCACACAACCAGCAACATTACCTGAACCATCTGTTGTACCATTACCACACAACCAGCAACACTACCTGAACCATCTGTTGTACCATTACCACACAACCAGCAACATTACCTGAACCATCTGTTGTATCATTACCACACAACCAGCAACACTACCTGAACCATCTGTTGTACCATTACCACACAACCAGCAACATTACCTGAACCATCTGTTGTACCATTACCACACAACCAGTAACACTACCTGAACCATCTGTTGTACCATTACCACACAACCAGTAACACTACCTGAACCATCTGTTGTACCATTACCACACAACCAGTAACACTACCTGAACCATCTGTTGTACCATTACCACACAACCAGTAACACTACCTGAACCATCTGTTGTACCATTACCACACAACCAGCAACACTACCTGAACCATCTGTTGTACCATTACCACACAACCAGCAACACTACCTGAACCATCTGTTGTACCATTACCACACAACCAGCAACACTACCTGAACCATCTGTTGTACCATTACCACACAACCAGCAACACTACCTGAACCATCTGTTGTACCATTACCACACAACCAGCAACATTACCTGAACCATCTGTTGTACCATTACCACACAACCAGCAACATTACCTGAACCATCTGTTGTACCATTACCACACAACCAGCAACATTACCTGAACCATCTGTTGTACCAATACCACACAACCAGCAACACTACCCCAAACATCTGTTGTACCATTACTACACAACCAGCAACATTACTTGAACCATCTGTTGTACCATTACCACACAACCAGCAACATTACCTGAACTATCTGTTGTACTATTACCACACAACCAGCAACATTACCTGAACCATCTGTTGTACCAATACCACACAACCAGCAACACTACCTGAACCATCTGTTGTACCATTACCACACAACCAGCAACATTACCTGAACCATCTGTTGTGCCATTACCACACACCCAGCAACATTACCTGAACCATCTGTTGTACCATTACCACACACCCAGCAACATTACCTGAACCATCTGTTGTACCATTACCACACAACCAGCAACATTACCTGAACTATCTGTTGTACTATTACCACACAACCAGCAACATTACCTGAACCATCTGTTGTACCAATACCACACGACCAGCAACACTACCTCAAACATCTGTTGTACCAATACCACACAACCAGCAACACTACCTCAAACATCTGTTGTACCAATACCACACAACCAGCAACACTACCTCAAACATCTGTTGTACCAATACCACACAACCAGCAACACAACCTAAAACATCTGTTGTACCAATACCACACAACCAGCAATACTACCTGAACCATCTGTTGTCATAGTACCAGTTCCACCATTACCTCCCCCCCTCCTCCTTTTCCATCTGTGTTTACATCCTCAACATTAAAATTACCAATATGGTTGACGGTGTCTCTTTAATGATTGTGATGGACATGTAATAGAGTTTAAGATTTTTTGAGTTTTGAGCGTTTATGAGTTTTTAGAGAGAGTGCTTGTGAGTTGTAGAGATGGTTGTAGGAGCTGTGAGTACTTGCGAGGTGTAATGGTTATGAGTACTTGTGAGTCTGTAGAGTGGTGGTTGTGTGTGCTTGTGAGTTTGTTTAGAGATGTGGAGAGTACTTGTGAGTTACGAGTGTTTCTGAGTTTGTAGAGAGTGCTTGCGAGTTGTAGAGATGGTTGTCAGTTTGTACAAATGGTTGTGAGTACATGTGAGTTGTAATGGTTGTGAGTTTGTATAGCTGTGTTCATTGGGATATTACACTTGTTTTAACAGCTGTTATATTCCCCCCCCCCACAGGTGTATCAGAGAAGCAGAAAAGCTGATCACAACAACAACAGTTGCCTGAGGCGCAGGCTTGTTGTGTACCTCCTGGTGGTAGGCTTGTTGTGTACCTCCTGGTGGTTGGCTTGTGTACCTCCTGGTGGTTGGCTTGTTGTGTACCTCCTGATGGTTGGCTTGTTGTGTACCTCCTGATGGTTGGCTTGTTGTGTACCTCCTGGTGGTTGGCTTGTTGTGTACCTCCTGATGGTTGGCTTGTTGTGTACCTCCTGGTGGTTGGCTTGTTGTGTACCTCCTGATGGTTGGCTTGTTGTGTACCTCCAGGTGGTTGGCTTGTTGTGTACCTCCTGATGGTTGGCTTGTTGTGTACCTCCTGATGGTTGGCTTGTTGTGTACCTCCTGATGGTTGGCTTGTTGTGTACCTCCTGATGGTTGGCTTGTTGTGTACCTCCTGGTGGTTGGCTTGTTGTGTACCTCCTGATGGTTGGCTTGTTGTGTACCTCCAGGTGGTTGGCTTGTTGTGTACCTCCTGATGGTTGGCTTGTTGTGTACCTCCTGATGGTTGGCTTGTTGTGTACCTCCTGATGGTTGGCTTGTTGTGTACCTCCTGGTGGTTGGCTTGTTGTGTACCTCCTGATGGTTGGCTTGTTGTGTACCTCCTGATGGTTGGCTTGTTGTGTACCTCCTGGTGGTTGGCTTGTTGTGTACCTCCTGGTGGTTGGCTTGTTGTGTACCTCCTGGTGGTTGGCTTGTTATGTACCTCCTGGTGGTTGGCTTGTTGTGTACCTCCTGATGGTTGGCTTGCTGTGTACCTCCTGGTGGTTGGCTTGTTGTGTACCTCCTGGTGGTTGGCTTGTTGTGTACCTCCTGGTGGTTGGCTTGTTGTGTACCTCCTGGTGGTTGGCTTGTTGTGTACCTCCTGGTGGTTGGCTTGTTGTGTACCTCCTGGTGGTTGGCTTGTTGTGTATATCCTGGTGGTTGGCTTGTTGTGTACCTCCTGATGGTTGGCTTGTTGTGTACCTCCTGGTGGTTGGCTTGTTGTGTATCTCCTGGTGGTTGGCTTGTTGTGTACCTCCTGGTGGTTGGCTTGTTGTGTACCTCCTGATGGTTGGCTTGTTGTGTACCTCCTGGTGGTTGGCTTGTTGTGTACCTCCTGGTGGTTGGCTTGTTGTGTATCTCCTGATGGATGGCTTGTTGTGTACCTCCTGATGGTTGGCTTGTTGTGTACCTCCTGATGGTTGGCTTGTTGTGTACCTCCTGATGGTTGGCTTGTTGTGTACCTCCTGGTGGTTGGCTTGTTGTGTACCTCCTGGTGGTTGGCTTGCTGTGTATCTCCTGATGGTTGGCTTGTCGTGTACCTCCTGATGGTTGGCTTGCCGTGTACCTCCTGATGGTTGGCTTGTCGTGTACCTCCTGATGGTTGGCTTGCCGTGTACCTCCTGATGGTTGGCTTGTCGAGTACCTCCTGATGGTTGGCTTGCCGTGTATCTCCTGATGGTTGGCTTGTCGTGTACCTCCTGGGGGTTGGCTTGTTGTGTACCTCCTGGTGGTTGTCTTGTCGTGTACCTCCTGATGGTTGGCTTGTCGTGTACCTCCTGGTGGTTGGCTTGTTGTGTACCTCCTGGTGGTTGGCTTGTTGTGTACCTCCTGGTGGTTGGCTTGTCGTGTACCTCCTGGTGGTTGGCTTGTTGTGTACCTCCTGGTGGTTGGCTTGTCGTGTACCTCCTGGTGGTTGGCTTGTTGTGTACCTCCTGATGGTTGGCTTGTTGTGTACCTCCTGGTGGTTGGCTTGTTGTGTACCTCCTGGTGGTTGGCTTGTTGTGTACCTCCTGGTGGTTGGCTTGTTGTGTACCTCCTGATGGTTGGCTTGTTGTGTACCTCCTGGTGGTTGGCTTGTCGAGTACCTCCTGATGGTTGGCTTGTCGTGTACCTCCTGATGGTTGGCTTGTCGTGTACCTCCTGATGGTTGGCTTGTCGTGTATCTCCTGATGGTTGGCTTGTCGTGTATCTCCTGATGGTTGGCTTGTCGTGTACCTCCTGGCGGTTGGCTTGTCGTGTATCTCCTGATGGTTGGCTTGTCGTGTATCTCCTGATGGTTGGCTTGTCGTGTATCTCCTGATGGTTGGCTTGTCGTGTATCTCCTGATGGTTGGCTTGTCGTGTATCTCCTGATGGTTGGCTTGTCGTGTACCTCCTGATGGTTGGCTTGTCGTGTATCTCCTGATGGTTGGCTTGTCGTGTATCTCCTGATGGTTGGCTTGTTGTGTACCTCCTGATGGTTGGCTTGTCGTGTGTCTCCTGATGGTTGGCTTGTCGTGTATCTCCTGATGGTTGGCTTGTCGTGTACCTCCTGGTGGTTGGCTTGTTGTGTACCTCCTGGTGGTTGTCTTGTCGTGTACCTCCTGATGGTTGGCTTGTCGTGTACCTCCTGGTGGTTGGCTTGTTGTGTACCTCCTGGTGGTTGGCTTGTCGTGTACCTCCTGGTGGTTGGCTTGTTGTGTACCTCCTGGTGGTTGGCTTGTCGTGTACCTCCTGGTGGTTGGCTTGTTGTGTACCTCCTGGTGGTTGGCTTGTCGTGTACCTCCTGGTGGTTGGCTTGTTGTGTACCTCCTGGTGGTTGGCTTGTCGTGTACCTCCTGGCGGTTGGCTTGTCGTGTACCTCCTGGTGGTTGGCTTGTTGTGTACCTCCTGGTGGTTGGCTTGTCGTGTACCTCCTGGTGGTTGGCTTGTTGTGTACCTCCTGGTGGTTGGCTTGTTGTGTACCTCCTGATGGTAGGCTTGTCGTGTACCTCCTGGTGGTTGGCTTGTTGTGTACCTCCTGGTGGTTGTCTTGTCGTGTACCTCCTGGTGGTTGGCTTGTGAAAACAATTTTAAAAATGTTATGGCGTATTGTTTTTACCAGTGTTTGTTCCTGCTTTATACACATTATAATCTTAATACCTCTAAAAATAATGGACCCAGGAATTATATCTTACTTTTGCTATATTATTACCACATTAATAATCAGGAGTTTATCTTTGTTACCTTCATACCACTAACTGTTCACCTTTGTTACCTTCATACCACTAAGTGTTCACCTTTGTTACCTTCATACCACTAAGTGTTCACCTTTGTTACCTTCATAACACTAAGTGTTCACCTTTGTTACCTTCATACCACTAAGTGTTCACCTTTGTTACCTTCATAACACTAAGTGTTCACCTTTGTTACCTTCATAACACTAAGTGTTCACTTTTGTTACCTTCATAACACTAAGTGTTCACCTTTGTTACCTTCATACCACTAAGTGTTCACCTTTGTTACCTTCATAACACTAAGTGTTCACCTTTGTTACCTTCATAACACTAAGTGTTCACCTTTGTTGCCTTCATAACACTAAGTGTTCACCTTTGTTACCTTCATACCACTAAGTGTTCACCTTTGTTACCTTCATAACACTAAGTGTTCACCTTTGTTACCTTCATAACACTAAGTGCTCACCTTTGTTATCTTCATACCACTAAGTGCTCACCTTTGTTACCTTCATACCACTAAGTGTTCACCTTTGTTATCTTCATACCACTAAGTGCTCACCTTTGTTACCTTCATACCACTAAGTGCTCACCTTTGTTATCTTCATACCACTAAGTGCTCACCTTTGTTACCTTCATACCACTAAGTGCTCACCTTTGTTACCTTCATACCACTAAGTGTTCACCTTTGTTATCTTCATACCACTAAGTGCTCACCTTTGTTACCTTCATACCACTAAGTGTTCACCTTTGTTATCTTCATACCACTAAGTGCTCACCTTTGTTACCTTCATACCACAAAGTGTTCACCTTTGTTATCTTCATACCACTAAGTGCTCACCTTTGTTACCTTCATACCACTAAGTGTTCACCTTTGTTATCTTCATACCACTAAGTGCTCACCTTTGTTACCTTCATACCACTAAGTGTTCACCTTTGTTATCTTCATACCACTAAGTGCTCACCTTTGTTACCTTCATACCACTAAGTGCTCACCTTTGTTACATTCATACCACTAAGTGCTCACCTTTGTTACCTTCATACCACTAAGTGCTCACCTTTGTTACCTTCATACCACTAAGTGCTCACCTTTGTTACCTTCATACCACTAAGTGCTCACCTTTGTTACCTTCATACCACTAAGTGCTCACCTTTGTTACCTTCATACCACTAAGTGTTCACCTTTGTTATCTTTATACCACTAAGTGCTCACCTTTGTTACCTTCATACCACTAAGTGTTCACCTTTGTTATCTTCATGCCACTAAGTGCTCACCTTTGTTACCTTCATACCACTATGTGCTCACCTTTGTTACCTTCATACCACTAAGTGCTCACCTTTGTTACCTTCATACCACTAAGTGTTCACCTTTGTTATCTTCATACCACTAAGTGCTCACCTTTGTTACCTTCATACCACTAAGTGTTCACCTTTGTTATCTTCATACCACTAAGTGCTCACCTTTGTTACCTTCATACCACTAAGTGTTCACCTTTGTTATCTTCATACCACTAAGTGCTCACCTTTGTTACCTTCATACCACTAAGTGTTCACCTTTGTTATCTTCATACCACTAAGTGCTCACCTTTGTTACCTTCATACCACTAAGTGTTCACCTTTGTTATCTTCATACCACTAAGTGTTCACCTTTGTTACCTTCATACCACTAAGTGTTCACCTTTGTTACCTTCATACCACTAAGTGTTCACATTTTGATTTACAAAAAAAAAAAAATGATGTATCGCATCTGCTTTGGGAGCCAGGAGCTGTAACACATTTTAAAGTGGTAGACCAGAACTGTATCACATCACCTTTGGGAGCCAAGAGCTATAGCTTACTTTATTATCACATAGGTGGTGATGTGCAGTAAGACATAACACCTGTTTACCCTTGGGGGACCAGAGACACTTAAGTGGTCAGAAACAACTGCCTTGGGGCCCAGCAGCTATATTATTATTATACAAAAGAAGCGCTAAGACTACATGGGTCATACAGGGCCCAGCAGCTATATTATTATAATAAAAAAGAAGCACTAAACCTACAAGGGTCATTCAGGGCCAAACAGCTATATACTAGTCTTTTACCATTAGTAGCTTATCTTTGTTACACTGAATATTGAGGCTTATGAATAAGAGCACCAGAGTGGAGGTGACCAGACTGGGTGGGTCATTGGGCTAATCCGGGGGAGGGGGGTCATTGGGCTAATCGGGGGGTGGGGGACATGGATCTGGATCAGTAGGCCTGTTGCAGTGTTCCTTCTTATGTTCTTAGGCGTGCAGAATGGAATATCGACGACACGAAAGTCTACGGACGTTCGTGATCCTGTTTCATTAACTCTCAAGGAGTCACGCGCGTCATAGCATGATCCAAGAAGCTCGTCATAGCATGATCCAAGAAGCTCGTCATAGCATGATCCAAGAAGCTCGTCATAGCATGATCCAAGAAGCTCGTCATAGCATGATCCAAGAAGCTCGTCATAGCATGATCCAAGAAGCTCGTCATAGCATGATCCAAGAAGCTCGTCATAGCATGATCCAAGAAGCTCGTCATAGCATGATCCAAGAAGCTTGTCATAGCATGATCCAAGAAGCTCGTCATAGCATGATCCAAGAAGCTCGTCATAGCATGATCCAAGGAGCTCGTCATAGCATGATACAAGGAGCTCGTCATAGCATGATACAAGAAGTTCGTCATAGCATGATACAAGAAGTTCGTCATAGCATGATCCAAGAAGTTCGTCATAGCATGATACAAGAAGTTCGTCATAGCATGATCCAAGAAGTTCGTCATAGCATGATACAAGAAGTTCGTCATAGCATGATACAAGAAGCTCGTCATAGCATGATCCAAGAAGTTCGTCATAGCATGATACAAGAAGTTCGTCATAGCATGATACATGAAGTTCGTCATAGCATGATACAAGAAGCTCGTCATAGCATGATCCAAGAAGTTCGTCATAGCATGATACAAGAAGTTCGTCATAGCATGATACAAGAAGTTCGTCATAGCATGATACAAGAAGTTCGTCATAGCATGATCCAAGAAGTTCGTCATAGCATGATACAAGAAGTTCGTCATAGCATGATCCAAGAAGTTCGTCATAGCATGATACAAGAAGTTCGTCATAGCATGATACAAGAAGCTCGTCATAGCATGATCCAAGAAGTTCGTCATAGCATGATACAAGAAGTTCGTCATAGCATGATACAAGAAGTTCGTCATAGAATGATACAAGAAGTTCGTCATAGCATGATACAAGAAGTTCGTCATAGCATGATCCAAGAAGTTCGTCATAGCATGATACAAGAAGTTCGTCATAGCATGATACAAGAATTTCGTCATAGCATGATCCAAGAAGTTCGTCATAGCATGATACAAGAAGTTCGTCATAGCATGATACAAGAAGTTCGTCATAGCATGATACAAGAAGCTCGTCATAGCATGATCCAAGAAGCTCGTCATAGCATGATCCAAGGAGCTCGTCATAGCATGATACAAGGAGCTCGTCATAGCATGATCCAAGGAGCTCGTCATAGCATGATCCAAGAAGCTCGTCATAGCATGATCCAAGAAGCTCGTCATAGCATGATCCAAGAAGCTCGTCATAGCATGATCCAAGAAGCTCGTCATAGCATGATCCAAGGAGCTCGTCATAGCATGATACAAGGAGCTCGTCATAGCATGATCCAAGAAGCTCGTCATAGCATGATCCAAGGAGCTCGCCATAGCATGATACAAGGAGCTCGTCATAGTGTCATTTATTGGAGCTCTTCACAGCGTGATTGGTCATAGCAAGTTAATGTACACTACTGAACATCAATGTTCAATAAAATTGGTAAACTGGGATTTCTGCCGCCGAATAACAGCGCCAACATTTGTTTAAGAAAAATACATCTTTGGTGAACACTGAAAGTTGGTCCAGCCAGTTAGTCATCAGTTATATCATGTACTACAACAAATTCATTTTTTTAATTAACTATTTTATTACACTGAATAATTTTCCTGCACACATACACACACACACACACACACACACACACACACACACCAAGCAGGGATAACAGGGAAGGCACTACAATGGATCAGGGAATACTTGTCAGGAAGACAGCAGCGAGTAATGGTACGTGGTGAGGTGTCAGAGTGGACACCTGTGACCAGCTGTTTCTAGTATTTGTGAACGACATGACGGAATGAATAAACTCCGAAGTGTCCCTGTTTGCAGATGACGTGAAGTTGATGAGAAGAATTCATTCGATCGAAGACCAGGCAGAACTACAAAGGGATCTGAACAGGCTGCAGACCTGGTCCAGCAATTGGCTCCTGGAGTTCAATTCCACCAAGTGCAAAGTCATGAAGATTGGGGAAGGGCAAAGAAGACCGTCTCGGGGGCCAGAGACTTCAAACCTCACTCAAGGAAAAAGATCTTGGGGTGAGTATAACACCAGGCACATCTCCTGAAGCGCACATCAACCAAATAACTGCTGCAACATATCGGCGCCTGGAAAACCTCAGAACAGCATTCCGACATCTTAATAAGGAATCGTTCAGGACCCTGTACACCGTGTACGTTAGGCCCATATTGGAGTATGCGGCACCAGTTTGGAACCCACACCTAGCCAAGCATGTAAAGAAACTAGAGAAAGTGCAAAGGTTTGCAACAAGACTAGTCCCAGAGCTAAGAGGTATGTCCTACGAGGAGAGGTTCAGGGAAATCAACCTGACGACACTGGAGAACAGGAGAGATAGGGGGGACATGATAACTTACAAAATACTGAGAGGAATTGACAAGGTGGACAAAGACAGGATGTTCCAGAGACTGGACACAGCAACACTGGGACACAGTTGGAAGCTGAAGACACAGATGAATCACAGGGATGTTAGGAAGTATTTCTTCAGCCACAGAGTAGTCAGGAAGTGGAATAGTTTGGGAAGCGATGTAGTGGAGGCAGGATCCATACATAGCTTTAAGCAGAGGTATGAAAAAGTTCATGGTTCAGGGAGAGTGACCTAGTAGCTACCAGTGAAGAGGCGGGGTCAGGAGCTTGGACTCGACCCCTGCAACCTCAACTAGGTGAGTACAACTAGGTGAGTACAACTAGGTGAGTACAACTAGGTGAGTACAACTAGGTGAACTAGGTGAGTGCAACTAGGTGAACTAGGTGAGTACACGCACAAAGCATCAGTCATTATATATTGAAGGTGTTCAAGTGAGAAACTTAAAATTTAATTAACGTGCCTTAATGAGAATACAAATTTCACACTAAATTACACTAAAAAAGGGAAATCTGCTCCTCGAGTTTCGTTCTTCGCTGCTCGTCTTCAACATTTAAGTCTATGAATGTTTTGGAAGTTGTCAAAGTTATTCCAGGATACTGAGAATATTTTCAGCAATTTTGATCATACAAAGTTTTCACATGCCAACTGCTGAAAGAATTTAATCTAGTTACCGTACATGAGTGTTGGAAATTACATGGGAAAGAAAATGAGATTTATTTAAACACTTGCTACAGAATATAGAATTTTTAAGACACAGGTATGGTGTGGCGACATGAAAATATATTATAAATATTTATCCAGAGGTAACCAAATGAAGTTAAACAGACACTCATTTCTGAAGAGATATTCTCCAGTTATTACACGGAAACTAACATGAATAATGTAACTGGTGCTTTTAAACTGACGGAACCGAACGTGAAGGCGGAACCTAATTTCCGGAAAACTCATCAGTACTGAATTTAAAGCTGAGCTGAAGAGTCATTCTCCAGTTTTTGCAGTATGTCAACTATTTATTAATGTCACGAATTGTGCCTATTAGCCAATACCTGACATGAAGTATATATTGGTTTTAAAACCTAAGTTAGCCAGGGAGATTCGTAGCCTTACAGTGAGGTTGACTAAGATGGCGTCAGGATCATCAGGTCGAGCTCATTGATATGAAGAGATCCCTTTTTATAAACGCCAGTTCTTGCGTTAATCATGCATACCTTTTTGTTCCTTATTTTTTTTATTTGCATCTTGTGCAAAAAAATTGTAGAAGTTATCAAGGAAGGCTTATTTAAATCAGAAATAAAGTGATAAGTCTAATAATACTGCTGAAAAGATCCAACCTCCGATGAATGATAATTATGAGGTTCCTTTATAAAAAGTGATCATATATTTAACACTCTGCATGAGGGAAAGCGTTAAAACCGTTGTGGTCATATAGTACCCGAGGAATGGAAGACAATCAGTCTCCATTAAAAGGAAGGGAAGGATAATTCCAGTTCCTCTGATCAAGATCCCCTCACCAACATCAAGGTAAAATAATGCAATAATATAAATACTATGCCATTTCGAGATCAAACGTGGCCAAATAGCACCGGGACATTCCATTAAATATACCAGTCTTCTTCCAAGTGAAAGTTTGACGCTCATGAGAAGAGGTTTTCTCCAGTTACCGCAAAGAAACAAAATCTGGGAATATCCTGTGTTAACACTTTGTTAACATTATGTTTACAGTGTGTTAACACTGTCCACAGGATACTGACTCACACAAATTTTGGTCTAGATACAGTATATCAACATGGAATAAGGGGTCACGAGTAATAAAGAAACATTTTCCTGGACGAGAAATATTCCTGACAATGTTAAGGAAACAGGAAAGTCTATATCGTTAAATTAAAAAATGACTTTCAAAAACGAATATTAATTATTTTTCATGAAAATCCATTTTGAAATTGAATTAAAAAGCGGAAAATTGTCACTCCAGGAGTCCAAAATTAATATAAAAATACATCAGCTTTTTGGTAAATTGAAATTTACACAATTGAAACTTAACACAAAGTTCATTAAAAACTTCACCAAAATATCAAGTTTGCTCCAACTCAGACTAAACTTATACATCAGAATGTATCATAATTAATATTCTGGAGACAATCAAAAGAAAAGTTCTTCATTTATTAAATATAAATGAATATCACTATTTACTTATTAAAATTAACAAATTGGGACTTATGACACCCAATAATGATAGCGAAAATATTCACCATCTGGGAAAATTTGAAGCCGATCAAAAGAATCGTTATAGTACAGATTCCAGCGACTCCAAGTTTTTTATTTTAACTTTTTCTGTACTGACAAACTTTCTCATATACATAGAAACCTAAACAGTTTCTACTCTAGTGATAAAATACATCAACCAATAAATATTGAAGTCATTCAGAAGAGATAAACTGATACTCTTTTAAAGTGATTTAACGAGAATAAATATTTCACACTATTTTATACACAAAATAGTCAGATCTGTTGGAATTACGGGGCATCTTTTTTGAAGGTTTGAATCCATGCCACTGAGGGTTCTAGATCCATACAAGGCTGGTGGAAATGAATCTAGTATTTTGGTCACAGGGAACGTAATAATATCAATTGTTTGAGAAGTTTGTTCCTCTTTACCGTACACAAGCACTGGAAATTTGAAGTGGATCGGATGAGGTGTTCTCAAGTTTGTGAAAGAAACGACAAAAAGTTGAAGGAAAAAAAAAAGGTTTTGGCAACCACTTAAATGTCCGTCCTCGGGGATGCCTAATTACCTTTAAGTATGATTATTTAATTCATAAACTGATAAATCTTGGTCAGTGTTCGTCCAAATTTGCCTAGTTATATGGAAGTGGGAAAATTGAAATCCTGAATTTCATGCAATATTTTCTGAATGTATCATCGAGTTGAGTACATTCAGCCTTCAGCGCTGACAACATGCAAATTCTGAGTGTCTTAGAATTAGTATGCTGGTGTATTTTTGGGAATTGGTCCTTCTAAGATAAGAGAATTCCAGGTCAGTTTGGTTTCAAAATTGGTGTTTCTTAGTGGAAGTTTTGAATTAGTTTTGGGTTCTGTATATCTTAATTTGTTAAGTGTATTTAAAAATACTGAGATATTAGTGCGTTTTATAGATAGTAGGTTGGTAGACAGCAACCGTCCGAAGAGGTACTACTGTCCTGCCAAGTGAGTGTAAAATGAAAGTCTGTAATTGTTTTACATGATGGTAGGATTGCTGGTGTCTTTTGTCTGTCTCATAAATATGCAAGCTTACAGGTACGTCTTGCTACTTCTACTTACACTTAGATCACACTACACATACATGTACACGTTTATCTATACACACTCATCTGAGTTTTCTTTGATTTTTATCTTAATAGTTCTTGTTGTTATTACTTTTCCTTTTATATCCATGGGGAAGAGGAATAAGCATCTTTCCTCTGTAAGCCATGCGTGTTGTAAAAGTCAACTAAAATGCCGGGAACAATGGGCTAGTAACCCCGTTTCATGTAATGATTACTAAAATGAAAAAGAAGAAGAAAACTGTCAAAGTGAGAAGTCTGAATGTGCGTGGATGTTGTGCAAATGATAAGAAAGAGATGATTGTGGATGTTATGAATGAGAAGAAGCTGAATGTCCTGGCTTTAAGTGAAACAAAACAGGAAAAGAGGGAGTATAAATGTATTAATTCAAGGATTATGTGGCGTAAAATAAAGGTTGGATGTGAAAAGTGGGTTATAGTAAGCGTATATGCACCTGGAGAAGAGAGAAGTGTAGAGGAGAGAGAGAGAGAGATTTTGGGAAATGTTAAGTGAATGCGTGGGGAGTTTTGGACCAAGTGTGAGAGTACTTGTGGTTGGGGATTTCAATGCTAAAGTGGGTAAAAATGTTGTGGAGGGAGTAGTAGGTAAATTTGGGGTGCCAGGGGTAAATGAAAATAGGGGGCCTTTAATTGAGCTATGTGTAGAAAGAGATTTGGTAATAAGTAATACATATTTTATGAAAAAGAAGATAAATAAATATACAAGGTACGATATAGCACGTAATAAAAGTAGTTTGTTAGATTATGTATTGGTGGATAAAAGGTTGATGGGTAGGCTCCAGGATGTACATGTTTATAGAGGGGCAACTGATATATCGGATCATTATTTAGTTGTAGCTACAGTTAGAGTAAGAGGTAGATGGGACAATAGGAAAATGGCAACAAGTAAGAGAGAGAGGTGAAAACGCATAAACTAAGGGAGGAGGAAGTTAGAGTGAGATACAAGCAACTATTGGCAGAAAGGTGGACTGGTGCAAGTATGAGTAGTGGGGGGGGGGGTTGACGAGGTTTGGAATAGTTTTAAAAATGCAGTATTAGAATGTGAGGCAGAAGTTTGTGGTTATAGGAGGGTGGGGGCAGGAAGAAAGAGGAGTGATTGGTGGAATGAAGAAGTAAAGGGTGTGATAAAAGAGAAAAAGGTAGCTTAAGAGAGGTTTTTACAAAGCAGAAGTGTTATAAGAAGAGCAGAGTATATGGAGAGTAAAAGAAAGGTGAAGAGAGTGGTGAGAGAGTGCAAAAGGAGAGCAGATGATAGAGTGGGAGAGGCACTGTCAAGAAATTTTAATGAAAATAAGAAAATAATTTGGAGTGAGTTAAACAAGTTAAGAAAACCTAGGGAACGAATGGACTTGCCAGTTAAAAACAGAGTAGGGGAATTAGTAGATAGGGAGATGGAGGTATTGGGTAGATGGCGGGAGTATTTTGAGAACTTTTAAATGTCGACGAAGAAAGGGAGGCGGTAATTCCATGCACTGGTCAGGGAGGTATACCATCTTTTAGGAGTGAAGAAGAGCAGGATGTGAGTGTGGGGGAAGTGCGTGAGGCATTACGTAGAATGAAAGGGGGTAAAGCAGCTGGAACTGACGGGATCATGACAGAAATGTTAAGAGTAGGGGGATATAGTGTTGGAGTGGTTGGTATTTTTGTTTAATAAATGTATGAAATAGGGGAAGGTACCTAGGGATTGGCAGAGAGCATGTATAGTTCCTTTATATAAAGGGAAGGGGGACAAAAGAGATTGTAAAAATTATAGAGGAATTAGTTTACTGAGTATACCAGGAAAAGTGTACGGTAGGGTTATTATTGAAAGAATTAGAGGTAAGACACAGAGTAGGATTGTGGATGAGCAAGGAGTCTTTAGAGTGGGTAGGGGATGTGTAGATCAAGTGTTTACATTGAAGCATATATGTGAACAGTATTTAGATAAAGGTAGGGAAGTTTTCATTGCATCTATGGATTTAGAAAAGGCATATGATAGAGTGGATAGGGGAGCAATGTGGCAGATGTTGCAAGTATGTGGAATAGGTGGTAAGTTACTAAATGCTGTAAAGAGTTTTTATAAGGATAGTGAGGCTCGGGTTAGGGTGTGTAGAAGAGAGGGAGACTACTTCCCGGTAAAAGTAGGTCTTAGACAGGGATGTGTAATGTCACCATGGTTGTTTAATATATTTATAGATGGGGTTGTAAAGGAAGTAAATGCTAGGGTGTTCGGGAGAGGGGTGGAATTAAATTATGGGGCATCAGATACAAAATGGGAATTGATACAGTTACATTTTGCTGATGATGTGCTTATGGGGGATTCTAAAGAAAAATTGCAAAGGTTAGTGGACGAGTTTGGGAGAGTGTGTAAAGGTAGAAAGTTGAAAATGAACATAAAAAAGAGTAAGGTGATGAGGGTATCAAATGATTTAGATAAAGAAAAATTGGATATCAAATTGGAGAGGAGGAGTATGGAAGTAGTGAATGTTTGCAGATATTTGGGAGTTGATGTGTCAGCGGATGGATTTATGAAGGATGAGGTTAATCATAGAATTGATGAAGGAAAAAAGGTGAGTGGTGCGTTGAGGCTTATGTGGAGACAAAAAAACGTTGTCTATCGAGGCAAAGAAGGGAATATATGAAAGTATAGTAGTACCAACACTCATATATGGGTGTGAAGCTTGGGTTGTAAATGCAGCAGCGAGGAGACGGTTGGAGGCAGTGGAGATGTCCTGTCTAAGGGCAATGTGTGGTGTAAATATTATGCAGAAAATTCGGAGTGTGGAAATTAGGAGAAGGTGTGGAGTTAATAAAAGTAGTAATCAGAGGGCTTAAGAGGGGATGTTGAGATGATTTGGTCATTTAGAGAGAATGGATCAGAGTAGAATGACATGGAGAGCATATAAATCTGTAGGGGAAGGAAGGTGGGGTAGGGGTCGTCCTCGAAAAGGTTGGAGGGAGGGGGTAAAGGAGGTTTTCTGGGCGAGGGGTTTGGACTTCCATCAAGCGTGCGTGAGCGTGTTAGATAGGAGTGAATGGAGACGAATGGTATTTGAGACCTGACGAGCTGTTGGAGTGTGAGCATGGTAATATTTAGTGAAGAGATTCAGGGAAACCGGTTATTTTTATATTGCCAGACTTGAGTCCTGGAAATGGGAAGTACAATGCCTGCACTCTAAAGGAGGGGTTTGGGATATTGGCAGTTTGGAGGGATATGTTGTGTATCTTTATAGGTATATGTTTCTAAACTGTTGTGTTCTGGGTACCTCTGCAAAAACAATGATTATGTGTGAGGTGAAACTGTTGAATGATGATGAAAATATTTTCTTTTTGGGGATTTTCTTTCTTTTTGGGTCACCCTGCCTCGGTGGGAGGTGGCTGTGCGTTTGAGATAACATGAGAACACCAAATCATATTCGTTTATATCTTCACCGTTATAAATTAAGTGAATTACAAACTTCTGCCGCACTCTGCACTAATTTTCTCACCTGTATTAACGTAGTGGCGCCTGGTCTTATGCAGTACTTTCCTGGGATTGATCATTGACCCAAATATATTATAGAAATGCATGTACCAAAATGTATGTACCAAACATGGAAAGTCACAATCTCTCAGACACAAGAAAACGCTTCATAATCTTTCTGATATATACAACTAGTTTTTTTTACTCAATTCAATGAAATCGGTGATCTTTTACAATATAAAAATCCCGATTTTGTAAGTTTACATCTATCTGAATGTAACTGTTATATTTAATGCACTTTTTACATTTAATTCTTTGAATATCCAACATTTATTAAAAATCTGTAACACAAAACAAAATACTTTAATAATTCTCCAAACTTTCCATGAAACTATTATTGGATATACATGAATTCAGGGAGTTTTCTGAGTCCCTATTTTTCTTATAGTAAAAAAAAAACATATATTGAAAAGCGTAAAAAGTTTGGAGAAATGTTCAGCAAAAACATTGTGCAAGAAATAGGTTACATATTCACGAATAATAAGGATCTAAGAATCCCTCTTTGATTTCTACTAATAAAATATTCTGGGCTTTTAGAAATCTGCTCACACGTCTTATTATGCCTGGATTATACCTGGAGAAGGTTTCGGGGGGCAATGCCCCCGCGGCCCGGTCCGTGACCAGGCCTCATTACCATTGTCTTCCTGCATTATTATTTTCAATGTTGATCTAATATTAATATTACTGAAAATCGTTGCAATAATAATACCATTGAGTTATTATTCACTAGTAATACAAGTATAGCTGCAGTTTTAATACCACTGAATTTTTCTGTAGTAGTAAAAACCACTCACTGGTGTTTCAGGATAAATACCATTATTAATAATACCAGGATAAATACCATTATTAATAATGCCAGGATAAATACCATTATTAATAATACCAGGATAAATACCATTATTAATAATACCAGGATAAATACCATTATTAGTAATACCAGGATAAATACCATTATTAATAATACCGGGATAAATACCATTATTAATAATACCAGGATAAATACCATTATTAATAATACCAGGATAAATACCATTATTAATAATACCAGGATAAATACCATTATTAATAATACCAGGATAAATACCATTATTAATAATACCAGGATAAATACCATTATTAGTAATACCAGGATAAATACCATTATTAATAATACCGGGATAAATACCATTATTAATAATACCAGGATAAATACCATTATTAATAATACCAGGATAAATACCATTATTAATAATACCAGGATAAATACCATTATTAATAATACCAGGATAAATACCATTATTAATAATACCAGGATAAATACCATTATTAATAATACCAGGATAAATACCATTATTAATAATACCAGGATAAATACCATTATTAGTAATACCAGGATAAATACCATTATTAATACCATTATTAATAATACCAGGATAAATACCATTATTAATAATACCAGGATAAATACCATTATTAATAATACCAGGATAAATACCATTATTAATAATACCAGGATAAATACCATTATTAATAATACCAGGATAAATACCATTATTAGTAATACCAGGATAAATACCATTATTAATACCATTATTAATAATACCAGGATAAATACCATTATTAATAATACCAGGATAAATACCATTATCACTGCAGTATTATTACCATTATTACCGCAGTATTAACATTATTACAGCAGTATTATTACCATGATTACTGTAGTATTAATACCATGATTACTGCAGTATTAATACCATTATTACTGTAGTATTAATACCATGATTACTGCAGTAATAATACCATTATTATTGCAGTATTAATACCATCATTACTGCAGTATTAGTACCATCCACAGGATGGACATGGGGCTCGCAGTAACTCAGCAGTTTCGGCAGCAAAATCTAATATAATCAAAATTTACTTGATAAAACTTTGCACAGAGTGATATATGGCTACATATATCACAAAACATATCTAGATAAAACTACACAGAGGGAAACGTGAATTTATTAATCTCTGCAGGAAGAAATTCATAACTTAATTCTCATAACAGAGGGAAACAATGCAAACCTTCTCATACATCGACACAATACAATCACTCTGAAACATTAATTGATAAATCTGTACACAGCAAATACGATTTAATGAAGTTCTACCAACAGTAAAACACTTCTTGATGAAGCTTAAAGTACAACATAACACTGAAAGACTGTACAATGTAAAATAAGAAGAAAGGTGAATAACTAAATATGTAAAGTGAATTACAAGTGACAATGTAAAGAGAACATTGAATGAGTAACAAGAACAACAGGTGACAGTATAAGGTGAAGTAAACGTGATAGTGTAAGGTTAACTGGCTGAGCTTTATAATGAACTACAAGTAAAGGTTTTAACTGAAACAACGTAGGGAGAATATAATGACTATCACTCCTGGGAGGCTGGACCCAGACTGACGCAATAAAAGCTCAACTCATAACTTTATTACTGTCATTAGTACTTTCTCCCATTTTCTTTCTCTTATTTTTCTTGCTAAAGAAATAAAAACTTAAAATTGAAAAAAAAATATGATACTCGTAATTGATGGTGGCATCAGCATTTTCTTAAATTAAAAGGAAGAACAGATCTGCTTACGAGGTTGACCTGGCGACCTTGATAAACACCAGCTGCTTGACCTGGTGACCTTGACAACACCAGCTGCTTGACCTCACTCTCAGGCTATGAATCTTTCTGGCTAATGAAGGTTTTAAAACCGATATATACCTCTATGTCAGATGGTGGTCATTAGATTGGTCCATGACACCAATAAACCTGTGACACTACACAGGAATCAGTAATAGAACTTAATAGTGGGAATTGCCAATAGTTCTCAGCTTGTAAACTATTTAGTTCTGCCTGTATACTTAGTTTCATTATTATCCATAATTTTTAGCATCAAGCACTACTTACTCACATAACATTACATTAATTGTATAGCATTTCAGGCAGCTTTTTTTTTTTTTTTTTTTTTCGCCTGTATTCTCCCGGCCCGGGTCTTTTCCAAGTAGTGGTGACCCGGCCTTGGCTCCTTATCTGGGGAGTGTCTCGAGACTTAAGTCTCCCATGGGAGGAGGTACAAGTACCTCCTCATCTTTGGGACCAAGTGTCCCCAGACCTAGCCACATTCCCCGCCCTCACGGGGCTCGTAGGGAGAAGCTAGGCCTCTGGTCTGCCATCTACCCCGCCTCAAAGGGGCTAGTGGGGATGGCAGTCTTATGAGCTGCAGATGGCAGCTTTAAAATAAATCCATAACTATTGGAGGAATAATAAATTTTGTTTACAAGAATGCTAATGTATGGAATTTTTGAGATTAACTT
This sequence comes from Cherax quadricarinatus, assembly GCF_038502225.1. Lineage (NCBI taxonomy): Eukaryota > Metazoa > Arthropoda > Malacostraca > Decapoda > Parastacidae > Cherax > Cherax quadricarinatus. The sequence goes on from NC_091340.1 coordinate 15,014,855, forward strand.
CTGTTTACAAACATGATAATTTTGAATTTTTTTGCTAAATAATTGGTTGGAACTTTTAATAAAGCAATTTGTTTAAACGTTTTTAGTGATTACAACAAATTTTGTTTAAATACAAATGGTGTTACTTTAATATATTTAAGATTTACACTAATTTTCTTTTCTCATATTTCGTTTTCTTTAAGGGTATAATAGACAGTATTAGTAGAAACCTAAAAACCGATACAAGTTACAGGTTTTTATGTAGAAAATCACAATAAGAAAATATATTTGTCTAGTTTAGACGGGTGAATGGTAGTAGTTACTTAAATTACAATAGAAAAAATAATCAGGATAGAATATGACTGCTTAACAACGTATGGGAGTTGAACGAATGCTGAAACAAGAACTTGGATAAGACTGGACAGCAGGTTTCATGCATACCTTGTTTTACTTACTTTTTTACTGGCATCTTCTGCGATAAACATTGCAGAAGTTATCAGGAGGGATTATTTAAAGCAGAAATAAAGTGATGAATCTATTATTACTGCTGATAAGATCCAACACCGATGAGTGATAATTATAAGATTACTTTTATTTTATTATCTTTATTAGAATTAAGTCATTTTTTATATATTTTATTTATTTTAGTTTCCTTTCTGTTTTTTTTATATTATTATTATTATTATTATTATTATTATTATTATTATTATTATTATTATTATTATTATTATTATTAAAATAGTAAAATTAATATCATTAATTTATGTTTCTTATTAAAAAATTATTTAATTCACTTTGGTTTATTAAATTTCAATAATTGTTTTGAGCTTTTAGCATTTTTTGGAGCTTTATTGAATGTTGAGTTTACATGGTCAGCTGGAGTTTACCTGACTACTTTACTTCTCATCTTCACATTTTATTCACCTTACTCTTATAAGTTCACCTTCAGTTCATTTTACACCTGTTGTTCACTTTACACTCAACAGTAGTTGTTCATCATATATGTTCACCTGTAATTCGTCTTCCACCATCATCTTACACTTGCAGTTCATGTTCACCTTTCACAGTCATCTTGTACTTGCAGTTCATGTTCACCTTTCATCACCATCTTACACTTGCAGTTCATGTTCACCTTTCATCACCATCTTACACCTGCAGTTCATGTTCACCTTTCATCACCATCTTACACCTGCAGTTCATGTTCACCTTTCATCACCATCTTACACCTGCAGTTCATGTTCACCTTTCATCACCATCTTACACCTGCAGTTCATGTTCACCTTTCATCACCATTTTACACCTGCAGTTCATGTTCACCTTTCATCACCATCTTACACCTGCAGTTCATGTTCACCTTTCATCACCATCTTACACCTGCAGTTCATGTTCACCTTTCATCACCATCTTACACCTGCAGTTCATGTTCACCTTTCATCACCATCTTACACCTGAAGTTCATATTCACCTTTCATCACCATCTTACACCTGCAGTTCATGTTCACCTTTCATCACCATCTTACACCTGCAGTTCATGTTCACCTTTCATCACCATCTTACACCTGCAGTTCATGTTCACCTTTCATCACCATCTTACACCTGAAGTTCATGTTCACCTTTCATCACCATTTTACACCTGCAGTTCATGTTCACCTTTCATCACCATCTTACACCTGCAGTTCATGTTCACCTTTCATCACCATCTTACACCTGCAGTTCATGTTCACCTTTCATCACCATCTTACACCTGAAGTTCATGTTCACCTTTCATCACCATCTTACACCTGCAGTTCATGTTCACCTTTCATCACCATCTTACACCTGAAGTTCATGTTCACCTTTCATCACCATCTTACACCTGCAGTTCATGTTCACCTTTCATCACCATCTTACACCTGAAGTTCATGTTCACCTTTCATCACCATCTTACACCTGCAGTTCATGTTCACCTTTCATCACCATCTTACACCTGCAGTTCATGTTCACCTTTCATCACCATCTTACACCTGCAGTTCATGTTCACCTTTCATCACCATCTTACACCTGCAGTTCATGTTCACCTTTCATCACCATCTTACACCTGAAGTTCATGTTCACCTTTCATCACCATCTTACACCTGCAGTTCATGTTCACCTTTCATCACCATCTTACACCTGAAGTTCATGTTCACCTTTCATCACCATCTTACACCTGCAGTTCATGTTCACCTTTCATCACCATCTTACACCTGCAGTTCATGTTCACCTTTCATCACCATCTTACACCTGCAGTTCATGTTCACCTTTCATCACCATCTTACACCTGCAGTTCATGTTCACCTTTCATCACCATCTTACACCTGCAGTTCATGTTCACCTTTCATCACCATCTTACACTTGCAGTTCATGTTCACCTTTCATCACCATCTTACACCTGCAGTTCATGTTCACCTTTCATCACCATCTTACACTTGCAGTTCATGTTCACCTTTCATCACCATCTTACACCTGCAGTTCATGTTCACCTTTCATCACCATCTTACACTTGCAGTTCATGTTCACCTTTCATCACCATCTTACACTTGCAGTTCATGTTCACCTTTCATCACCATCTTACACCTGCAGTTCATGTTCACCTTTCATCACCATCTTACACTTGCAGTTCATGTTCATCTTTATTACGAGCTTGAGGAGTGCTTTGTTCTTTAACAATAAAGTTAGGATAACAATTTCTCTTATGAAAAGGTTGTTTCTTTCTTACTCATAATAATCTTTATCTAAGTTAACATTCCTTGATTTTTCTATCAATTATATAATTAACATCAGGAAATCAAAACTCATCAAAAATTACTGTCATCTAATTGAATTATAAATACCTTATCTGTTAGATAGGTATAAAAAATATATGTAATCTGTTTGGATTCCTTTAAGATTTAAGTAATGTAAGACATTACTTTCATACACTAGACATAATCTGCTTTAGTGAATCATAATTAAATGTGCAAATAAGTAAGACATTACAATATACAAATTCCATTAACACAGATATAGTATCACGCAAGAGATTCTTTTCAACGACGTAATACACTGGGCATATTCTTTCTCAAGAGAGTTTCAGGCTAGTAGTTATCCATCCACCTGTAGTTATTCTTGTACCAGTAGTTATACTTCCACTTGTAGTTATTATTGTACCAGTAGTTATTTATCCACCAGCAGTTATTCTTGTAAAAGTAGTTATACTTCCTCCAGTAGTTATACTTCCACTGGTAGTTATTCTTGTACCAGTAGTTATACTTCCACTAGTAGTTATTCTTGTACCAGTAGTTATACTTCCACTAGTAGTTATTATTGTACCAGTAGTTATCTATCCACCAGCAGTTATTCTTGTACCAGTAGTTATACTTCCTCCAGTAGTTATACTTCCACTAGTAGTTATTCTTGTACCAGTAGTTATCCATCCACCAGTAGTTATTTTTGTACCAGTAGTTATACTTCCATTAGTAGTTATTCTTGTATCAGTAGAGAAGTTATCGTTCCACTAGTAGCTATTTCTGTAGCAGTAGTTATCCTTCCATCAGTAGTTATTCTTGTAGCGGTAGTTTTCTTTCCATCAGTTGTTATTCTTGAACCAGCAGTTATCCTTCCACCAGTAGTTATTCATCCACCAATAGTTATTCTTGTACCAGTAGTTATTCTTGTACCTGTAGTTATCCATCCACCAGTAGTTATCCAACCACCAGTAGTTATTCCTATATCAGTAGTTATCCATCCACCAGTAGTTATCCATCCACCAGTAGTTATCCATCCACCAGTAGTTATCCAACCACCAGTAGTTATTCTTGTACCAGTAGTTATCCTTCCGTCAGTAGGTATTCCACCAACAATAAATATACTTTTATCAGATGGTGACCTACCTCCAGTAGATATAGCACCACCAGTAGTTATCCTTGTTCCATCAGTTATACTCAGTTAACCTTCCACCAGTAGTTATTCTTCCACAGTACTTATCTTTCCACCCCTTGTTACTGTTCCATTAAAACTAGTAATAAAATGTGCACATTTAAAACGTACCTAACTCAAGTTCTTGTATTACCATCACTTCTGATATTTGAAAAAAATCTTTCTGACATCAGCTTATGTTTTCCCACAAGATAAGAAGTCTCATAAGGTGAGTAACATGTTAATGAGGAAGGTGAACAACAGGTTCAAATGTAAGGTGATCAAATGAACATATAAAGTGAACAGCAGGCGAAGGCAAGAGATTGACAAAAAAGAAAATCAAACTTTGACAGGTGTACGGTAAAGGAGTGAAAAAGTAAGGTAAACAACAGGTGAGCAAGGTGAAAAATAGTTATATTTATAATGTTGCAAGTTAATAAGTAAAGTTGACACGTGCATGAAAGTTGTCAATAAAATGGTTGTCACTAAAGTTGTCAATAAAGTAGTTGTCAAAAAAGTAGTTGTCAATAAAGTTGCCAATAAAGTAGTTGTCAATAAAGTAGTTGTCAATAAAGTAGTTGTCAATAAAGTAGTTGTCAATAAAGTAGTTGTCAATAAAGTTGTCAATAAAGTAGTTGTCAATAAAGTTGTCAATAAAGTAGTTGTCAGTAAAGTTGTCAATAAAGTTGTCAATAAAGTAGTTGTCAATAAAGTTGTCAATAAAGTTGTCAATAAAGTTATCAATAAAGTAGTTGTCAATAAAGTTGTTAATAAAGTTGTCAATAAAGTAGTTGTCAATAAAGTTGTCAATAAAGTTGTCAATAAAGTAGTTGTCAATAAAGTAGTCAATAAAGTTGTCAATAAAGTTGTCAATAAAGTAGTTGTCAATAGAGTAGTTGTCAGTAAAGTTGTCAATAAAGTTGTCAATAAAGTAGTTGTCAATAGAGTAGTTGTCAGTAAAGTTGTCAATAAAGTTGTCAATAAAGTAGTTGTCAATAAAGTTGTCAATAAAGTATTTGTCAATAAAGTAGTTGTCAATAAAGTTGTCAATAAAGTAGTTGTCAATAAAGTAGTTGTCAATAAAGTAGTTGTCAATAAAGTTGTCAATAAAGTTGTTGTCAATAAAGTAGTTGTCAATAAAGTTGTCAATAAAGTAGTTGTCAATAAAGTTGTCAATAAAGTAGTTGTCAATAAAGTAGTTGTCAATAAAGTTGTCAATAAAGTAGTTGTCAATAAAGTAGTTGTCAATAAAGTTGTCAATAAAGTAGTTGTCAATAAAGTAGTTGTCAATAAAGTTGTTGTCAATAAAGTAGTTGTCAATAAAGTTGTCAATAAAGTAGTTGTCAATAGAGTAGTTGTCAGTAAAGTTGTCAATAAAGTTGTCAATAAAGTAGTTGTCAATAGAGTAGTTGTCAGTAAAGTTGTCAATAAAGTTGTCAATAAAGTAGTTGTCAATAAAGTTGTCAATAAAGTAGTTGTCAATAAAGTAGTTGTCAATAAAGTTGTCAATAAAGTAGTTGTCAATAAAGTAGTTGTCAATAAAGTAGTTGTCAATAAAGTTGTCAATAAAGTTGTTGTCAATAAAGTAGTTGTCAATAAAGTTGTCAATAAAGTAGTTGTCAATAAAGTTGTCAATAAAGTAGTTGTCAATAAAGTAGTTGTCAATAAAGTTGTCAATAAAGTAGTTGTCAATAAAGTAGTTGTCAATAAAGTTGTCAATAAAGTAGTTGTCAATAAAGTAGTTGTCAATAAAGTTGTTGTCAATAAAGTAGTTGTCAATAAAGTTGTCAATAAAGTAGTTGTCAATAAAGTAGTTGTCAATAAAGTCGTTGTCAATAAAGTTGTTGTCAATAAAGTAGTTGTCAATAAAGTTGTCAATAAAGTAGTTGTCAATAAAGTAGTTGTCAATAAAGTAGTTGTCAATAAAGTAGTTGTCAATAAAGTAGTTGTCAATAAAGTAGTTGTCAATAAAGTTGTTGTCAATAAAGTAGTTGTCAATAAAGTTGTTGTCAATAAAGTAGTTGTCAATAAAGTAGTTGTCAATAAAGTAGTTGTCAATAAAGTTGTTGTCAATAAAGTAGTTGTCAATAAAGTTGTTGTCAATAAAGTAGTTGTCAATAAAGTAGTTGTCAATAAAGTAGTTGTCAATAAAGTAGTTGTCAATAAAGTTGTTGTCAATAAAGTAGTTGTCAATAAAGTAGTTGTCAATAAAGTAGTTGTCAATAAAGTAGTTGTCAATAAAGTAGTTGTCAATAAAGTTGTCAATAAAGTTGTCAATAAAGTAAAGTAAGAAAAACAGTGGAAAAAAAAGTGAATATAAAAGAAGTTTGGTAGAAGAGAAAGAAGATAATAAAGCAGAAGTGAAGGTTTATGATAAACGAAGGTGTAACAGAGCTGAAGTTGTATATTGAGTTCAAGTTTCACCTTAACTACAAATGAATGTGAAAATTTAATTTTTGATAAAATTGTAAGATGACCTACAGTTGAAAATGTTTAGTGAAGTACAGTGATGTATAGTGAAGTACAGTGATGTATAGTGAAGTACAGTGATGTATAGTGAAGTACAGTGATGTATAGTGAAGTACAGTGATGTATAGTGAAGTATAGTGATGTATAGTGAAGTACAGTGATGTATAGTGAAGTACAGTGATGTATAGTGAAGTACAGTGATGTATAGTGAAGTACAGTGATGTATAGTGAAGTACAGTGATGTATAGTGAAGTACAGTGATGTATAGTGAAGTACAGTGATGTATAGTGAAGTACAGTGATGTATAGTGAAGTACAGTGATGTATAGTGAAGTACAGTGATGTATAGTGAAGTACAGTGATGTATAGTGAAGTATAGTGATGTATAGTGAAGTACAGTGATGTATAGTGAAGTACAGTGATGTATAGTGAAGTATAGTGATGTATAGTGAAGTACAGTGATGTATAGTGAAGTACAGTGATGTATAGTGAAGTACAGTGATGTATAGTGAAGTACAGTGATGTATAGTGAAGTACAGTGATGTATAGTGAAGTACAGTGATGTATAGTGAAGTACAGTGATGTATAGTGAAGTACAGTGATGTATAGTGAAGTACAGTGATGTATAGTGAAGTACAGTGATGTATAGTGAAGTATAGTGATGTATAGTGAAGTACAGTGATGTATAGTGAAGTACAGTGATGTATAGTGAAGTACAGTGATGTATAGTGAAGTACAGTGATGTATAGTGAAGTACAGTGATGTATAGTGAAGTACAGTGATGTATAGTGAAGTACAGTGATGTATAGTGAAGTATAGTGATGTATAGTGAAGTACAGTGATGTATAGTGAAGTACAGTGATGTATAGTGAAGTACAGTGATGTATAGTGAAGTACAGTGATGTATAGTGAAGTACAGTGATGTATAGTGAAGTACAGTGATGTATAGTGAAGTACAGTGATGTATAGTGAAGTACAGTGATGTATAGTGAAGTACAGTGATGTATAGTGAAGTACAGTGATGTATAGTGAAGTACAGTGATGTATAGTGAAGTACAGTGATGTATAGTGAAGTACAGTGATGTATACTGAAGTACAGTGATGTATAGTGAAGTACAGTGAGTGATGTATAGTGAAGTACAGTGATGTATAGTGAAGTACAGTGATGTATAGTGAAGTACAGTGATGTATAGTGAAGTACAGTGATGTATAGTGAAGTACAGTGATGTATAGTGAAGTACAGTGATGTATAGTGAAGTACAGTGATGTATAGTGAAGTACAGTGATGTATAGTGAAGTACAGTGATGTATAGTGAAGTACAGTGATGTATAGTGAAGTACAGTGATGTATAGTGAAGTACAGTGATGTATAGTGAAGTACAGTGATGTATAGTGAAGTACAGTGATGTATAGTGAAGTATAGTGATGTATAGTGAAGTACAGTGATGTATAGTGAAGTACAGTGATGTATAGTGAAGTACAGTGATGTATAGTGAAGTACAGTGATGTATAGTGAAGTACAGTGATGTATAGTGAAGTACAGTGATGTATAGTGAAGTACAGTGATGTATAGTGAAGTACAGTGATGTATAGTGAAGTACAGTGATGTATAGTGAAGTATAGTGATGTATAGTGAAGTACAGTGATGTATAGTGAAGTACAGTGATGTATAGTGAAGTACAGTGATGTATAGTGAAGTACAGTGATGTATAGTGAAGTATAGTGATGTATAGTGAAGTACAGTGATGTATAGTGAAGTACAGTGATGTATAGTGAAGTACAGTGATGTATATAGTAAAGTACAGTAATGTATAGTGAAGTACAGTGATGTATAGTGAAGTACAGTGATGTATATAGTGAAGTACAGTGATGTATATAGTGAAGTACAGTAATGCATAGTGAAGTACAGTGATGTATAGTGAAGTACAGTGATGTATAGCGAAGTACAGTTTGTATATAGTGAAGTACAGTAATGTATAGTGAAGTACAGTGATGTATAGTGAAGTACAGTGATGTATATAGTGAAGTACAGTGATGCATAGTGAAGTGCAGTGATGTATAGTGAAGTACAGTAAAGTATAGTGAAATACAGTGATATATATAGTGAAGTACAGTGATGTATATAGTAAAGTACAGTAATGTATAGTGAAGTACAGTGATGTATAGTGAAGTACAGTGATGTATATAGTGAAGTACAGTGATGTATATAGTGAAGTACAGTAATGTATAGTGAAATACAGTGATGTACATAGTGAAGTACAGTGATATATAGTGAAGTACAGTGATGTATAGTGAAGTACAGTGATGTATAGTGAAGTACAGTGATGTATAGTGAAGTACAGTAATGTTTAGTGAAATAGTGATGTATATAGTGAAGTACAATATATAGTGAAGTACAGTGATGTATAGTGAATTACTGTGAGCTATAGTGAAGTACAGTGATGTATAGTGAAGTACAGTAATGTATGGTGAAGTACAGTGATGTATAGTTAAGTACAGTGATGTATCGTGAAGTACAGTGATATATAGTGACGTACAGTGAAGTACACTGATGTATAGTGAAGTACACTGATGTATATAGTGAAGTACAGTGAAGTAGAGTGAAGTACACTGGTGCATAGTGATGTACAGTGATGTAGAGTGAAGTACAGTAATGTATAGTGAAATACAGTGATGTATAGTGAAGTACAGTGATGTATAGTGAAGTACAGTGATGTATAGAGTAAAGCACAGTGAAGTACAGTGAAGTTCAGTGATGTATAGTGAAGTACAGTGATGTATAGTGAAGTACAGTGATGCATAGAAGTACAGTGATGTATATAGTGAAGTAAACTGATGTATAGTGAAGTACAGTGATGTATAATGAAGTACAGTGCTGTATAGTGAAGTACAGTGATGTATATAGTGAAGTAAACTGATGTATAGAGAAGTGCAGTGATGCATAGTGAAGTACACTGGTGTATAGTGAAGTACACTGTTGTATAGTGACGTACAGTGAGGTATAGTGAAGTACACTGATGTATAATAAAGTACAGTGATGTATAATGAAGTACGGTGATGTATAGAGAAGTACAGTGATGTATAATGAAGTACAGTGCTGTATAGTGAAGTACAGTGATGTATATAGTGAAGTAAACTGATGTATAGAGAAGTGCAGTGATGCATAGTGAAGTACACTGGTGTATAGTGAAGTACATTGTTGTATAGTGACGTACAGTGAGGTATAGTGAAGTACACTGATGTATAATAAAGTACAGTGATGTATAATGAAGTACAGTGATGTATAGAGAAGTACAGTGATGTATAATGAAGTACAGTGACGTATAGTGAAGTACAATGTATATAGTGAATTACACTGATGTATGGTGAGTTACAGTGATGTATAGTGAAGTACAGTGATGCATAGTGAAGTACAGTGTTGTATAGTGAAGTACAGTGATGCATAGTGAAGTACACTGATGTATAGTGAAGTACAGTGTTGTATAGTGAAGTAGAGTGATGCATAGTGGAGTACAGTGATGTATAGTGAAGTACAGTGATGTATAGTAGAGTGTTGTATACTGAAGTACCATGTTGTATAGTAAAGTACAGTGATGTATGTAGTGAAGGTCACTGATGTATAGTAAAGTACAGTGATGTGTAATGAAGTACACTGATGTATAGTGAAGTACACTGATGTATAGTGAGTTACAGTGATGTATAGTGAAGTACACTGATGTATAGTGAAGTAGTGATGTATATAGTGAAGTACAGTGATGTATAATGAAGTACAGTGATGTATATAGTGAAGTACACTGATGTACAGTGAAGTACAGTGATGTATATAGTGAAGTACAGTGATGTATATAGTGAAGTACAGTGATGTATATAGTGAAGTACAGGTCAAGTTGTATGTTTAACTACTGAGGTTTTTGGTAAACACCAGGTTATAATGTTTAGTAAACTGAAAGAAATTAAATATATGATTTCCAGACGAATTTAATTATTATCGCAGTTATAGACTGCAGAAGTAATATTTCTAGATAAGACAATTTCAGTCTTAAACAAGTAATCCTTTTATCTTACTTCTATCATTTTTCTTGTAAAATATCGAAGTACTGAAGAAGGAAAAACTGATACTAATGATTAATTATAGCTTAAGCAATTTCCAGGAAAAAGAAGACGACAATGTAAGAGTTGAGCTGGACATGATAAACCTGGAGACACCAGCAGACAACCTCGCTATCAGTCATTGACTCTTCCTGGTTACTGATAGTTTGAAAACCAATGTATATATATATATATATATATATATATATATATATATATATATATATATATATATATATATATATATATATATATATATATATATATATATATATATATATATATATACCTCCATGTCAGGTGATGACCAAAATGTAGACTCATGCCTCGAGTAAACATTTGAGATACTATACAGTTATCTTTGTTATTCACCTTGATAATAGGATTTAACCCCAAACCTCGGCTATCTGCTACTCACGTCTCTCTACATATTACATTTTTTTTCTCCAGTCATTTGTTGCACTTAGGCTGTTCATATCATTATTTATAATTTTTGTTCCTATCTTTGTCATTGTGATGATCTGCAACATATCCAAGAAGACCTCAGCATCCTCTGCTTTTGGAAAGAACATCTCTCCAAATTGAAAAGCTGAGCTGTCGTGAACGTGACCGAAGCTCAAGCCAAAATGAAGAAATCGTACGACCAAAAAGCTAAACCACGTTCGTTCTCTCCCAATGAATTAGTGCTAGTTAAAACCTTAATTCCAGGACATTCGTTAAAACCTCGATATTTGGGGCCTTATGAGATAGTAGACAAAGAAAATGTGGTGAATTATCTGGTCCTTGAACCAGGAAGTCGCAAGAAAATTAAGAGGTATCACATAGATAACTTAAAGAAGTACGAGTCTAACCTTCTTCCTACTAATATCACCTCTATTCAACCTATATCCACTGAAATTAGGAATGATACCGTAAAAGTAAGAGAATTTCGACTACATAATTCAGAAATTTTGAAACAGCTAGGCCTTTTCCTTGAAGTTCTGCCTACTCCCAAAAATCTCAAATAAAAGAGTTAATCATTAAATATAACTCCATATTCCAAGATATCCCTACTCCTTGTACCTTGGGTTGTCACGATATTGAATTGTTAGAAGACAGTACGATAAAGCAATCCCCATACCGGGTCTCCCCTGCTAAGCAAGAATTTAACAAGAGATAAACACCTTACTGGAATATCATTTGATAGAACCCAGCTGGACACCTTGGGCTTTTCCCTGTTTATTGGTCCCAAAGCCTGATGGTACAGTGCGCCTTTGCACGGATTATCGTAAAGTAAATTCAGTCACCAAGCCAGATGGGTTTCCATTACCCAGGATTGACGATCTAATTGATGCCGCGGCCGGTGCCAGCTTTGTGACCAGATTAGACTTATTGAGAGGGTATTATCAGGTGCCGTTAACTCCTAGGGTACAAGAGATTTCCGGGTTTGTGGTTAAGAACGGACTATTTACGTATAAGGTTATGTCTTTCGGCTTGTGTAACGCCGCCTCCACTTTCCAGAGAATTATGAACATTTTAGTCCAACCCTTAGAAGGTGTAGAAGCATACTTGGACGACCTGGTCGCTTTTAGTGACGATTGGCAATCTCATTTAGAAAGGTTGGAGGAGCTACTGAAAGCATTGCAGAAATACAATTTCACCGTAAATTTACAAAAATGTGACTTTGGTAAAGCCCAGATTAAATATCTCGGTTTTAAAATAGGGAAGGGACTAGTAGCCCCCGATGAATTAAAGGTCCAAGCTATTTTAAATTTTCCAACACCTCAGGGCAGGAGAGCCCTCCAACCGTTTTTGGGGATGACTACTTACTACAGGCGTTTTTGCCCAAACTTTGCTCAAGTTGCCTCCCCTCTCACTAGATTGACAAGTCCTAAATATAAATTTAACTGGGACGGTAATTGTGAGCTAGCTTTTAAACGTTTAAAACGTTTTCTCTCCTCAGCCCCAGTACTGCGAGCACCCAATTTCCAAGTTCCTTTTACCCTCCACGTTGACGCCAGCGATGCCGCAATCGGTGCTGTCTTATTACAATCTTTCCAAAACAGTAATATTCTGCATCCAATATGTTATTTTTCCTATAAATTGAAAGAATATCAAAGATCTTATTCAACCATAGAAAAAAGAAGCCCTGGCTTTAAATTTATCCTTGGAACACTTTGATGTATACATCGTTTATTCTCCCCATGTAATAAATATTTACTCAGACCATAATACACCAACATTTATAAATTCTATGAAATCAAAAAAATGTTAGATTACGCTGGGCTTTAAGGATCCAACCTTATCGGATCTCTATTTTTTACATAAAGGGTTCCAGTAATGTTTTAGCTGATGCTCTCTCTCGGTCCTTATATATTGTCTAACTACGGAAATTTGCAGTCTAGCAGTATTTCTGATCCAGTTCTAGGAAGTGGATGGCTGAGGTTTGAGAGAAAGATAGATCTCCATCCCCTTGAGTCATCTCCTATACCAGGCTGATGGTTCCTTCTACACCATCATCTTAAACGCCGAGATATTTTCTTGTGGGCCGGGGTGTCATGCCCCTACTGTTAACCTTACTGACCAATATGCTCAGCTTAAAAGAGAAGTAAAAGGGGGATTAGAAAGGCTAAACGTGGCTATGAAATTAGAGTTGCTAATGAATCAAAGACTAATCCAAAGGGGTTCTTTCAAGTGTATAGGACGAAGGTGAAGGAGAAAGTAGGACATCTGAAAATTGGGAATGGACAGCTGACGGATAACGAACTGGAAATTTGTTCCTTATTTACTGACTATTTTTGTCAGTTTTTACACAGGAAAACACAAATGAGATTCCAGAAATTAAACATTTTTCAGTTCCTGATGAATTCAAATTAACTAATATTATTGTCACGAGGGACATGGTTATCAAACAGACAAACTGAAGCAAAATAAGTCCCCGGGGCCCGACAGGTTGTTTTCCAGGCTACTTAAGGAATGCAAGATGGAACTTAGTCAGCCATTAACGTGTGTGTTTAATGCATCCATCCTTACTGGTGATGTGCCAGAGTTGTGGAAGATGGTTAATGTGGTTCCTATATTCAAATCAGGGGATAAGTCCTTTCCTCCAAATTACCGCCCAATAAGCCTGACATCTATAGCGGGCAAGTTATTAGAATCAATTATAGCTGACATTATTAGAAGCCACCTTGAAGAGCATAATTTGATTAATGAATCTCAGCATGGGTTCACAAGAGGTCGTTCCTGCCTGACAAATTTACTGACGTTCTTCAAGAGAAATTTTGAGGAAGTAGGCAGTGATAAAGAATATGATATTGTTTATTTGGATTTTAGTAAAGCCTTCGATAGAGTACCTCACAAGAGACTCTTAAGAAAAGTGGCAGCTCATGGTATAGGAGGTAAAGTTCTAGCATGGCTTGCCAATAGAAAGAGAGTTTCCATTAATGGGGTCAAATCTGAATGGGGATTAGTCACTAGTGGCGTTCCACAGGGATCAGTTTTAGGCCCTCTCTTGTTCATAATTTACATTAATGACCTTGATGAAGGGATTACGAGTGACATGAGTAAATTTGCTGATGATACAAAGATAGGCCGTATAATTCACTCTGAGGAGGGTATCAATGAACTCCAGGGAGATTTGGACAAATTAATGTCTTGGTCTTAAAAATGGCAGTTGAAGTTCAATGTGGATAAGTGTAAGGTACTAGTCCTTGGTAATGAAAATAACCCTCGAAGCTATAAACTAGGTGAAGTAGAGCTTGATCATACAGAATGTGAAAAAGACTTGGGAGTCATGGTAAGCAGAAATCTAAAGCCAAGACAGCAGTGCCTAAGTGTGCGCAACAAGGCTAACAGATTACTTGGATTTATCTCAAGAAGTATAAGTAGCAGAAGTCCAAAAGTTATTTTACAACTCTATACATCACTAGTGAGGCCTCATTTAGATTATGCTGCTCGGTTTTGATCTCCCTACTACAGGACATACAGAACATACAGAGAAGAATGACTAAAATGATTTACTGTGTAAGAAATCTCCCGTATGAAGATAGACTTAAAGCCTTAAATCTCCACTCTCTGGAGAGGCGTAGAATGAGGGGAGATATCATTGAAGTGTATAAGTATGATGGGCAGAAACAATGGTGATATTAATAAAGTACTGAGGGTGTCGAACCAGGTAAGAACCAGGAATAATGGATTTAAGTTGGATAAATTCAGATTTAGAAAGGACATAGAAAAGTACTGGTTTTCTAACAGAGTTGTAGATGCGTGGAACAATCTTCCCAGTAGGGTGATCGAGGTTAGGACTTTGGGCAGCTTTAAAAAAAGATTGGACAAATATATGAGTGGGAGGGGCTGGGTTTGATTTGTGTCATTGGGTACGGGAGTAAATTCTTGGATAACTTTGGGTAAAGGTCATTTTGATAAGGACCTGCCTTGTATGGCCCAGTAGGCCTTCAGCAGTGTTCCTCCATTCTTATGTTCTTATGTAAAGTGATTATCAAGGGACGATGTACAGTGGTTATCACGGGTTGATGTAGTGGTTATCATGGGATGATGTAGAGTGGTTATCATGGGTTGATGTACAGTGGTTATCATGGGATGATGTAGAGTGGTTATCATGGGATGATGTAGAGTGGTTATCATGGGTTGATGTACAGTGGTTATTATGGGTTGATGTAGAGTAGTTTTCATGGGTTGATGTAGAATAGTTATCATGGGTTGATAACCCATGATAACTTGTGCCTGGGATGTCATGGATTATTAACATTGATATTAAAGTGGTCATGTTGTGGCGTGTTTTGGGAGTGATTGTTGTATGTGTTGTGAGAGTGGTTGTTGTGGAGTGTTGTGAGAGTGTTCGGTGTGTTGTGTTGTGAGAGTGGTTGTTGTGGAGTGTTGTGAGAATGGTTGGTGTGTTATGTTGTGAGAGTGGTTGTTGTGGAGTGTTGTGAGAATGGTTGGTGTGGCGTGTTGTGAGTGGATGTTGTGGTGTGTTGTGAGAGTGGTTGTTGGGGTGTGTTGTGAGAGTGGTTGTTGGGGTGTGTTGTGAGAGTGGTTGTTGTGGTGTGTTGTGTGTTGTGAGTGGTTGTTGTGGTGTGTTGTGAGAGTGGTTGTTGGGGTGTGTTGTGAGAGTGGTTGTTGGGGTGTGTTGTGAGAGTGGTTGTTGGGGTGTGTTGTGAGAGTGGTTGTTGTGGTGTGTTGTGTGTTGTGAGTGGTTGTTGTGGTGTGCTGTGAGAGTGATTGTTGGGTGTGTTGTGGTGTGTTGTGAGTGATTGTTGTGGTGTGTTGTGAGTGGTTGTTGTGGTGTGTTGTGAGAGTGGTTGTTGTGGCGCTTTGTGAAAGTGGTTGTTGTGGCGTGTTGTGAGTGATTGTTGTGGTGTGTTGTGAGAGTGGTTGTTGGGTTGTGTTGTGTGTTGTGAAAGTGGTTGTTGTGGTGTGTTGTGAGTGGTTGTTAGGTGTGTTGTGAGAGCGATAGTTGTGGTGCGTTGTGAGAGTGGTTGTTGAATGTGTGGTGGTGTGTTGTGAGAGTGGTTGTTGTGGTGTGTTGTGAGAGTGGTTGTTGTGCGAGTGATAGTTGGGTATGTTGTGGTGTTTTGTGAGAGTGATTGTTGTGCCGTGTTGCGGCGTGTTGTGAGGGTAGTTGTGGCGTGTTGTGAGAGTGGTTGTTGTGGCGTGTTGTGAGACTGGATGTTGTGGTTTGTTGTGAGAGTGGTTATTGGGTGTGTTATGAGAGTGACTGTTGTGGTGAGTTGTGAGAGTGGTTGTGGTGTGTTGTGAGAATGGTTCTTATGTGTTGTGAGTGTAGTTGTTGGGTGTATTGTGGTGTGTTGTGAGAGTGTTTTTTTTGTGTTGTGAGAATGATTGTTGTGGTGAGTTGTGAGAGTGGTAGATGTGTATTGTGAGAGTAGTTGACGGGTGTGTTGTGGTGTGTGAGTGGTTGTTTTGTGTTGTGAGAGTAGTTGTTTTGGTGTGTTGTGAGAGTGGTTGTTGCGTGTTGTGAGAGTGGTTGTTGTGGTGTGTTGTGAGAGTGATTGTTGCGTGTTGTGAGAGTGGTTGTTGTGGTGTGCTGTGAGAGTTTTTGTTGCGGTGTGTTGTGAATGTGGTTGTTTTGGTGAATTGTGAGTGGTTGTTGTGGTGTGTTGTGAGAGTGGTTGTTGTGGTGTGTTGTGAGAGTGGTTGTTGAGTTTTGTGCGAGTGGTTGTTGCGTGTTGTGAGAGTGGTTGTTGCGGTGTGCTGTGAGAGTTGTTGTTTTGGTGTGTTGTGAATGTGGTTGTTTTGGTGTGTTGTGAGTGGTTGTTATGGTGTGTTGTGAGAGTGGTTGTTGTGGTGTGTTGTGAGAGTGGTTGTTGTGGTGTGTTGTGAGAGTGGTTGTTGTGGTGTGTTGTGAGAGTGGTTGTTGTGGTGTGTTGTGCGAGTGGTTGTTGCGTGTTGTGAGAGTGGTTGTTGTGGTGTGTTGTGAGAGTTGTTGTTGCGGTGTGTTGTGAGAATGGTTGTGTGTGAGAGTGGTTGTTGAGTTGTTTTGTGAGACTGGTTCTTGGGTGTATTGTGGTGTGTTGTGAAAGTGGTTGTTGTGGTGTGTTGTGAGAGTGGTTGTTGTGGTGTGTTGTGAGAATGGTTGTGGTGTGTGAGAGTGGTTGTTGAGTTTTGTGAGACTGGTTCTTGGGTGTATTGTGGTGTGTTGTGAAAGTGGTTGTGGTGTGTTGTAAGAATGGTTGTTGTGGTGTGTTGTGAGAGTGGTTGTTGCGTGTTGTGAGAGTGGTTGTTGTGGTGTGTTGTGAGAGTTGTTGCGATGTGTTGTGAATGGGGTTGTTTTGGTGTGTTGTGAGTGGTTGTTGTGGTGTGTTGTGAGAGTGGTTGTGGTGTGTTGTGAGAGTGGTTGTTGCGTGTTGTGCGAGTGGTTGTTGCGTGTTGTGAGAGTGGTTGTGGTGTGTAGTGTATGGTGAGAGTCATTGTTGTGGTGTGTTGTGAGAGTGGTTGGTGTGGTGTGTTGTGGGAGTGGTTGTTGTGGTATGTTGTGAGAGTGGTTGTTTGGTGTGTTGTGAGAGTGGTTGTTGCGTGTTGTGAGAGTGGTTGTTGTGGTGTGTTGTGAGAGTGATTGTTGCGTGTCGTGAGAGCGGTTGTTGCGGTGTGTTGTGAGAGTTTTTGTTGAGGTGTGTTGTGAATGTGGTTGTTTTGGTGAATTGTGAGTGGTTGTTGTGGTGTGTTGTGAGAGTGGTTGTTGTGGTGTGTTGTGAGAGTGGTTGTTGCGTGTTGTGCGAGTGGTTGTTGCGTGTTGTGAGAGTGGTTGTTGCGGTGTGTTGTGAGAGTTGTTGTTTTGGTGTGTTGTGAATGTGGTTGTTTTGGTGTGTTGTGAGTGGTTGTTATGGTGTGTTGTGAGAGAGGTTGTTGTGGTGTGTTGTGAGAGTGGTTGTTGTGGTGTGTTGTGAGAGTGGTTGTTGTGGTGTGTTGTGAGAGTGGTTGTTGTGGTGTGTTGTGCGAGTGGTTGTTGTGGTGTGTTGTGCGAGTGGTTGTTGCGTGTTGTGAGAGTGGTTGTTGTGGTGTGTTGTGAGAGTTGTTGTTGCGGTGTGTTGTGAGAATGGTTGTGTGTGAGAGTGGTTGTTGAGTTGTTTTGTGAGACTGGTTCTTGGGTGTATTGTGGTGTGTTGTGAAAGTGGTTGTGGTGTGTTGTAAGAATGGTTGTTGTGGTGTGTTGTGAGAGTGGTTGTTGCGTGTTGTGAGAGTGGTTGTTGCGTGTTGTGAGAGTGGTTGTTGCGGTGTGTTGTGAGAGTTGTTGTTTTGGTGTGTTGTGAATGTGGTTGTTTTGGTGTGTTGTGAGTGGTTGTTATGGTGTGTTGTGAGAGAGGTTGTTGTGGTGTGTTGTGAGAGTGGTTGTTGTGGTGTGTTGTGAGAGTGGTTGTTGTGGTGTGTTGTGAGAGTGATTGTTGCGTGTTGTGAGAGTGGTTGTTGCGGTGTGTTGTGAGAGTTTTTGTTGCGGTGTGTTGTGAATGTGGTTGTTTTGGTGAATTGTGAGTGGTTGTTGTGGTGTGTTGTGAGAGTGGTTGTTGTGGTGTGTTGTGAGAGTGGTTGTTGCGTGTTGTGCGAGTGGTTGTTGCGTGTTGTGAGAGTGGTTGTTGCGGTGTGTTGTGAGAGTTGTTGTTTTGGTGTGTTGTGAATGTGGTTGTTTTGGTGTGTTGTGAGTGGTTGTTATGGTGTGTTGTGAGAGAGGTTGTTGTGGTGTGTTGTGAGAGTGGTTGTTGTGGTGTGTTGTGAGAGTGGTTGTTGTGGTGTGTTGTGAGAGTGGTTGTTGTGGTGTGTTGTGCGAGTGGTTGTTGCGTGTTGTGAGAGTGGTTGTTGTGGTGTGTTGTGAGAGTTGTTGTTGCGGTGTGTTGAGAGAATTGTTGTGTGTGAGAGTGGTTGTTGAGTTGTTTTGTGAGACTGGTTCTTGGGTGTATTGTGGTGTGTTGTGAAAGTGGTTGTGGTGTGTTGTAAGAATGGTTGTTGTGGTGTGTTGTGAGAGTGGTTGTTGCGTGTTGTGAGAGTGGTTGTTGTGGTGTGTTGTGAGAGTTGTTGCGGTGTGTTGTGAATGTGGTTGTTTTTGTGTGTTGTGAGTGGTTGTTTTGGTGTGTTTTGAGAGTGGTTGTGGTGTGTAGGGAGAGTGGTTGTTGCGTGTTGTGCGAATGGTTGTTGCGTGTTGTGAGAGTGGTTGTGGTGTGTAGTGTATGGTGAGAGTCATTGTTGTGGTGTGTTGTGAGAGTCATTGTTGTGGTGTGTTGTGAGAGTGGTTGGTGTGGTGTGTTGTTTATCTGGAGAGAGTTCCGGGGGTCAACGCCCCCGCGGCCCGGTCTGTGACCAGGCCTCCTTAGGTCAGTGTCCCAGGATGCGACCCACACCAGTCGACTAACACCCAGGTACCCATTTTACTGATGGGGAACATAGACAACAGGTGGAAAGAAACACGTCCAATGTTTCTACTCTGGCTGGGAATCGAACCCAGGCCCTCACCGTGTGAAGCGAGAGCGTTAACCACCAGGCCACCAGTGGTTGTTGTGGTATGTTGTGAGAGTGGTTGTTGGGTGTGTTGTGAGAGTGGTTGTTGCGTGTTGTGAGAGTTGTTGTTGTGGTGTGTTGTGAGAGTGATTGTTGCGTGTTGTGAGAGTGGTTGTTGCGGTGTGTTGTGAGAGTTTTTGTAGCGGTGTGTTGTGAATGTGGTTGTTTTGGTGAATTGTGAGTGGTTGTTGTGGTGTGTTGTGAGTGGTTGTTGTGGTGTGTTGTGAGAGTGGTTGTTGTGGCGCTTTGTGAGAGTGGTTGTTGTGGCGTGTTGTGAGTGATTGTTGTGGAGTGTTGTGAGAGTGGTTGTTGGGGTGTGTTGTGTGTTGTGAAAGTGGTTGTTGTGGTGTGTTGTGAGTGGTTGTTAGGTGTGTTGTGAGAGCGATAGTTGTGGTGCGTTGTGAGAGTGGTTGTTGGGTGTGTTGTGGTGTGTTATGAGAGTGGTTGTTGTGCGAGTGATAGTTGGGTATGTTGTGGTGTTTTGTGAGAGTGATTGTTGTGCCGTGTTGTGGCGTGTTGTGAGGGTAGTTGTGGCGTGTTGTGAGAGTGGTTGTTGTGGCGTGTTGTGAGACTGGATGTTGTGGTTTGTTGTGAGAGTGGTTATTGGGTGTGTTATGAGAGTGACTGTTGTGGTGAGTTGTGAGAGTGGTTGTGGTGTGTTGTGAGAATGGTTCTTATGTGTTGTGAGTGTAGTTGTTGGGTGTATTGTGGTGTGTTGTGAGAGTGTTTTTTTTGTGTTGTGAGAATGATTGTTGTGGTGAGTTGTGTCAGTGGTAGATGTGTATTGTGAGAGTAGTTGACGGGTGTGTTGTGGTGTGTGAGTGGTTGTTTTGTGTTGTGAGAGTAGTTGTTTTGGTGTGTTGTGAGAGTGGTTGTTGCGTGTTGTGAGAGTGGTTGTTGTGGTGTGTTGTGAGAGTGATTGTTGCGTGTTGTGAGAGTGGTTGTTGTGGTGTGTTGTGAGAGTTTTTGTTGCGGTGTGTTGTGAATGTGGTTGTTTTGGTGAATTGTGAGTGGTTGTTGTGGTGTGTTGTGAGAGTGGTTGTTGTGGTGTGTTGTGAGAGTGGTTGTTGCGTTTTGTGCGAGTGGTTGTTGCGTGTTGTGAGAGTGGTTGTTGCGTTGTTGTGGTGTGTTGTGAGAGTGATTGTTGTGGTGTGTTGTGAGAGTGGTTGTTGCGTTTTGTGCGAGTGGTTGTTGCGTGTTGTGAGAGTGGTTGTTGCGTGTTGTGAGAGTTGTTGTTTTGATGTGTTGTGAATGTGGTTGTTTTGATGTATTGTGAGTGGTTGTTATGGTGTGTTGTGAGAGTGGTTGTTGTGGTGTGTTGTGAGAGTGGTTGTTGTGGTGTGTTGTGAGAGTGGTTGTTGTGGTGTGTTGTGAGAGTGGTTGTTGTGGTGTGTTGTGCGAGTGGTTGTTGCGTGTTGTGAGAGTGGTTGTTGTGGTGTGTTGTGAGAGTTGTTGTTGCGGTGTGTTGTGAGAATGGTTGTGTGTGAGAATGGTTGTTGAGTTGTTTTGTGAGACTGGTTCTTGGGTGTATTGTGGTGTGTTGTGAAAGTGGTTGTTGTGGTGTGTTGTGAGAGTGGTTGTTGTGGTGTGTTGTGAGAATGGTTGTGGTGTGTGAAAGTGGTTGTTGAGTTTTGTGAGACTGGTTCTTGGGTGTATTGTGGTGTGTTGTGAAATTGGTTGTGGTGTGTTGTAAGAATGGTTGTTGTGGTGTGTTGTGAGAGTGGTTGTTGCGTGTTGTGAGAGTGGTTGTTGTGGTGTGTTGTGAGAGTTGTTGCGGTGTGTTGTGAATGTGGTTGTTTTGGTGTGTTGTGAGTGGTTGTTGTAGTGTGTTGTGAGAGTGGTTGTGGTGTGTTGTGAGAGTGGTTGTTGCGTGTTGTGCGAGTGGTTGTTGCGTGTTGTGAGAGTGGTTGTGGTGTGTAGTGTATGGTGAGAGTCATTGTTGTGGTGTGTTGTGAGAGTGGTTGGTGTGGTGTGTTGTGGGAGTGGTTGTTGTGGTATGTTGTGAGAGTGGTTGTTGGGTGTGTTGTTAGAGTGGTTGTTGCGTGTTGTGTGAGTGGTTGTTGCGTGTTGTGAGAGTGGTTGTTGTGGTGTGTTGTGAGAGTGATTGTTGCGTGTTGTGAGAGTGGTTGTTGCGGTGTGTTGTGAGAGTTTTTGTTGCGGTGTGTTGTGAATGTGGTTGTTTTGGTGAATTGTGAGTGGTTGTTGTGGTGTGTTGTGAGAGTGGTTGTTGTGGTGTGTTGTGAGAGTGGTTGTTGCGTGTTGTGCGAGTGGTTGTTGCGTGTTGTGAGAGTGGTTGTTGCGGTGTGTTGTGAGAGTTGTTGTTTTGGTGTGTTGTGAATGTGGTTGTTTTGGTGTGTTGTGAGTGGTTGTTATGGTGTGTTGTGAGAGTGGTTGTCGTGGTGTGTTGTGAGAGTGGTTGTTGTGGTGTGTTGTGAGAGTGGTTGTTGTGGTGTGTTGTGAGAGTGGTTGTTGTGGTGTGTTGTGCGAGTGGTTGTTGCGTGTTGTGAGAGTGGTTGTGGTGTGTAGTGTATGGTGAGAGTCATTGTTGTGGTGTGTTGTGAGAGTGGTTGGTGTGGTGTGTTGTGGGAGTGGTTGTTGTGGTATGTTGTGAGAGTGGTTGTTGGGTGTGTTGTGAGAGTGGTTGTTGCGTGTTGTGAGAGTGGTTGTTGTGGTGTGTTGTGAGAGTTTTTGTAGCGGTGTGTTGTGAATGTGGTTGTTTTGGTGAATTGTGAGTGGTTGTTGTGGTGTGTTGTGAGGGTGGTTGTTGTGGTGTGTTGTGAGAGTGGTTGTTGCGTGTTGTGCGAGTGGTTGTTGCGTGTTGTGAGAGTGGTTGTTGCGGTGTGTTGTGAGAGTTGTTGTTTTGGTGTGTTGTGAATGTGGTTGTTTTGGTGTTGTGAGTGGTTGTTATGGTGTGTTGTGAGAGTGGTTGTTGTGGTGTGTTGTGAGAGTGGTTGTTGTGGTGTGTTGTGAGAGTGGTTGTTGTGGTGTGTTGTGAGAGTGGTTGTTGTGGTGTGTTGTGCGAGTGGTTGTTGCGTGTTGTGAGAGTGGTTGTTGTGGTGTGTTGTGAGAGTTGTTGTTGCGGTGTGTTGTGAGAATGGTTGTGTGTGAGAGTGGTTGTTGAGTTGTTTTGTGAGACTGGTTCTTGGGTGTATTGTGGTGTGTTGTGAAAGTGGTTGTTGTGGTGTGTTGTGAGAGTGGTTGTTGTGGTGTGTTGTGAGAATGGTTGTGGTGTGTGAGAGTGGTTGTTGAGTTGTTTTGTGAGACTGTTTCTTGGGTGTATTGTGGCGTGTTGTGAAAGTGGTTGTGGTGTGTTGTAAGAATGGTTGTTGTGGTGTGTTGTGAGAGTGGTTGTTGCGTGTTGTGAGAGTGGTTGTTGTGGTGTGTTGTGAGAGTTGTTGCGGTGTGTTGTGAATGTGGTTGTTTTGGTGTGTTGTGAGTGGTTGTTGTGGTGTGTTGTGAGAGTGGTTGTGGTGTGTTGTGAGAGTGGTTGTTGCGTGTTGTGCGAGTGGTTGTTGCGTGTTGTGAGAGTGGTTGTTGTGGTGTGTTGTGAGAGTTGTTGTTGCGGTGTGTTGTGAATGTGGTTGTTTTGGTGTGTTGTGAGAGTGGTTGTATGTTGTGAGGGTGGATATTTTGGGGTGTTTTGAGAGTGACTGTTGTGGTGTGTTGTGAGAGTGGTTGTTGTGGTGTGTTGTGAGTGATTGTTGTGGTGTGTTGTGAGAGTGATCGTTGTGGTGTGTTGTGAGAGTGATTGTTGTGGTGAGTTGTGAGATTGGTTGTTGAGTTGTTTTGTGATACTGGTTCTTGGGTGTATTGTGGTGTGTTGAGAAAGTGGTTGTTGTGGTGTGATGTGAGAGTGGTTGTTGTGGTGTGTTGTGGGAATGGTTGTGGTGTGTGAGAGTGGTTGTTGAGTTTTGTGAGACTTGTTCTTGGGTGTATTGTGGTGTGTTGTGAAAGTGGTTGTGGTGTGTTGTGAGAGTGGTTGTGTGTTGTGAGAGTGGTTGTTGTGGTGTGTTGTGAGAGTGGTTGTTGTGGTGTGTTTTGAGAGTGCTTGTTTTCTGTTGTGAGAGTGGTTGTTTTGGTGTGCTGTGAGAGTGGCTGTTGTGGCGTTTGTGAGAGTGGTTGTTATGGTGTGTTGTGGTGTGTTGTGAGATTGGTTGTTGTGGTCTGTTGTAGTGTATGGTGAGAGTCATTGTTGTGGTGTGTTGTGAGAGTGGTTGGTGTGGTGTGTTCTGGTGTGTTGTGGGAGTGGTTGTTGTAGTATGTTGTGAGAGTGGTTGTTCTGGTGTGTTTTGAGTGTGTTGTGGTGAGTGGCGAGAGTAGATGTTGTGTGTTGTGAGAGTGGTTGTTGTGGTGTGTTGTGAGAGTGGTTGTTGTGGTGTGTTTTGAGTGTGTTGTGGTGAGTTGTGAGAGTAGATGTTGTGTGTTGTGAGAGTGGTTGTTGTGGTGTGTTGTGAGAGTGGTTGTTAGGTGTGTTGTGAGAGTGGTTGTTTTGAGATTGGTTGTTGGGTGTATTGTGGCATTTTGTGAGAGTGGTTGTTGTGGTGTGTTGTGAGAGTGGTTGTTGTGGTGTGTTCTGAGAGTGGTTGTTGTGGTGTGTTCTGAGAGTGGTTGTGTTGTGAGAATGGTTGTTGGGTGTATTGTGATATTTTGTGAGTGGTTGTTGTGGTGAGTTGTGAGAGTGATTGTTGTGGTGTGTTGTGAGAGTAGCTGTTGGGTGTATTGTGGTGTGATGTGAGAGTGGATGTTGAGGTGTGTTGTGAGAGTGGTTGTTGTGGAGTGTTCTGAGACTGGTTGTTGTTGTGTGTTGTGAGAGTGGTTGTTGTGGTGAGTTGTGAGAGTGATTGTTGTGGTGTGTTGTGAGAGTAGCTGTTGGGTGTATTGTGGTGTGTTGTGAGAGTGGTTGTTGTGGCGTGTTGTGAGAGTGGTTGTTGTGGTGTGTTTTGAGAGTGTTGTGGTGAGTTGTGAGAGTAGATGTTGTGTGTTGTGAGAGTGGTTGTTGTGGTGTGCTTTGAGAGTGTTGTGGTGAGTTGTGAGAGTAGATGTTGTGTGTTGTGAGATTGGTTGTTGTGGCGTGTTGTGAGAGTGGTTGTGGTGTGTTGTGAGAGTTGTTGTGTGTTGTGAGAGTGTTGTTAGTTGTGAGAGTAGATGTTGTGGTGTGTTGTGAGAGTGGTTCTTGTGGTGTGTTCTGAGACTGCTTGTGTGTTGTGGAGGGGTTGTTGGGTGTATTGTGGTATTTTGTGAGTGTGGTTGTGGTGTATTGTGAGAGTGATTGTTGTGGTGAGTTGTGAATGTGATTGTTGTGGTGTGTTGTGAGAGTAGATGTTGTGTGTTGTGAAAGTGGTTGTTGTGGTGTGTTGTGAGAGTTGTTGTGGTGTTTTGTGAGTGGTTGTTGTGGTGTGTTGTGAGAGTGATTATTATGGTGAGTTGTGAGAGTAGATGTAGGGTGTGTTGTTAGAGTGGTTGTTGTGGTGTGTTGTGAGAATGGTTGTTGTGGTGTGTTGTGAGAGTGGTTGTTATGTGTTGTGAGAGTGATTGCTGTGGTGAGTTGTGAGAGTAGATGTTGTGGTGCGTTGTGAGAGTGGTTGTTGTGGTGTTGTGAGTGTTGTGTGTTGTGAGAGTGGTTGTTGTGGCGGATGTTGACCATCAAATATAATGGGACTGGGTATTACTCCAACTGTGGCTGTCATGAAGCCACAAAATGTGGGGAATATACCCGAGCTTGCCGCTGTTGAAACCCTGGGTGTTCCTTGATGTGTTTACGTGGTTAAGGGTCCATGAGGCAGGGCTCCCTGCATCGTCGCGTATTACACTGCAAATGAACAAGGTTAGAGAAACCGAGCTTTATATTCTTTCAAGAATTAGCGTAAGTCAGAAAGCAGGTTGTTTTCACGAGGGAGGACACCAGAACCAATGGTGGCCATGAGAAATATTTTGCTGGCGAAGCGGTTAGTTTATTGTGCATCCCGTATCCTTCCAATGATGGTAGCGCAAGTGCATGTGGATACGCAAAAGGCATAGGAACTAGGCCCTAAAAAGTGTTAAAAGAAATATATGTCAATTTACAGTATGTCTACTATTGTCTTATCTATTACAAGCAAATTTGGGATATGTACTTATTATGCCTGATATCTTATTTTCATTAATGAAATACATTGACATTCCGCATGAGTTATTATACTGTCTATCACTATATTCTCCTGTTAGTGGATAATGAAGCATTTAGTGTTCAATAAAGTGAGCATAACGCTCACCACATTCTTTTCATGTAGCTTCTTTATTTGTGCTTCTTTGAGACTGCCAGAGTACTTGTAACTAAGTCTAAGCCTGGTTACTGCAAGGGTTCACTTTGCAAGTTGCTTTATAAACGTTCGTTATCATAGCGAGTGATATGTCTGCTCAGGCTTCTAACTGCATTCTTGTGACATTCGCTTTCATTATTTATCTCCAAATATTATGCCTAATGTAAGCAACAGATATACCAGTTATATTCTATATTTCTGTTCAGGGTATTTTCTTTGGCTAACCTTCCAACTTTATCATGAAGCAGTAATTCAATGCGTGACTGAATCCCCCCAAAAATCTATATAAATTAATTTTAACCTGATTTTGGAGTACTTGTACCTGGCTCGTCATTATGTGAGTCAAATGCTCCAAGTTATAACATAGCTCTTGCAGGTTATATGACTTAATATAATTACATGTTTTAACGACCCATTTATATTTGCGCTTATTAACTTTAAGAAATTTAATAAGATTTGTAGCGCCAGTGTTTGGTTCATTTCTTAACATTCTAATTTCAAGCATAATGTTAACCATCTTGATAATTTTATCACTAATACCAGGAACACCAATTTCCTTCCTCTTATTAAGCCCCTTGGTAGTTATAGGGCAGCCAAGAATAATTTTGAGTGCTTCGTTTTTCATTAGCTCTAAGGCCTTCAAAAAAATTTCTTTAGCTAACATTAACATGAACGCAGCATAATCAGGTACTGATCTAATGTAGGCTATGCACATCAATTTCACTATTCCTACATTAGCACCATAACTGTGGTTGCAGCCAGCAACAACTCTGAGAGCATTTAGCCTTTCTTTGCATTTCTTACTTATTTGTGGACTGGTGGATTATTGAAGTTTGCGTCTACACCAAGGTGTCTATACAGCAGGTGTTTTCACGCTGCAAACAGATAGACATGTCATGTCATTCACTTGTCGATATCTTAGTCTTTGGTGAAGATATAATGAGGTCTAGTCAGTTACAAATTAATTGAACGTTGTTGTGGAAAATACTGTATATATTTTCCAGAAATACAGTAGTTATATGTAAATAGATGGCCATACTGTATTTAATAAAAATCTATGTCATAAAAAATGGGAAGCTGCGCCTGCGCAGGACAGTCGCCATTGCTGTTTGAATTGAACAGAACGTTAGTGTAACGGGAAGAATTTTTCGTGCTCTAGAGGTTAAAATTGGGGTGACACCTCTCAAATAGGAGGCGAAATTGTTGGATGTGCATTCCTGCATAACTTGAGATATCAGGCGACTGGACAAGACAGCTCCAGGAACCTCAGATAAGTCTGTTGTGTTATAACTCTGGCCAGTTATTTTCATGTATAGACAGAGGTTTTCTGAGTATGATAATTTATATATTTACCAGTATTCCTGGTGTATATTTCATTTAATTAATAGGTCCAGAGCAACTTGTGGATATGACAGTGGTAGGTATCGAAGGGAGATATTTTTTGCGACCTAGGTGTCCCAAATTCCTACTTGTCTAACTGATAAATAATAATTATCTATGTTCATTTACTGTTATGTACATAATGATACATTCAGATAAATTTATTATTATTAAAGATTAGCCGGTATTCTCCCGGCCCGGGCCTTTTCCAAGTGGTGGCCCGGCTTTGGCTCCCTCTTTAGGGAGTGTCTGAGACCTAAGTCTCCCATGGGAGGAGGCGCAAGTACCTCCTCATCTTTGGGACCAACTGTCCCCAGGCCTAGCCACAAGCTAGGCCTCTCTGGTCTGCCATCCCCGCCTCAAGGGGGCTAATGGGAATGACAGTCTTATGAGCTAAAGGCTCGGGCTCAGGCACCTACCCTACCCTAGAAGGGTTAGGCATGGTGTCGATGCATTCAGATAAATGTAATTTTCCACAGTTGTTATGAATGGTGCTCTTTTTCTCATGACTTCGTAATATCTATGTAACACTTTCATATATACTTCCACTTCAAAGATACGTTGGGTTGGGTTAAGTAGGCTAGTTTAGGTTAGGTTAGATTACAGGGAAAAAAAAATAAAAGACGATAAAATAGTCTGCCGTGCGAACAGAAAACATGTAGTCACTGCGAGGAGCTCATATACTGTTATATTTCAAGCTCTATCAACAGTCACTCCTTAAACTTTTTAAATAATTGCCATGTTGTCTGTGGTTAAGAGAACGGGCTGCATCATCATAGTTTTTGGTTATATATTTGGGTGAAGTAGGTAGAGCATTTAGGAAGGCATTTATCTGAATATTAAACAGCAATGGACTGAGAACTGCTCCCTGCGGTGTACTTGGGACATTTCTTTAGTATCTCTTTCGAAACATTGGTAGAAAACAGAGAAAACTTTCTTTATAGTAAGTAAGTAAGTAATTAAGTTTATTCCATCGACACCATGCCTCACCCTTCTAGGGTAGGGTAGGTGCCTGAGTCCGAGCCTTTAGCTCATAAGACTGTCATTCCCATTTGCCCCCTTGGGGCGGGGATGGCAGACCAGAGAGGCCTAGCTTGTGGCTAGGCCTGGGGACAGTTGGTCCCAAAGATGAGGAGGTACTTGTGCCTCCTCCCATGGGAGACTTAGGTCTCAGACACTCCCTAAAGAGGGAGCCAAGGCCGGGCCACCACTTGGAAAAGGCCCGGGCCGGGAGAATACCGGCTAATCTTTAATAATAATAAGTTTATTCAGGTATACACAAATACAGTTACATAAAATTATCTTACATAGCAGCATATGTGTAGAGAAC
Source organism: Cherax quadricarinatus (assembly GCF_038502225.1). Classification (NCBI taxonomy): domain Eukaryota; kingdom Metazoa; phylum Arthropoda; class Malacostraca; order Decapoda; family Parastacidae; genus Cherax; species Cherax quadricarinatus. The sequence goes on from NC_091340.1 coordinate 15,043,321, forward strand.
CTAGGATAACCCAAAAAAGTCAGAGTGACTTATTTCCATTAGGGTCCTTTTACCTTATGATTATAATATAAAGGTTATAATATTTTCTTATTATTCTATAATGAAGATAACATCTTATTATCATACTAAAAAGACTATCTACTACACGAGGGTCATTAAGACTATCTACCATACGAGGGTCATTACTAGGAATAAGGTAAAATTTACTCGTATGTTAGCTAAAAAATAGAAAATCATTCCCCTCCCTTTCTGTAACTACATTATTCTAGATTATTCCCTAATTATAATACATATCATTGTCTGCATCGCTCTTGGGCTGTGTAGACCCCCTTGCCTGACGCTCCTCAGTAACCTGACAGCAGTGGTACGAGGAGGTGGTGTTGTGTCTCTGTTGACACCGCTGGGAAATTACTGGTGTTGAGATGGCGGTTTGTTATCGCAGACGCGTTAACACTATTGGTATTGAACTGCTTCGAGGTGCGATTACACCTAGTTCAGCTCAAATACTCTTACCCAAGATAATCAGGGAGACATACGGCATACAAGATAGTGAATTGTATGGGGTAGCGCTGAACGGAGCGCATAGCTGACATCAGAAACGTATTTGAGAAATATGGAACTGTGCATTCTGCCCAGCAGGGTAAGTGGATAATGGGTGCCTACACAGGTATGCCGGAAGGTACATTCAGCCTTAAGATGACGTTGCGCCAACCCATACCGTCATATGTGTATCTTCAAGATTTTAGGACACAGGTAATGGTTTTATATCCTGGACAGCGGCGTACGTGTCGCATTTGTGGAGAGTATGACCACATAGCGGCGGCATGTGAAAAGAACAGACGCGTGACCAAACCTGTGCAAGAAGACGTAGCCCCAGTCACACCTGATGAAGGTGAGCATCGTTCGTCAGAGGAAGGGCGTGGTCGTTTGTGGAGTGAGATGGTGGAACAGGCTTTTCGAAATGAGAGTGAGTCCTTCCCTCAGCTGCCTGCACCTGAGTCGTTGCCGATACCATCTACTGGATTGGTACCCCGGCATGACGTGTTGAGTATTGGTCGAGAGACGAATGTCGGTGAGGATTTAGACGAAGTCTTAAGGACCTTGTCACCGCAAGTGGTGGAAGCTCCGTCTTCGGAAGACGTAGCTGGAGACTTTCTGAGTCCGGATTGTCAACAATACGAGACTCCGCAGAAGGACGACGAGACTGGGACATCGGGAGACTTCATACCTCATTGTGAGGTGGATGTTGAGGTACACCGTGAGGCTTCCTCGGATCTTGACATGGAGGATGAGAACGTTACCAGGAAACGGGCAGCTACGTCAGATTCGGATGACGTACTGACGCCGGCACAGAGGACTGGAAAAAAACTGAGAGGATGGGTGAGGGGAGGGGTGGGGAGGGGGGGGGTCATGAGGGACGCCATCGCAAGAAGGGAGGCGAATGGGAAGGTACTGTAAAGAAGACACATAGACGTAACAAATCAAGTGGTGAACCACGGGAGGAGAAGAGGAAAGGGTGGAAAATATAACAGGCCTTAGGTGTATGACTGCTAATGTTAACGGTTTGTGTACTAGATTAAAGAGAGATTGGTTGAGTAGTTTTCTTAGCAAACATAGAATTGATGTTCTCTTCCTTCAAGAACACAATTTCAAAGAAGGAGAAGTGTTGCAGGTTGCAGGTTATACAGTACTGACCCTGCCAACTAGTCGTTTGAAAGGTGGTGTGGGTCTTTTAATAAAAGAGACGAGCCCGTTTGTGTTGCAGAGATGTGAGGGGGGTGGGGGGAGGGTGTTGCGAGTGGATGGGACTTGGATGGGAAAGCGTGTATCCTTGGTAAGTGTCTATGCCCCTGCGGAGAATGACACGAAGGTTCGAACGGATTTTGTGTGTGAGGACCTTGTTTATTTTTTGCGTGGTCTTCCGGAAGTAGCGATAGTGGGGGGTGACTGGAACTGTGTCATAAGGGCGGCTGACGTCGAACCCAAAGGGGCTGGGCATGTGTCTGCACCTCTCAGAGATTTGTTGAGGGATGTTAAGTTAAGAGATGTGTTTGGGGGAGGGGTGTGGGAAACAGAACATACTTTTATCAGAAGGGGATATGCTGCAAAGTTAGACAGAGTGTATATTTCGCAGGGAGTAGTTGTAAAGTCTTTTAATAGGGTGGAGACGGTCTTGTCAGATCATAGGGCAGTTGTAGTGGAGGTAGGGTGGGAGGAAATGGCCGAAATTTATAGGAATTATTGGAAATTAAATATTAGTGTGTTAAGTGATGAGGAAGGGTTGGAGGGTTTTTCTATGCTGTGGAATGAGCTTTCAAGGGAAGCTCAGGAGGTGGAAGACATTGTAACGTGGTGGGACTCGGTGGCAAAGGAAAGGATAAAGTCCTTTTATGTGAGGGAGGGTAGGCGTATAAACACTTTAAAATATGGGCTAGCGAATTATTTAGAGGATCGATTACGAAGTTGTTATGGGCAGGGATCGGTTAGTGGTGTTTACCCCATGGACGAGATTGTAGACATAAAAGAGAGCTTGCGAACGTTGCATAATGAGCGGTTTCAAGCGGTGAGGGTGCAAGCAGGATTAGAAGAAGTTTTGTGGGGAGATAGGCCATCCGCGTGTGTGTTGAGACAACAAAAGCAAAAGCAGGCGCTCACGGCAATCCCGAGCTTGGAGGTAAACGAGACGATGGGAATCCATAGAGCAGGTCAAGTGATACGAAACACAAAAGCTATGAGTGCATATGCGGATACATGGTATAAAAAACACTGGACTAGTAGTGGCGTGGATGAAGTGGAATTAAGTAAGGTGTGCACGTATGCTGAGTGCATTTTGGGTCACAGTGATAGGAAGGCATTGGGTGGGGTTATTACTGAGGAGGAAATTGAAATTGCTTTACACGGAATGAGGAAGGGTAAGTCCCCGGGTATTGATGGTTTACCGGTGGAATTTTATTTGCAGCATTGGGAGTTGATTGGGAAGTTCATGGTAAGATTATTAAATTGTATGAAGGAGAAGGGTACGTTAGGGGATAAGCAGAATACGGCAGTTGTGGTGTTGGTCCCGAAAGGCAAAGGGCAGCCAAACCTTGGGAAGTATAGGGCGATATCGTTGCTCTGTGCAGACTATAAGGTTTTCGCAAAAATTTTGGGTAATAGGGTAAAATGCGTGGTGGGGAGGGTCGTTTCGCCATCGCAGTATGGGTTGCCGGGCAGGTCGATGTTAGAAGGTCACGGGCTTATAAGAAGTTTTGTGGAGTCAAAGGGGGGAGGGGCGGGGGCGGCTTTACTGGCCTTGGACTGGCGAGCCGCCTATGATAGAGTGGAAAGAGGTGCACTGCAGAGTATTCTTCGGAGACAGGGTTATGGAGAAGAAATAGTTGGGTGGGTAAACACTCTGTATAAGGGGGCAAGGATGAGGGTACAAATAAATGGGTGTATGGGGACGGACTTTGAGATGGGTAGAGGTTTAAGACAAGGGTGCCCTATGTCACAGATCTTATTTGCATGTTTTCAGGATCCCTTTTACAGGATGGTTGAGAGCACAGTTAGTTCCCGGGGTGGGGGTGGGGTAGGGGAAGGGGTTTGTTGGCCGGCATTAATAGGTTATGTGGATGATACGACTGTTTTGGTGTGTGAACGAATGTCTATGAAAGGGTTGGAAGATGTGCGTGTGTTTGAACGTGCCACGGGTATGAAGGTAAATAGTGAAAAGTCGATGATCATGGGGTTGGGTACCTGGAAAGGGGGTGGAATGGTGAGCTGTAACGTGGTTAACACAACTGCGATGTCATTAAAGATTTGCGGTATTATTTATAGAGACGATTTGGATGTGGCGCGGGAGGAAAATTCAGTAAGGACGTTGGAAAAGGTCATTGGTCGTCTGGGTGTTTTGAGGCCCCAACATCTCACTCTGGCCCAACGTGTGATTGTTGTTAACGTTTTATTGTATAGTAAGGTGTGGCACGTTGCGGCTGTATTCCCAATTACAGGAACAGCGATCAATGGAATATTGAGAAGAGTATTTACCTTTCTGTGGGGATCGAGGTGTGATTGGTTAAAACGTGAGGTTGTTATGTTACCTGTACGTCGAGGAGGTTTAGGATTGTTGGACTTAAAGCGTAGGGTGAAATGTGTTTTTCTAAAGTGGGAGGTTTGGCGTGTGGGTGTGATGGCGGGAAATATAGACCAAGTATATACGAGGGTGAAAAAGTGGTATAGGGGAATGGAGTTAAGGGAATGTGAGATTGTACTACGAGCTTTGTTGATGGTAAAGGAACGGAGGAACATTCGCATAAGGGTTTTAAGTAGGTTACTGGGGGGCACGTGCGCAGCTCCAGTAGAAGGTTTGTTCCCCATGTACTCGTGGGAAAATATATGGCTCCGATTTAGCAAGTTGAAATTACGGCCTAGGGTGCGTGAAGTCATGTTTCGTTTTTTACATGGTATATTGCCGTCAGGGGCAATACTACGATCCAGAAGAGTCGTGGTGGGAGGCGGGTGTGGGTTTTGTGGTGGGGAAGACACGGCTTTTCACGTTGTCTATTTTTGCGAAGGTTTAGAAGATGTCAGGAGTTGGTTGGGTAGGGTGGTACAGAGGGTGGGAGGCAGAGGAGTGCAGGTCCTGCGTGCGTTAAGTCTCGACATCGGTGGATTAGACCAGGACGTTGAACGGGCTTTAGATTATATTATCGTGGATTACATTTATATTTCGTGGGTAATGCGGGGAAAAGGGGTCAGTGAGGTAAGAAGGCGTGTCCTTGCAATAACGTTTTATCGTACAATGTGTAGGAATAGGGAATTGTATGGGAGGAGGTGGGATAAGGGTTTTTCGGACGGTTATAAAAGGCTCACTCTTGAAACCCTTGTGAATCTGTGATAAATATACGGGCATGCCGAATAAGTTGTCGTGTAGGTCAGTGGGCAATAGCTGGCTCGTCTCTTGGGGGGAAGGATGTGAGTTGCGTGAATATGAGTTTGGGCATGAATGTTTTTTAGTTGTTATGGATGTGTGGTTGTAGATTCAGGGATTAGGGTTACTTATTGTACCTTTTGTGTACAAAATGACTGGGGTGCCTTTATATATTTGTTATATTTTTGATGCTTCCTTTGTGTAAAGACTCGTTGTATTCTTGAGTCACTAGTTTTCTTAGTTTTGTTTTTGACTGTGTTATGGAGGTTCAGATATTTGGGCATATGAACGTGCATATATATGTGTATATGTATATGTGTGTATGTGTATGTGTGTGTATGTATATATGTGTGTATATGTGTATATATATATATATATATATATATATATATATGTATATATATATATATATTTATATGCTTAAATGTGCGTGGATGTAGTGCGGATGACAAGAAACAGATGATTGCTGATGTTATGAATGAAAAGAAGTTGGATGTCCTGGCCCTAAGCGAAACAAAGCTGAAGGGGGTAGGAGAGTTTCAGTGGGGGGAAATAAATGGGATTAAATCTGGAGTATCTGAGAGAGTTAGAGCAAAGGAAGGGGTAGCAGTAATGTTAAATGATCAGTTATGGAAGGAGAAAAGAGAATATGAATGTGTAAATTCAAGAATTATGTGGATTAAAGTAAAGGTTGGATGCGAGAAGTGGGTCATAATAAGCGTGTATGCACCTGGAGAAGAGAGGAATGCAGAGGAGAGAGAGAGATTTTGGGAGATGTTAAGTGAATGTATAGGAGCCTTTGAACCAAGTGAGAGAGTAATTGTGGTAGGGGACCTGAATGCTAAAGTAGGAGAAACTTTTAGAGAGGGTGTGGTAGGTAAGTTTGGGGTGCCAGGTGTAAATGATAATGGGAGCCCTTTGATTGAACTTTGTATAGAAAGGGGTTTAGTTATAGGTAATACATATTTTAAGAAAAAGAGGATAAATAAGTATACACGATATGATGTAGGGCGAAATGACAGTAGTTTGTTGGATTATGTATTGGTAGATAAAAGACTGTTGAGTAGACTTCAGGATGTACATGTTTATAGAGGGGCCACAGATATATCAGATCACTTTCTAGTTGTAGCTACACTGAGAGTAAAAGGTAGATGGGATACAAGGAGAATAGAAGCATCAGGGAAGAGAGAGGTGAAGGTTTATAAACTAAAAGAGGAGGCAGTTAGGGTAAGATATAAACAGCTATTGGAGGATAGATGGGCTAATGAGAGCATAGGCAATGGGGTCGAAGAGGTATGGGGTAGGTTTAAAAATGTAGTGTTAGAGTGTTCAGCAGAAGTTTGTGGTTACAGGAAAGTGGGTGCAGGAGGGAAGAGGAGCGATTGGTGGAATGATGATGTAAAGAGAGTAGTAAGGGAGAAAAAGTTAGCATATGAGAAGTTTTTACAAAGTAGAAGTGATGCAAGGAGGGAAGAGTATATGGAGAAAAAGAGAGAAGTTAAGAGAGTGGTGAAGCAATGTAAAAAGAGAGCAAATGAGAGAGTGGGTGAGATGTTATCAACAAATTTTGTTGAAAATAAGAAAAAGTTTTGGAGTGAGATTAACAAGTTAAGAAAGCCTAGAGAACAAATGGATTTGTCAGTTAAAAATAGGAGAGGAGAGTTATTAAATGGAGAGTTAGAGGTATTGGGAAGATGGAAGGAATATTTTGAGGAATTGTTAAATGTTGATGAAGATAGGGAAGCTGTGATTTCGTGTATAGGGCAAGGAGGAATAACATCTTGTAGGAGTGAGGAAGAGCCAGTTGTGAGTGTGGGGGAAGTTCGTGAGGCAGTAGGTAAAATGAAAGGGGGTAAGGCAGCCGGGATTGATGGGATAAAGATAGAAATGTTAAAAGCAGGTGGGGATATAGTTTTGGAGTGGTTGGTGCAATTATTTAATAAATGTATGGAAGAGGGTAAGGTACCTAGGGATTGGCAGAGAGCATGCATAGTTCCTTTGTATAAAGGCAAAGGGGATAAAAGAGAGTGCAAAAATTATAGGGGGATAAGTCTGTTGAGTGTACCTGGTAAAGTGTATGGTAGAGTTATTATTGAAAGAATTAAGAGTAAGACGGAGAATAGGATAGCAGATGAACAAGGAGGCTTTAGGAAAGGTAGGGGGTGTGTGGACCAGGTGTTTACAGTGAAACATATAAGTGAACAGTATTTAGATAAGGCTAAAGAGGTCTTTGTGGCATTTATGGATTTGGAAAAGGCGTATGACAGGGTGGATAGGGGGGCAATGTGGCAGATGTTGCAAGTGTATGGTGTAGGAGGTAGGTTACTGAAAGCAGTGAAGAGTTTTTACGAGGATAGTGAGGCTCAAGTTAGAGTATGTAGGAAAGAGGGAAATTTTTTCCCAGTAAAAGTAGGCCTTAGACAAGGATGTGTGATGTCACCGTGGTTGTTTAATATATTTATAGATGGGGTTGTAAGAGAAGTAAATGCGAGGGTCTTGGCAAGAGGCGTGGAGTTAAAAGATAAAGAATCACACACAAAGTGGGAGTTGTCACAGCTGCTCTTTGCTGATGACACTGTGCTCTTGGGAGATTCTGAAGAGAAGTTGCAGAGATTGGTGGATGAATTTGGTAGGGTGTGCAAAAGAAGAAAATTAAAGGTGAATACAGGAAAGAGTAAGGTTATGAGGATAACAAAAAGATTAGGTGATGAAAGATTGAATATCAGATTGGAGGGAGAGAGTATGGAGGAGGTGAACGTATTCAGATATTTGGGAGTGGACGTGTCAGCGGATGGGTCTATGAAAGATGAGGTGAATCATAGAATTGATGAGGGAAAAAGAGTGAGTGGTGCACTTAGGAGTCTGTGGAGACAAAGAACTTTGTCCTTGGAGGCAAAGAGGGGAATGTATGAGAGTATAGTTTTACCAACGCTCTTATATGGGTGTGAAGCGTGGGTGATGAATGTTGCAGCGAGGAGAAGGCTGGAGGCAGTGGAGATGTCATGTCTGAGGGCAATGTGTGGTGTGAATATAATGCAGAGAATTCGTAGTTTGGAAGTTAGGAGGAGGTGCGGGATTACCAAAACTGTTGTCCAGAGGGCTGAGGAAGGGTTGTTGAGGTGGTTCGGACATGTAGAGAGAATGGAGCGAAACAGAATGACTTCAAGAGTGTATCAGTCTGTAGTGGAAGGAAGGCGGGGTAGGGGTCGGCCTAGGAAGGGTTGGAGGGAGGGGGTAAAGGAGGTTTTGTGTGCAAGGGGCTTGGACTTCCAGCAGGCATGCGTGAGCGTGTTTGATAGGAGTGAATGGAGACAAATGGTTTTTAATACTTGACGTGCTGTTGGAGTGTGAGCAAAGTAACATTTATGAAGGGATTCAGGGAAACCGGCAGGCCGGACTTGAGTCCTGGAGATGGGAAGTACAGTGCCTGCACTCTGAAGGAGGGGTGTTAATGTTGCAGTTTAAAAACTGTAGTGTAAAGCTCCCTTCTGGCAAGACAGTGATGGAGTGAATGATGGTGAAAGTTTTTCTTTTTCGGGCTACCCTGCCTTGGTGGGAATCGGCCGGTGTGATAATAAAAAAAAAAAAATATGCATATGTATGTATATGTATGTGTATATATGCATGTTTTATCCCTTCCCTGTTACTGTTCAATTAGTCTGTGAGTCACCAAAGTATTAAAGGGATATAACACGTGTACATTACCCTGAGTTATCCAATTGTATCCTATAAATATGTAGCAACATTATGATTTTTGTTTGTGATTCAAACGTAGTTCTTAGGTATCAAGATTGAACACTTATGGAATGGATGGAAATTGCTGATGTTTAATATGATCGTCAATTTATATAATATTTATTATGTTAATGAATTTGTGTTAGAGTAAATCATTGAATTTGTGTCTAAGTTGGAATTTCTATAAACAATTTTATATTTTGTATGCAAATTACATAAACTATTGTTTAAACATCAATGTAACATGTTTGTATGATGTGCATGTGGGTTATAATGGGTTAAGTGGTGTTTCCACCAGTGTTATATTTGTTACGCAGTTATATCTTTTGGTATTGTGTGTGTTTAGTGAAACGTACGTATGCATTTTATGGTGTGTTTGTCGTATATATCTATACGTATTAGTTAAAGATTGGTATTTATGGTGTGTACCTCGTTGTACTCTATGGATTATGTATGGTGATGCTATTTAATTTTTAAGCAGCCTTGTATTTATGATGTTTTAAATAAAATATAAAAAAAAAATTATAATACATACATGTCCGTCCCTCATGCTCCTACCTGGTATGCCTAGCTGTCCCTCGTGAATAACCGACCCCATAACCTTCCTCATTCTGCTTCCTAAAACTTTTGCAAAGATTTTATAGTCCGAGCACATAAGAGATATTGCTCTACATGCACTCAGACCCCTCCCCCCTCCCTTTTTGGGCACCAACACAACTACCCCCGTACTTTGCGACATACCTAACCTCCCCTCCGTGAGCATGCAATTCAATACATCAGCCAAACAATGCTTAATACTTCCCCAATGCGCTCTATAAAAATCATTCGAAATGCCATCTATACCTGGTGCCTTTCCTTTACTCATACTAAAAATCGCCGCCTCTACCTCCTCCACTCGAATTCTACCTTCTAGCACCGTTCTATCCCTGTCACTTAACTTTTCTGAAATCCCTCCCCACCAGGCCACCCGCATGGACCCCCCCTACTCCCCGCCGTAGCTTTTCCCCAAACCATAGATCAGCATAAAAACTCATGCTGTCTGTGGTGAGGAGTACTTGACCCGGCAGGTAACCACCCAAACCCGTTGTGAGGGAAAAGTTCAACAGATAGGAGTATCGAGCAAGTATATGGTAACAATAGTTTGATTGCTGGCTACTTGTTAAGGTAGCGTAAGTCTAGCTCCCGCTATCCCCCCCTTCCTTCCCCCCCCCCGAAAGGTGACGTGTGGGGCTCCGGTCAAACAGTAATCACTCGACTCACAACTCCCAGCACTACTGTAAGTACACGCCTGCTCATATTCTAGTGGACTTACAGGTTGAAAGCTTCACTTTTGACCAATAATAAACTTAGTCCTTTCAGTCTTGCTTTATGTTAAATGTCTTAATAATCACCACATCTTTTAGGTATTGTACTTATCATGGAGAGTGATTTCTTAAGCAGTGGGTAACCTGTCTCTCTTTACAGCTTGGAATGACAGATTGGGTCACCTGCCAACCAACGAGAAGAATTGATGGAGACGGACTAAAGTCCTGAGATGTCCCATGTTGGATCTATCTACCTGTTATGTATAGACGCAGGACATAACCCCTCATCATAGCAGTGGTAATGAACCTGCTTTCCTGTCATCTGGACTAATTATTCACGGCTATAGACTGTGAAGAACGAGCCAGTGGGTTGTCACCAACACCTGCGACCCCCCCCCCCCACATCATCAGCAACGGCTACGATTTCAAGAACACGCAGTGTCACCAACACCAGACACCCCAGTACCACTATATATATTAGAGTTGAGTTCAAATGTTATTTTTTTCATTTCATTTTTCATTTTTCTTTCAAATAGGATATACCTTTCATTTTCCTTGTTTTATGTTTGCTTTAATAAATAATAAAGTGTTTATCTTTGTGAATTATTTCTTTTTCTATTCATTAATTTTCCTGAGGAGGAGCCAGCCTTGGTAATACTGTCTGAAGTTGTTACAGGGCTGAGTAAGCCTTCACAAGTGGCGACCTTGCCAGGATCAACTCGACTAAATCAAGATTCAACTCCATCTCGAATCTACCATTGGAACTTCAACGCCGCATACAACAGATGGTTACCACCAGCCATGAGTAATCATTCTCTATGGTAGGACTACGGTACAGGTATATAAAAGATTTGGTGATTGTTATAGTCTCAATTTATTGTAAGTCAAGTCAGGCAGAATATAATAGTTAATTCTGCCACCTTTTTTCGAGCTTGAAACACTTTGGAGGATTAGACTCTAGGGACCCGAGATTTTCCAGTGACAATTTGTTTCATTGAGCTCTTTATTATATCAAGGGAACTGTCGTAGGACACTCTTGATTTGTTGGTGAGAAGACTGGATGGTCAAGTGACCCCATTCTACTTAATGTTTGCTCGGAGCCGGTATAGAACCCTTCGTTTTCGTTAATACATATTGTTTAATTGAAGCAGGGATCGAGCCCTCTGGTTTATTTACAGTTTGAGCGGAGCAGGAATTGAACCCTCCGTTTTCTTTGAGACCTGTTTCATTTTTCCCCCTGGTAGTTTAAGTTCTTGCAAGTATGGAGGAATACCAGTTTTGGATGAATGCTGGAAGTTAGGAATAACAGGGAAAAATTTAGAATCTTTCATTAGTGCTAAGATCCAGGAAAGACTTGAAAGAGAGAGAATTGAGAGAAGAGAGACAGAAAAGGAAAGACAGGAGGAAAAGGAGAGAGAGAGGTTCGAAAGAGAGAACCAAGATAGACAGAAAGAGAGAAAAGACTAAAAGGAGCGTGATAGACTTGATCGTGAGGAAAGAGCTAGAGAACGTGAGGAAAGAGCTAGAGAATGTGAGGAAAACGCTAGAGAACATGAATTAAGAGAGAAAAAGATCGTGAGCTTGAAAAAGCTCACCTTGAATTAGAGAATAAAAAGTTAACTCTTACACAACAACAATTAGAGGAAGGAGTAATTGAACATCATGCAGCTAGGGCACATATTCCAACACCTAATTTACCTCCCTTCACAGAGGGTGAAGATATAACTTCATACAGTATCAGGTTTGAAAATACCGCTACCCTCTGTGAATGACCTGCTGACACCTGGGCTACCAGGTTAGGAATGTTATTTTCCGGTACAGCTTTGAATATCTACGCAACTTTGTCGCAGAATATCATATGTAATTATAACCTACTGAAGAAGGCAATCCTTAAAGCATATCAAAAAACCACTAATTCTTACAGGAAAGATTTCAGGTATGCCACCTTACAGCCTGGCCAGAACTTTCAGCAGTTACAAGTAACACTTTCGTTTGTTCGACTTTTGGATAGAGTTCAGGAATTGATCACAGTTATGAATCTCTTAGACTTCATGGTTGCTGACCAGTTCCTGACAACTTTTCCCCACCAGATAAGAACATTCATTAGAGAACGTAACCTGATTAAAGCTGATGAAGTTGCTGAGGCCGCTGACTTGTATGCTGAGGCTCACAATTCCTATAAAGACCTAAAGGGATCGAACCTTAAGAACAATGATTCACCTGAACCAAAGATTAAGAAGCCTACAGTAGAAAAAGTCACCAGCTATTATACCAACATGTCATCGGTGTGGTGGTATCGGACATAAACGTCCAGATTGCCCTTCCAAGAAAATAGAGAAAGTTGGTACATGTTTTGTTGACGGTAATGACCAAGCACCCTTCTGTTCAGGAGCAGTTGATGGTATAAAAGTCTCAGACATATTACGTGACACTGGATGTACGTGCATCGTAATTTCGGACAAACTGTTCCCTTACTTTAAAACCTCTCGTGTGTCCTCTGTTCTTTCAGATTACTTGGGTCGTGAAAATACTTTCCCTACAATACGTTGTTACTTGAAAACTAAATGGTTCACCGGTTGAACTAATGCAGTACTAGCCTCAATTACTTGTTCTATGATAGTGGGTAACATTAAAGGTGCCGTTCTTCCTTCAGAGGCGGATCTTTCGTCACCACCCGTGGATCTAAGTTTTCCAGCTCTTCTTCCTTGCAAGTTAAATAATCCTCTTAACAATTCCGCACCGGAAGCTGCATTGTCTCGTACTGTTCATTTGGGGGTGGAAACAGATGATACTGCTCTCGATAGTGAGGTAGCAGGATCACCTGTCCACTCGTCAGGCGAAAATAAGGGTATTGCCTCCGGCACTCTCAATGTCTTGACTACGACTCAGACCATAACCCTGTATATTGACTTTGTCAATATACAGCGCAATTGCCCTTCACTTCGGGATTGTCATAATCAAGCTTTTAACAACAAAGTTATCCACGGGAGATACGTATCTTATAAGTTCGAATATATTAATGGTATCTTATATAAATCTGTATTTAAATCTCATTCTTCAGTGATAGATTATTTCCTCCTTGTTGTTCCTAAACCATGTCGAGAGACTGTTCTTCAAATGGCTCATGATGTGCCAGTGACCAAACACTTGGCCCATCGTAAGACATGGCATAAACTCAAGCACACTTATTTTTGGCCAAGCATGTACTTACAGGTTACAAAGAAGTATAGTTCTTGCAATAGGTGTCAGTTGCTTACTGCACAAAATACACACACTCCTAGTTCCTGTATATTTATTAAATCTAAAACTTCCCTCCTGCAGAAACGAGATACTCCACCATAGAAAACGAATGTTTGGCTCTTGTGTGGGGTATCTCCAAACTTAAATTTTATTTACTGGGAAAAGAATTCATTTTAGAAACGGTTCATCTAATTATTTCTCTGATTGGTTAAGTAGTGACAGTCAGTAGAAGAGTTGCTGCCTTACGCGACTTCCACATGTTAGAACTTTTTCCTCGCCTATTCTTCTTATACTCCTTGACTATAAGTCTTGGTATGGGGGAGTGTGAGGGAAAAGTTCAACAGATAGGAGTATCGAGCAAGTATATGGTAACAATAGTTTGATTGCCGACTACTTGTTAAGGTAGCGTAAGTCTAGCTCCCGCTATCCCCCCCCCTTCCTTCCCCCCCCCGAAAGGTGACGTGTGGGGCTCCGGTCAGCGTGTACTGTAAGTACATGCCTGCTCATATTCTAGTGGACTTATTGGCTGAAAGCTTCACTTTTGACCAATAATAAACTTAGTCCTTTCAGTCTTGCTTTATGTTAAATGTCTTAATAATCACCTGTCTCTCTTTACAGCTTGGAATGACAGATTGGGTCACCTGCCAACCAACGAGAAGAATTGATGGAGACGGACAAAAGTCCTGAGACGTCCCATGTTGGATATATCTACCTGTTATGTATAGACGCAGGACATAACCCCTCATCATAGCAGTGGTAATGAACCTGCTTTCCTGTCATCTGGACTAATTATTCACGGCTATAGACTGTGAAGAACGAGCCGGTGGGTTGTCACCAACACCTGCGACCCCCCCCCCCACATCATCAGCAACGGCTACGATTTCAAGAACACGCAGTGTCACCAACACCAGACACCCCAGTACCACTATATATATTAGCGCTGAGTTCAAATGTTATTTTTTTCATTTCATTTTTCATTTTTCTTTCAAACAGGATATACCTTTCATGTTTCCTTGTTTTATGTTTGCTTTAATAAATAATAAAGTGTTTATCTTTGTGAATTGTTTCTTTTTCTATTCATTAATTTTCCTGAGGAGGAGCCAGCCTTGGTAATACTGTCTGAAGTTGTTACAGGGCTGAGTAAGTTCTTCACACCCGTACATATTTCCAATTGCAAGAGGGACGTCGCCTGTTGTCTGACCCTAAATTTGCGCAAGACACAACCCGAAGGTTTGTCACCCCATAGCACTTCTTCCATACCTGCTCTGACTCTAACCACATTGAAACGTTCATTGTGAATTTCTGCAAGTCGACTAAGAAGATGTTCAATGTCGTCATACTTGCTACTCCCGCCCCCACATAGTAATCATTTAGCTGCCCCTCCAGATAGTTTTGTAACCCAAACCTCTACCTTGCCTCCTCCTTTCCCTGCTTCTTATAATAATTCGCTATTCCGGGTTTGACACGCGTTTCCCACTATTCCAACAAATATTCGCCTGCCCGTCGCATTTCCCAGAGATTCTTCCACCAATCCTGAAAAGCGGACCCATCCCCTTTCCCCTCCAATAGCCGCACGTTCAGTTTCCAATAACCTGGTTAAACCCTGATCATTCCATCCCAGTCCAAGTCCGCTAGCACTGCACGGTGGTCTGAAAATCCCACATCAAAGGTCTGTACGTGCCCAACTCTAATTCCTTGTGTTACATAAAGTCTATCCAGACGGGCCGCATAGCCCCTGCGAACGAAAGTGTGTTCCACCCCCCCCCACCCCGCCCCACCACATCATAAACCCCTGCATCCCGCAGCAGATTCCTTAAGACAGGTAAAACGCACCCCGCCCCCCTCGGCTCAACATCGCCATGGCGGATAACGCAATTCCAATCCCCACCCATGACCGTAATGAACGGCAAACCCCGAGTGTAAAACGTTAAAGCCTCCCTCACAAATTCTATTTTAACTTTAGAGTTGCTTTCCACAGGCATGTAAACGCCAATAAAACAAACCCTCACCTCACCCCAGTACCCATCTACCCTCACCACCTTCCCACCTCCCCCCTCCTCCCATCTCAAGACACGCCAAGGGCTGGACTGCTTCACCGCTATAGCTACCCCACCCTTAAATTTTAAAGAACTGCTAACATACATTCGGTGGCCTTTTAACCGTAACTCTCACCCAAACTTATAATTGTGTTCTTGTATGAAACATACATCCACAGCGTACCTGCGCAAGAACCACTCCATTCACACACACTTAACCTCTGCCTGCAGGTCATTTACATTGATGGTAACACACTTGAATTCACAAAAGGCGGTTTTCCTCTGTTTGTGGGTCTTTCCCGTTCCCACACGTACATTACACTGACCTTCTTTGACCTTTGACTTCCCAAGGCCTCCCTCACCCCCCCGTGCCCTACCCATATGCTGGGCGCTTGCTATAACCCAGTCTGCACAAGGCGCTTCAGCCACTTTCGACCATAATTTCTTTCCTGGACGCTGTCCCGGTGTCAGGACCTCGTCCATATCCGACACTCCTGCCGTCCGTTTGCGGGAACCACCTTCCACACACATCTCCTCACCAGACGAAGCCTCCTGGTGGACTTCCACCACCACCTCATGCAACCGTGTCATTGTAGTTACGTACAGGTCCCCCATATTTGGCGAATCATCCTTCATCACTTCTTGACACTCCGGTGGAACGTCTGGGCCATGCTCTGCCCCATCCAGGAGATCGCGTAGCACGTTCTCCAGCAAACTTTCCTGTGACAACTCCACAGGCTCCGTAGGCCCCACAGATGGCGTGGGCACGTTTGTAGTGTCCACCGACAGGGTGGCACACGCCATAGACCGCGTTTCCTCTTGTTGTACTTCCTCACACCAAAGCTTAGTCCTTGTCCAGTCGAGGGACCAGTCCCCAGATCGAAGGCCTCGGTTCGTAGGACCACAGGAGAAGGTTCCCAGATGCGGACAACCAGGCGTCTGGAGCACTGAACAGCCATATGGTCATACGAGTTGCATAACCTGCATGTCTTCCGTTGGCCTGCATAGTAAACAAAAACTTGGGTCCTGTAGTGTTCCAAATGAACGTAAGATGGAATCGGCTGTTTTAATGTCATCTTGAGGGTGCAGGAGCCTTCCGGGAGCCCCTCGTATGGGCCCTCCCTCCACACTCCCTTGGTCGCTGCATGTACTGTGCCGTATCTACCAAAAACTTTCCGAATGTCATACTCCTCCGCCTCGAAAGGCATGTTCCTTACTTTGACCCAGGTGACGTATGTGGAGACGTCATGCAGGCATACCTCTACGGCTGAATTCATCGCCATTTTCCTCTCTTGAAAAGCTTCCACAATCTTGGAGTAAAAGCCGGCATTTGCGAACTTTACAAAAATCCTCGACATCCCATTGAGAGCCACACCATATAATTCCTCAGTGGGGATGCCGTAGACGTCGCGAATAATGGTAGGCAACAAGACATGCATCGTTGCACCACTGAGAGAGCCATGAATGAATTCAACACAGACCGTGTTTACTCTTCTGCCCTGACGATCCGCCATCTTGCGTACTGCAGTACACGGTTCGCCACCAGGTGTAAGCAGAAGCAGGCTCTGAAAGCGTCCTCTCAGCCCGCAGGTTGAGAGACGAATGCTAATCAGAAGTATGTATGTATAATGTTCGCCAGGACCAGGGTCCTGGCACGGGTCTTAATCTTGAGATGACCCGTCTCTGGCTCCTGAAGGAGAATTGATTCTTCACTGTTGCAGCATATAAGCGTTTGGAATTTCACTATTCTTTCAAGCACAGTTCCGGACAGTTCAGCTAGTGTGCCTCATAAGCGACTGAAGTTACTCCATCTCAGCTGTTTCCTGAGCTGGGGACTGGGCTCTGTCCTCTCTGATAATCTGCGGATTCATGGCATCCTCTGCTTCCTGCTCTGTCAGTAAGCATACCCTCAGGAGTGTGCTGACCATCTGCCGGAACATGCTCTGTTGTTCCGTGGAGGTGATTGTGTTGCAGATAATATCCGTGAATGCCTTGATGAGTGTTAAGAGATACTCTCTGTTGAGGGGCTGCGTTGTCGGTGGGTTCGAAGCAGTGGACATTATCTGGGCTGTCGTAATCTGTGGGGACTGCTGAGGGGTTGTATTTCTTCACTGTGCACACCGTGGGCTGTTGCTGTATGCAAGGTTGTGTACCCGGCATCTGCTGGTGAGGTTCAGCCACAGCCTGCATAGTGATTGTGCCTGGCAAGGAGGCCGGTGGGGGCTCGTGTAGTGCCGTCTGCTGATTGCGTTGCCCAGATGTTTCCTGTTGGCGCCGCTTGTTCCTCATGTTTTTGTTTCTTCGTTGCGGTAGTGGGGGAGGATGTTCCTGTCCATGACGCCTGGTTGAGTTTTCAAGGGTCGGAAATTCCTGGGCACTGAGTTGGGTTGACTGATGAGAGTTCTGCAGTATGGCAGGATTCTCTGCACCCATCGTCTGCTGAGGGTGATGCTCTGCCGTAGCCTGCTGTCTCGTCGTTGGTGTCTTCCAGGCCTCACGAATTCTAGTGAGCCTCTCAGGGCATCGAGGGTTCCAGGCATGGTGTTTCTGCCTGCAATTCGGGCATCGTGGAGTGGGTGGCGATGCATTCTTCAGCTTGGTGATGCATTCCTCGGTAGGGTGGGGCTGGCTGCAGACACCGCAGATTACTCTGTTCTGACAGAGTGCACCCAGGTGTCCGTAACGCTGGCACTTGAAACAGCGAACTGGTTCTGCCGTGAAGGTCCTAACATCGTACCTGCCCCAAGAACCAAGGTCCAGCTGGGATGGCAGAGGTCCTACATGCTGAATGAGGACCTGCCGGATTGGTGCATTGCCTACCGATTTTGCCTTGAGACGCTGAGCTGACACGACACTGGGGTGAGCTGCTACTGCCTCGATGGGCATCATCAGCGGGTATCGCATCACTACACCCTTGGTGACCTTCTGCCGAGAATCCAGTTCCTCCAGGGTGAAGGAGCGGTCTGTCTCCATGACTTTCTTCAAGGTGATATGCATTTCCCTGCTGATAGGAGTCAGTATTGGTTCTCCCCTCAGGTTGAACCATATCTTGAACCTCAGTTTGTGCCGTGTTTCCAGGTGTGTAACCACACCATAGTGGGTTTTGTGTTCCCCATAAGCCTTTACTTTGAATCTGGAAGGTGATTTGAGCTGGTTTACCTGCTCCTTGGAGGGACGGCGTGTCTTACTGTTCACATTGATCCATCCTTCCGTATTCTCTGGCTGCATGGTTAGGCTTGTCAGAACTGGAGACTTTTCCTCTGATGACACGGAGTGGTCACGCAACTTCTTCGCTAGGATTGCGCCCCACATTTCTAAATCCGAGTCGTCCATTTCTAAATCCGAGTCATCCGTCGTGTCCCTGGAACATCGTGACCTCTTCCTTTCGGCAGAAGCCATGTGTCTGTCCACGTGGTGCTGGACTGTGATGCTGAAGTTGAATGTCCTAATCAGAAGTGGAGCAGGACGGCTATATATAGGCAGGAAGAGGTAGTGGTGGTAGTAGTAGTGGTAGTGGTAGTAGTAGTAGTAGTAGTAGTGGTAGTGGTGGTAGTGGGGAATTAAGGAGGAGGAGCCAGTCAAATACAAAGAAAGGGGAGCATTGCAAGGGAGCTAGGTGCCCACAGAGGCAGAGCAAGTGCACAGAGGTGGGGGGAAGGGGAAGTGATGAAACAAATAAATAATTTTTTTTTTCTTCTGCCTTTTCCCCTTTCCTTTTTTTTGTCTTTCTTTCTTCTGTCGCGTGTTTATGTTCCTTCATTATTTATTTCATCACTTCCCCTTCCCCCCACTGTGCACTTGCTCTCCCTCTGTGGGCACCTAGCTCCCTTGCAGTGCTCCCCTTTCTTTGTATTTGACTGGCTCCTCCTCCTTAATTCACCACTACCACTACCACTACCACTACTACTACTACTACTACTACCACCACTACCTCTTCCTGCCTGTATATACCCGTCCTGCTCCACTTCTGGTTAGTGTGACTTTGTAAATGGTCCAAGTCGGACCGAAACGTCGTCGTAAGCTCCTCTCTTCTATGTGCAGGTTATTTATGTATCGTTCCAGTCACGGTATTGGTGCCTTTTTTGTTATTCCTGGGAAGCAGACTGGGGTGGTAGGAGAGGGAAGAGGTGGCGATGGGGGAGGTCATAAGAAACATCGGAAGAAGGGAGGGGGGAAAGAAGGTATTGTGAAGATAACATAAAGAAATACTAATTCTAGCGGTGAAAAGAATCAGGAGAAGAGGCAGGGGTGGAAAATTTAAAAGGCCTTCGGTGTATGACTCTCAATGTTAATGGCTTATGTAGCAGAATAAAGAGAGAATGAACATTAAAATGGTATAAAATACCGACAGGTTGTTAGGTAAGACACATATGCAACAGTTAGGTATCTTTATTATGAAACGTTTCGCCTACACAGTAGGCTTCTTCAGTCAAGTACAGAAAAGTATCTTCTGCTTCTATCAACTTTTCTGTAAAGTAAAAGGACACAAGTGCAACTAATGTGACATTTATTGTGGCAACGTTTCGCTCTCCAGGAGCTTTATCAAGCCATTACAAACAATACATGGACACAGAGGGTATATAAAGGCTCAGAGTGAGGTGAATACTAGTGAGGTACCATTTCGATGTTCACTAGTGGTAGTAGTAGTAGTAGTAGTAGTGGTAGTGACAAAAGTAATACAATATGGTAGAGCAATTAATTCGTACATGAGTAAAAGGATATAAAAGCTATTACTTGGGTAACATAAAAATAGGTAGGACAAATATAAACTGGAATGAGGCAGCTTGTTTCAGTGTTCACGCTCTGTGCTTTGTGTAGTATAACAGGAGAGACTATGTGATGGCAGGGTTTACTGTTTTCAGGAGGATTCTTGCCATCGCTTCTAGCACTTCAATAAAGGATATAACCAGGACAAAATCCAAGCACCACGAACCAGTCAATGCAGGAGTTTACACTATACCCTGTGGAGGCTGTGACAAGATTTACGTAGGTGAAACAGCCAGAAACCTCGACACCCGCCTCAATGAACACATTTACGCATTTTAATGTTCATGTATGAACGATAACCTGAACAACGCCTGTGTACAACACCGAAATTCCACCAATCATCTCATTAAATTCAGAGACGCCCAATTAGTGATCAAAGAAACTAATTTCCGCAGACGCAAGTGCCTCGAATCAGCACTGATCGCTGTTTCGAATACAATTAAACAAAACAGCGGCAGCTTCACCATCTCCGAAGTCTTAGCAAGAATCCTCCTGAAAACAGTAAACCCTGCCATCACATAGTCTCTCCTGTTATACTACACAAAGCACAGAGCGTGAACACTGAAACAAGCTGCCTCATTCCAGTTTATATTTGTCCTACCTATTTTTATGTTACCCAAGTAATAGCTTTTATATCCTTTTACTCATGTACGAATTAATTGCTCTACCATATTGTATTACTTTTGTCACTACCACTACTACTACCACTAGTGAACATCGAAATGGTACCTCACTAGTATTCACCTCACTCTGAGCCTTTATATACCCTCTGTGTCCATGTATTGTTTGTAATGGCTTGATAAAGCTCCTGGAGAGCGAAACGTTGCCACAATAAATGTCACATTAGTTGCACTTGTGTCCTTTTACTTTACATATTGTCGGTAATTCTACCAACTTTATTACAACTTTTCTGTACTTGACTGAAGAAGCCTACTGTGTAGGCGAAACGTTTCATAATAAAGATACCTAACTGTTGCATGAACATCAAAATGGTATACAATACCGACAGGTTGTTAGGTAAGACACATATGCAACAGTTAGACAACTTTATTCCGAAACGTTTCGCCTACACAGTAGGCTTCTTCAGTCGAATACAGAAAGTAGGCAGGAACAGTAGAGATGTGAAGACGATGTAATCAGTCCATCACCCTTAAAGTCGTAGAATTTGAGGTTGTCAGTCCCTCGGCCTGGAGAAGTTCAGTTCCATAGTCAGGAACTATCTGAAGATCAAGCGACAGTGCGGAGACTTAAATACTGTCGGAAGGAGAGGTGCAGGGTAGTAGTAGTAGTAGTAATAGTAGTAGTGAGAGGCAACTGAGAGGTCATGTCCCTCTCAGATCCAACCCTTCTCACTTGAAAAGCTTGTTCAAGTATGTTTTCTGTACCAAGATGCCACGTCAGACACTGCAACACGTGGCATCTTGGTACAGAAAACACCTTGAACAAGCTTTTCAAGTGAGAAGGGTTGGATCTGAGAGGGACATGACCTCTCAGTTGCCTCTCACTACTACTATTACTACTACTACTACTACCCTGCACCTCTCCTTCCGACAGTATTTAAGTCTCCGCACTGTCGCTTGATCTTCAGATAGTTCCTGACTATGGAACTGAACTTCTCCAGGCCGAGGGACTGACAACCTCAAATTCTACGACTTTAAGGGTGATGGACTGATTACATCGTCTTCACATCTCTACTGTTCCTGCCTACTTTCTGTATTCGACTGAAGAAGCCTACTGTGTAGGCGAAACGTTTCGGAATAAAGTTGTCTTACTGTTGCATATGTGTCTTACCTAACTAACTGTTGCATATGTGTCTTACCTAACAAAGAGAGAATGGTTGTGCATATTTCTTAATAAATAAAGAGTGGATGTTGTGTTCCTCCAGGAACATAATTTCAAGGAGGGTAAGGTGTTAGAGGTAGAAGGTTATCAAGTAATGGCCCTGCCAACTACCCGTTTAAAAGGTGGTGTGGGTATTTTAATAAAGGAGACGAGCCCGTTTGTTTTGCATAGAAGTGAGGGGGGAGGGGGGAGGGGGGAGAGTGTTGCATGTGGATGGGTCATGGATGGGTAAGCGTGTATCTTTTATAGGTGTGTATGCGCCTGTGGAGAATAGCATGCAGGTAAGGAAGGATTTTGTGTGCGAGGATCTTGTCTATTTTTTGCGTGCACTTCCGGAAGTAGCAATAGTGGGGGGTGACTGGAACTGCGTTATTAGGGCGGCTGACGTAGAACTAAAAGGGGCAGGACATATGTCTGTAACTCTCAGGGATTTAATGAGGGACGTTAGGTTACGTGATGCATTTGGGGGGGGCGGGTGTGGGAAACAGAACATACTTTTGTTAGGAGGGGATACGCAGCGAGGTTACATAGAGTGTATCTTTCTCAAGGGGTTGTTGTGAAATCTTTTAATACCACTGAGGCGGCTATGTCAGATCATAGGGCTGTAGTGGTGGAAGTAGGGTGGGAGGAGCTGGCGGAAATATATAGGACTTATTGGAAATTGAACATTAGTGTGTTGAGTGATGAAGAAGGTTTGGAGGGTTTTTCTATTTTATGGAAAGAGCTTTACAAGGAAGCTCAGGAGGTGGATGACATTGTAACATGGTGGGATTATGTGGCAAAAGAAAGGATAAGAAAGTGCTATGTGTGGGAGGGTAAACGTATAATTTTAAAATATGGGCTTGCGAATTATTTAGAGGATCGATTAAGAGGTTGTTATAGGCAGGGGATGGTTATAAGAACATAAAAATGGAGGAACACTGCAGAAGGCCTACTGGTCCATGCGAGGCAGGTCCTTATCAAAACGACCTCTACCCAAAGCTACCCAAGAAATAACTCCCACACCCAATGACACCAATCAAACCCAGCCCCTCATATATTTGTCCAGTCTCTTAAAGCTACCCAAGGTCCTAGCCTCTAATACCCCGTTGGTGGTGTTTTTTCCATGGATGAAATAGTAGATATAAAAGAGAGATTGCGAACGTTGCAAAATGATCGGTTTCAAGTGGTAAGGGTACAAGCAGGGTGAGAAGAAGTTTTGTGGGGGACAAACCGTCAGCGTGTGTGTTGCGACATCAAAAGCAAAAGCAGGCGCTGACGGCTATCCCGAGTTTAGAGGTAAATGAGATGATGGGGATCTATAGAGCAGGGCAGGAGATAAATACGAAGGGTATGAGTGCATATGCGGATATGTGGTATGAAAAGTACTGGACAAGTGGGGGTGTGGATGATGTAGAGTTAGACAGGGTGTGTACATATGCAATGTGCAATTTACGTAACAGTGATAGGACGGCTTTGGGTGGGGTTATTACTGCATAGGAAATAGAGATTGCTTTACAGGGCACGAGGAAGGGAAAAGCCCCGGGTATTGATGGTCTACTGGTGGAATTTTATTTACAGCATTGGGCGTTGATAGGAAATTTCATGGTTAGGTTATTTAATTATATGAAGGAGAAGGGTAAGTTAGGAGATAAGCAGACTACAGCAGTTGTGGTGCTGGTCCCGAAAGGTAAGGGGCAGCCCACCCTTCGGGAGTATTCGGCAATATCGTTATATAAGAACATAACATAACATAAGAAAGGAGGAACACTGCAGCAGGCCTGTTGGCCCATACTAGGCAGGTCCTTTACAATTCATCCCACTAACAAACATTTGACCAATGGAAATAAATGGTATAAAATACCGACACAATGGCAATATAAACACAAATGCAGTATAATGTGATCCTTTATTGACTACGTTTCGCCCACACAGTGGGCTTTTTCAAGTCACAAACTACCTGGGGTGGAAGGAACGCGAGTATTTATAGTCCGGCTGAGGTCAGGTGAAGAATGCTGCATCTGATGATGTACCGAGTTGGGTTGTAGAGTCTAAAAACTTGGGTAGCTTGGAAAGGAGACTGGACAAGTTTGTGAGCACACCTTCTACAGTGTTCTTATGTGGGATAGCGATGAAGAAGTTTCTTGGCAAGTGGTTCAGCTATGTTATAGAAGCCACTATTCTGGTTGAAGTTGTCGGATATAGAAATAAGTGATGATTCCAGGATTCTTCGGTATTGGGTGTTGTCTTCTGTGGCGATAAGTCTTGAGTTTCTGTAGTTTATCAAGTGGTTGTGTGAATTACGGTGTTGTACGCAGGCATTCCTTGTGTCGTCAGACCTGCTTGCCTTCAATCCAGTTCACACTTGAAGAAGAGGTCGACAACACTCTTCCTTTCCTTGATGTTCTGCTCTGCAAAGCTGACCACGAACTTCGTTTTAAAGTCTATCGAAAACCCACCAACCAAAACGATCTTCTCCACTTCTACTCTCACCACGACACCAAAACCAAACGTGGTGTAATTATAGGCTTCTTCCTGCGTGCACTCAGAATCTGCAGCAACGAGTTCCTTGAGGAAGAATGCACTATAATTGAACAGGTATTTTCCAAACTCCACTATCCTCGTCACTTCATCAGAGACTGTAATAAAGTTGGTAGAATTACCGACAATATGTAAAGTAAAAGGACACAAGTGCAACTAATGTGACATTTATTGTGGCAACGTTTCGCTCTCCAGGAGCTTTATCAAGCAGACGGCGAGCACTAAACATCTTCAACACACCCAGAGAAGACACTGCCGAGAAGAGATACATAGTCCTTCCCACCAACTCCATTGCCAAACATGTTTCCAACATCTTTGCCAAAACATCATTGTTAGGTAAGACACATATGCAACAGTTAGACAACTTTATTCCGAAACGTTTCGCCTACACAGTAGGCTTCTTCAGTCGAATACAGAAAGTAGGCAGGAACAGTAGAGATGTGAAGACGATGTAATCAGTCCATCACCCTTAAAGTCGTAGAATTTGAGGTTGTCAGTCCCTCGGCCTGGAGAAGTTCAGTTCCATAGTCAGGAACTATCTGAAGATCAAGCGACAGTGCGGAGACTTAAATACTGTCGGAAGGAGAGGTGCAGGGTAGTAGTAGTAGTAGTAGTAGTAGTAGTGAGAGGCAACTGAGAGGTCATGTCCCTCTCAGATCCAACCCTTCTCACTTGAAAAGTTTGTCCAAGGTGTTTTCTGTACCAAGATGCCACGTGTTGCAGTGTCTGACAAGATGAACATCAAAATGGTATACAATACCGACAGGTTGTTAGGTAAGACACATATGCAACAGTTAGACAACTTTATTCCGAAACGTTTCGCCTACACAGTAGGCTTCTTCAGTCGAATACAGAAAGTAGGCAGGAACAGTAGAGATGTGAAGACGATGTAATCAGTCCATCACCCTTAAAGTCGTAGAATTTGAGGTTGTCAGTCCCTCGGCCTGGAGAAGTTCAGTTCCATAGTCAGGAACTATCTGAAGATCAAGCGACAGTGCGGAGACTTAAATACTGTCGGAAGGAGAGGTGCAGGGTAGTAGTAGTAGTAGTAGTAGTAGTAGTGAGAGGCAACTGAGAGGTCATGTCCCTCTCAGATCCAACCCTTCTCACTTGAAAAGTTTGTCCAAGGTGTTTTCTGTACCAAGATGCCACGTGTTGCAGTGTCTGACAAGATGAACATCAAAATGGTATACAATACCGACAGGTTGTTAGGTAAGACACATATGCAACAGTTAGACAACTTTATTCCGAAACGTTTCGCCTACACAGTAGGCTTCTTCAGTCGAATACAGAAAGTAGGCAGGAACAGTAGAGATGTGAAGACGATGTAATCAGTCCATCACCCTTAAAGTCGTAGAATTTGAGGTTGTCAGTCCCTCGGCCTGGAGAAGTTCAGTTCCATAGTCAGGAACTATCTGAAGATCAAGCGACAGTGCGGAGACTTAAATACTGTCGGAAGGAGAGGTGCAGGGTAGTAGTAGTAGTAGTAGTAGTAGTAGTGAGAGGCAACTGAGAGGTCATGTCCCTCTCAGATCCAACCCTTCTCACTTGAAAAGTTTGTCCAAGGTGTTTTCTGTACCAAGATGCCACGTGTTGCAGTGTCTGACAAGATGAACATCAAAATGGTATACAATACCGACAGGTTGTTAGGTAAGACACATATGCAACAGTTAGACAACTTTATTCCGAAACGTTTCGCCTACACAGTAGGCTTCTTCAGTCGAATACAGAAAGTAGGCAGGAACAGTAGAGATGTGAAGACGATGTAATCAGTCCATCACCCTTAAAGTCGTAGAATTTGAGGTTGTCAGTCCCTCGGCCTGGAGAAGTTCAGTTCCATAGTCAGGAACTATCTGAAGATCAAGCGACAGTGCGGAGACTTAAATACTGTCGGAAGGAGAGGTGCAGGGTAGTAGTAGTAGTAGTAGTAGTAGTAGTGAGAGGCAACTGAGAGGTCATGTCCCTCTCAGATCCAACCCTTCTCACTTGAAAAGTTTGTCCAAGGTGTTTTCTGTACCAAGATGCCACGTGTTGCAGTGTCTGACAAGATGAACATCAAAATGGTATACAATACCGACAGGTTGTTAGGTAAGACACATATGCAACAGTTAGACAACTTTATTCCGAAACGTTTCGCCTACACAGTAGGCTTCTTCAGTCGAATACAGAAAGTAGGCAGGAACAGTAGAGATGTGAAGACGATGTAATCAGTCCATCACCCTTAAAGTCGTAGAATTTGAGGTTGTCAGTCCCTCGGCCTGGAGAAGTTCAGTTCCATAGTCAGGAACTATCTGAAGATCAAGCGACAGTGCGGAGACTTAAATACTGTCGGAAGGAGAGGTGCAGGGTAGTAGTAGTAGTAGTAGTAGTAGTAGTGAGAGGCAACTGAGAGGTCATGTCCCTCTCAGATCCAACCCTTCTCACTTGAAAAGTTTGTCCAAGGTGTTTTCTGTACCAAGATGCCACGTGTTGCAGTGTCTGACAAGATGAACATCAAAATGGTATACAATACCGACAGGTTGTTAGGTAAGACACATATGCAACAGTTAGACAACTTTATTCCGAAACGTTTCGCCTACACAGTAGGCTTCTTCAGTCGAATACAGAAAGTAGGCAGGAACAGTAGAGATGTGAAGACGATGTAATCAGTCCATCACCCTTAAAGTCGTAGAATTTGAGGTTGTCAGTCCCTCGGCCTGGAGAAGTTCAGTTCCATAGTCAGGAACTATCTGAAGATCAAGCGACAGTGCGGAGACTTAAATACTGTCGGAAGGAGAGGTGCAGGGTAGTAGTAGTAGTAGTAGTAGTAGTAGTGAGAGGCAACTGAGAGGTCATGTCCCTCTCAGATCCAACCCTTCTCACTTGAAAAGTTTGTCCAAGGTGTTTTCTGTACCAAGATGCCACGTGTTGCAGTGTCTGACAAGATGAACATCAAAATGGTATACAATACCGACAGGTTGTTAGGTAAGACACATATGCAACAGTTAGACAACTTTATTCCGAAACGTTTCGCCTACACAGTAGGCTTCTTCAGTCGAATACAGAAAGTAGGCAGGAACAGTAGAGATGTGAAGACGATGTAATCAGTCCATCACCCTTAAAGTCGTAGAATTTGAGGTTGTCAGTCCCTCGGCCTGGAGAAGTTCAGTTCCATAGTCAGGAACTATCTGAAGATCAAGCGACAGTGCGGAGACTTAAATACTGTCGGAAGGAGAGGTGCAGGGTAGTAGTAGTAGTAGTAGTAGTAGTAGTGAGAGGCAACTGAGAGGTCATGTCCCTCTCAGATCCAACCCTTCTCACTTGAAAAGTTTGTCCAAGGTGTTTTCTGTACCAAGATGCCACGTGTTGCAGTGTCTGACAAGATGAACATCAAAATGGTATACAATACCGACAGGTTGTTAGGTAAGACACATATGCAACAGTTAGACAACTTTATTCCGAAACGTTTCGCCTACACAGTAGGCTTCTTCAGTCGAATACAGAAAGTAGGCAGGAACAGTAGAGATGTGAAGACGATGTAATCAGTCCATCACCCTTAAAGTCGTAGAATTTGAGGTTGTCAGTCCCTCGGCCTGGAGAAGTTCAGTTCCATAGTCAGGAACTATCTGAAGATCAAGCGACAGTGCGGAGACTTAAATACTGTCGGAAGGAGAGGTGCAGGGTAGTAGTAGTAGTAGTAGTAGTAGTAGTGAGAGGCAACTGAGAGGTCATGTCCCTCTCAGATCCAACCCTTCTCACTTGAAAAGTTTGTCCAAGGTGTTTTCTGTACCAAGATGCCACGTGTTGCAGTGTCTGACAAGATGAACATCAAAATGGTATACAATACCTGCAACAATACACTGCAACACGTGGCATCTTGGTCGGTATTATGCACCATTTGTGTTCGCTCTTGTCGAACACTGTACGTATCAATGCAGAAAGAACACGGAACAAACTTTCAGGTGAAAGGTTGGATGCGGAGGACATGTTCCCTCTCGATTGCGCTCTCTGCTGCTGCTGCTGCCTGCGCCGCCGCCTCTCGCCGACGATGTTGAAATGCGCTGTCGCTTGATGCTCAGATAGTTCTGGAGACAATTTCTCGAGCCGGACAACCTACGACTGGGAAATGGTTGAACCACATCGTCTTCTACTGTTGCTTTGCTCTTGTGTTCGACTGAGCTGCTGTGGCGCAGGCGAAACGTTTCCGAATAAAGTTGTCTAACTGTTGCATATGTGTCAACACCTAACAACCTGTCGGTAATACACGATGTTCATCTTTGTCGAACACTGCAACACGTGGCATCTGTGCAAGCACACCTTGGACAAACTTTTCGAAGTGAGGAAAATTGGATCTGGAGGACATGTTGCTGGTTGCCTCTCGCTACTGCTGCTGCTGCTGCTGCTACTACCTGCGCCTCCGCTCCGACGGCGTGTCTTGCTGTCAACGATCTTCAGATGATTCTGACTGTGGAACTGGTGCTCAGGCCGAAGTTGTTTAACCTCAAATTCTGCGACTTTAGGTGATGGACTGATTACATCGTCTTCTTTGTCTCTGTTCCTGCCTGCACTACTGTATTCTGAAGAAACACTAACGACCAATGAGCGAACATTCGAATAAATTATCGCTTGTTGCATGTAATATCAACACTAACAACCTGTCGATATTAACATACCATTTTGATGTTCATCTTGTCGAACACTGCAACACGTGGCATCTTATTTACGAAAAACACCTTGGACAAGCTTTCGAAGTGAGGAAGGGTTGGTTTGGAGGGACATGACCTCGGTGCCTCCTGCTGCTACTGCTGCTGCTGCCCTGCTCCGACGGTAGTCCGCACTGTCGCTTGATCTTCGGGGTTCGACTATGGAACAATTCTCCGAGCCGAAGACTGACAACCTCAAATTCTGCCGACTTTAAGGTGATGGACTGGTGCATCGTCTTCACCTCACTGTTCGCCTGCTGTATTCGACTGAGCGCCTACTGTGAGCGAAGCATTCCGGAATAAGTGTCTAACTGATACCATGTGTACCTGGCAACCTGTCGTGACCAATGCCATTTGATGTTCATCTTGTCGTTGCTACTGGCACAACAAACCATCTTGGCTGCAAGCTGACTGCTGAACAAACTTTCAAGTGAAGGGACGGATGAGGACATGTTCTCTCAGGTGCCTCTCACTGCTACTGCTACTGCTACTGCTACCCACCGCCTGCGCTCAGATGTGTTCGCACTGTATAACGATCTTCGAATGATTCCTGACATGGAACTGGGCTGGAGACAACAACCTCAAAAATTTACTTACGACTTCACAGGTATCGTCTTCTGTCTTCTGCTGTTCCTGCTGCTGTATTCACTGAAGAAACACTGTGTGAGCAGCTGTTCGGGAGATAAGTGTCTGCTTTGTTGCGTATGTGTGCTTACTAACAACCTGTCGTGATATGCCATTTGATGTTCTCTTGTCGAACACTTTGCAGCCTGTGGCATCTGTGCAAGAAAAACCTTGAACACAAGCTTTCAGTGAGGAAAGGGGTTGGATCTGAGGGTTTGTGTTTCTCGACCCGCCTCGCACTACTGCTGCGCTGCTGCTACTTGCCTGCGCTCTCGCTCCGACGGTATTTGAAGTGCTCGCGCGTCGCGATCTTTCAGATAGTTCTGACTATGAACTGAACTCGAGCGAAAGAACGACAATGTCTGCAAGTGGACTGGGCCCATCGTCTTCACATCTGCTGTTCCTGCCGCACTGTATTCATTTGAAGCCTGCCGTGTGGTGACATTCGGAATAAAAGTTGTCTAACATTGCATGTGTGTCTTGCTTTAACGGCCTGTCGTGATGTATGCCGACACGATGTTCGTGTCGAACACTGCAACATAACATCTTGTGAAACCTGTCGGTATTGTATACCATTTTGATGTTCAAAACATCATTCCAAGTATCTACCTCCACAACCACGACCATCAAGGACATCACCAGTAGTAGGCAGGACAAGCCTCCATCCTCTGCAGGGGTATACATAATCCCTTGTAATGACTGCAACAAGTTATACGTGGGCGAAACATCAAGGGACCTCCAAACACGTATTTCAGAACACCAATACGCAAGCAGGTCTGACGACACAAGGAATGCCTGCGTACAACACCGTAATTCACACAACCACTTGATAAACTACAGAAACTCAAGACTTATCGCCACAGAAGACAACACCCAATATCGAAGAATCCTGGAATCATCACTTATTTCTATATCCGACAACTTCAACCAGAATAGTGGCTTCTATAACATAGCTGAACCACTTGCCAAGAAACTTCTTCATCGCTATCCCACATAAGAACACTGTAGAAGGTGTGCTCACAAACTTGTCCAGTCTCCTTTCCAAGCTACCCAAGTTTTTAGACTCTACAACCCAACTCGGTACATCATCAGATGCAGCATTCTTCACCTGACCTCAGCCGGACTATAAATACTCGCGTTCCTTCCACCCCAGGTAGTTCTGTTTGTGACTTGAAAAAGCCCACTGTGTGGGCGAAACGTAGTCAATAAAGGATCACATTGAACAATAAAATGGTATGAAATACCGACAGATTGCTAGGTAAGACACATATGCAACAGTTAGGTATCTTTATTTCGAAATAAAGATACCTAACTGTTGCATATGTGTCTTACCTAGCAAAGGATCACATTATACTGCATTTGTGTTTATATTGCCAAACATTTGACCAACTATAAGGTTTTGAGTCATATGCTTTTAATGGTATATGTATTGGTTATGTTTATTATCGGTTATGAGGTCATGGTATGTTTGAGTTTTGTAGATTAAAATATTTTTATATACTGTTTTGTTTGTGTACATGTATGCATATGCATAGGTTTTCCTTTTTTTTTGTGAAATCAGGATTTTCTTTTGTGTTACTCTTTAAATATCGTTTTGAGCCTTAGTTAAATGTTAGGCTCTAGTACATTCCTAATATGGGTATGTCAATGTTGTTTTAAAGTTATATATGATAGGTTGTTAGGTAAGACACATATGCAACAGTTAGGTATGTACGAATGGTATATAATACCGACAAGATGAGAGTAAGACACATGTGCAACATCTGGGTATCTTTATTGTAGACGTTTCGCCATCCAGTGGCTTTATCAATACAAATTCCAGGACATAACTTGAAGACAGTAGAACTATGTACAGAAGATGAGGTAATCAGTCCCTCAACCTAGGAGTAGGTGCGAACAGCACCATAGTCGTGGAGACTCTGAAGCAGAAGAAAGAATCCTGGCGCTTATATAGTAACGTCAGGTGAAGCAGACGAGGGCAAATTCACTGGTGGGCGGGATTCCCCAGTGGAAGTAGGTCCTTCCCAAAGAGATGGGTTAGTTGTAGTAGTAGTAGTTGTCGTAGTTGTGAAGGTTATGTACATGTCCTCAGAATTAAGATTCCATGATGTTGCAGTGTCTGACAAGTTGTGTACGAATGGTATATAATACCTTCCCATCTCTTTGGGAAGGACCTACTTCCACTGGGGAATCCCGCCCACCAGTGAATTTGCCCTCGTCTGCTTCACCTGACGTTACTATATAAGCGCCAGGATTCTTTCTTCTGCTTCAGTCTCCACGACTATGGTGCTGTTCGCACCTACTCCTAGGTTGAGGGACTGATTACCTCATCTTCTGTACATAGTTCTACTGTCTTCAAGTTATGTCCTGGAATTTGTATTGATAAAGCCACTGGATGGCGAAACGTCTACAATAAAGATACCCAGATGTTGCACATGTGTCTTACTCTCATCTTGTCGGTATTATATACCATTCGTACACAACTTGTCAGACACTGCAACATCATGGAATCTTAATTCTGAGGACATGTACATAACCTTCACAACTACGACAACTACTACTACTACAACTAACCCATCTCTTTGGGAAGGACCTACTTCCACTGGGGAATCCCGCCCACCAGTGAATTTGCCCTCGTCTGCTTCACCTGACGTTACTATATAAGCGCCAGGATTCTTTCTTCTGCTTCAGAGTCTCCACGACTATGGTGCTGTTCGCACCTACTCCTAGGTTGAGGGACTGATTACCTCATCTTCTGTACATGTTCTACTGTCTTCAAGTTATGTCCTGGAATTTGTATTGATAAAGCCACTGGATGGCGAAACGTCTACAATAAAGATACCCAGATGTTGCACATGTGTCTTACTCTCATCTTGTCGGTATTATATACCATTCGTACACAACTTGTCAGACACTGCAACATCATGGAATCTTAATTCTGAGGACATGTACATAACCTTCACAACTACGACAACTACTACTACTACAACTAACCCATCTCTTTGGGAAGGACCTACTTCCACTGGGGAATCCCGCCCACCAGTGAATTTGCCCTCGTCTGCTTCACCTGACGTTACTATATAAGCGCCAGGATTCTTTCTTCTGCTTCAGAGTCTCCACGATTATGGTGCTGTTCGCACCTACTCCTAGGTTGAGGGACTGATTACCTCATCTTCTGTACATAGTTCTACTGTCTTCAAGTTATGTCCTGGAATTTGTATTGATAAAGCCACTGGATGGCGAAACGTCTACAATAAAGATACCCAGATGTTGCACATGTGTCTTACTCTCAACAGTTAGGTATCTTTATTTCGAAACGTTTCGCCTACACAGTAGGCTTCTTCAGTCGAGTACAGAAAAGTTGATAGAAGCAGAAGATACTTGAAGACGATGTAATCAGTCCATCACCCTTAAAGTTTTGAGGTGGTCAGTCCCTCAGTCTGGAGAAGAGCATTGTTCCATGGAATGAAACAATATGGAGATGAAGTGACATTGTTGTTGTTGGGGATAGTCAGATTAGGTACATGGATAGGGCATTCTGTTTGAAGGATAGGAGTAGGCGGCAGAGAGTGTGTTTTCCTGGGGCTGGGATGAAGGATATTGTTAGCCGTCTGGATGACATCATGAGAGGTAATGGGAGCAATCCTATTATCTGTCTCAGTGCTGGAGGCAACGATGTTGGCAGACGTAGGAGTGAGGACCTGATTAGCAGGTATAGGTCAGCAATAGAGATAATTAGGAAGAAGGGTGGGAAACCTGTCATATGTGGCATTTTGCCAAGGAGAGGAGTTGGAAATGAATGGTTGTCCAGAGCAATTGGTGTCAATTGCTGGCTGGACAAATACTGTAAGGAAAATGCGGTAACATTCATTGACAACTGGGACCTCTTCTATGGCAGAAATGACATGTATGCCAGGGATGGGGTTCACTTGACTAGGTGTGGGGTGGGAGCACTGGCCAACGCAGTGGAGGGAGCTGTTAGGTCTTTAAACTAGGAATAGTTAGTGGTATGGGTTTCTGCGGGAAAACTGTGAAGTCTCAGGGTAGTAATATGAGTACTAGGAGAACTAGTAATAGGCAAAATGAGGTGGATATCGGAAGGCCAGTGGCACTAATTGACAAGGACAGTAATAGGTTTAGTGGAATAACAGAAAGGAGCAGGAATGATAAAGAGAAAGGAGGGTCCTTAAGTATATATTACACAAATAGTCGCAGTGCTAGGAATAAGATGGACGAGTTGAGACTAGTTGCTAGTGCAGGTAACATAGATGTATTTGCCATTACTGAGACGTGGTTTAATTCAAAAAGTCGGGACATGCCTGCAGAATGTCACATTCAGGGTTTCAAATTGTTCCAAGTAGATAGAAGTATCGGGAAGGGGGGTGGGGTGGCATTGTATGTCCGAGATCGCTTGAACTGTTGCATTAAAACGGGTATTAAGTCTGAAGTAACACATACAGAGTCTGTTTGGATAGAATTTTCAGAGGGGCATGAAAAATTAACTTTAGATGTGATATACCGTCCCCCAAATATAGATAGGGACCAGGGAAGACTACTATGGGAGGAAATTGTTAGGGCCACAAGGCACGATAATGTAGTAATTCTAGGAGACTTTAACTTTAGTCATATTGATTGGAATTTCTTGACTGGGAATTTAGAATCATACGACTTCTTAGAAGTAGTTCAGGATTGTTTTCTGAAGCAGTTTGTGACAGAACCTACAAGGGGTAATAACCTGCTTGACTTAGTTCTGGCAAACAATGAATCCCTTGTTAATAATTTAGAAGTTTCAGAAGAACTGGGTGCTAGCGACCACAAATCAATTACATTTAGAATTGAATGGAAGTATGATAGTAGGGATAACTCAGTAACAGTCCCAGATTTTCGCTTAGCAGATTACGATGGGCTTAGAGAACACTTATCATCTGTTGACTGGGGTAACGAAGAGAGCTATCAATATGACAGTTTTCTGAACACAATACATGCTGCTCAAAGAACATTTATCCCTTATAAAGAAATTAGATCAAATAGAAATGACCCAAAATGGATGAATAATAGGCTGAAATATCTACTAGGGCATAAGAAAGGAATTTATAGGCGTATCAAAAGAGGCGAGGGTCATCTTATGAATCAGTATATTGACACTAAGAGGGACATTAAAAAGGGGATAAGAAAAGCTAAAAGGGACTATGAAATTAAAGTTGCTAGGGATTCTAAAACTAACCCAAAAAGTTTTTTCCAGGTATATAGAACAAAAGTCAGAGATAAGATAGGTCCCCTTAAAAATAACTATGGGCATCTTACTGACAAAGAGAATGAAATGTGCTCGATTTTAAATAATTATTTTCTCTCGGTTTTTACACAGGAAGACACTAGTAGTGTTCCGGTAATTAATTTTTATAGTGGGCCAGAAGAAGATAAATTATGTAACATCATAGTCACTAGTGAAATGGTTGTGAAGCAGATAGACCGACTGAAGCAAAATAAGTCACCGGGTCATGATGAGGTTTTTTCAAGGGTTCTAAAGGAATGCAAAATGGAAGTCTGTGAACCATTAACTAATATTTTTAATTTATCTCTTCAAACAGGTGTAGTGTCTGATATGTGGAAGATGGCTAATGTAATTCCTATTTTTAAAACAGGGGACAAGTCGAACATTAAAATGGTATAAAATACCGACAGGTTGTTAGGTAAGACACATATGCAACAGTTAGGTATCTTTATTTCGAAACGTTTCGCCTACACAGTAGGCTTCTTCAGTCGAGTACAGAAAAATTGATAGAAGCAGAAGATACTTGAAGACGATGTAATCAGTCCATCACCCTTAAAGTTTTGAGGAGGTCAGTCCCTCAGTCTGGAGAAGAGCATTGTTCCGTTGTCTGAAACAATATGAAGTTGAAGTGACAGAATGGGGCCTTATATAGGGCCAGGAGGTGAGACGTAGGTTGCTTTGGGAGGGCAGGTCCCTCTCAAACCCAGCCGTTCTCACTAGTAGAGGTTGTCAAGTTGATAGTCTGTACCAAGATACCCTTGTGTTGCAGTGTCTGACAGAATGAACATTAAAATGGTATAAAATACCGACAGGTTGTTAGGTAAGACACATATGCAACAGTTAGGTGATGGACTGATTACATCGTCTTCAAGTATCTTCTGCTTCTATCAACTTTTCTGTACTCGACTGAAGAAGCCTACTGTGTAGGCGAAACGTTTCGAAATAAAGATACCTAACTGTTGCATATGTGTCTTACCTAACAACCTGTCGGTATTTTATACCATTTTAATGTTCATTCTGTCAGACACTGCAACACAAGGGTATCTTGGTACAGACTATCAACTTGACAACCTCTACTAGTGAGAACGGCTGGGTTTGAGAGGGACCTGCCCTCCCAAAGCAACCTACGTCTCACCTCCTGGCCCTATATAAGGCCCCATTCTGTCACTTCAACTTCATATTGTTTCAGACAACGGAACAATGCTCTTCTCCAGACTGAGGGACTGACCACCTCAAAACTTTAAGGGTGATGGACTGATTACATCGTCTTCAAGTATCTTCTGCTTCTATCAACTTTTCTGTACTCGACTGAAGAAGCCTACTGTGTAGGCGAAACGTTTCGAAATAAAGATACCTAACTGTTGCATATGTGTCTTACCTAACAACCTGTCGGTATTTTATACCATTTTAATGTTCATTCTGTCAGACACTGCAACACAAGGGTATCTTGGTACAGACTATCAATTTGACAACCTCTACTAGTGAGAACGGCTGGGTTTGAGAGGGACCTGCCCTCCCAAAGCAACCTACGTCTCACCTCCTGGCCCTATATAAGGCCCAATTCTGTCACTTCAACTTCATATTGTTTCAGACAACGGAACAATGCTCTTCTCCAGACTGAGGGACTGACCACCTCAAAACTTTAAGGGTGATGGACTGATAACATCGTCTTCAAGTATCTTCTGCTTCTATCAACTTTTCTGTACTCGACTGAAGAAGCCTACTGTGTAGGCGAAACGTTTCGAAATAAAGATACCTAACTGTTGCATATGTGTCTTACCTAACAACCTGTCGGTATTTTATACCATTTTAATGTTCATTCTGTCAGACACTGCAACACAAGGGTATCTTGGTACAGACTATCAACTTGACAACCTCTACTAGTGAGAACGGCTGGGTTTGAGAGGGACCTGCCCTCCCAAAGCAACCTACGTCTCACCTCCTGGCCCTATATAAGGCCCCATTCTGTCACTTCAACTTCATATTGTTTCAGACAACGGAACAATGCTCTTCTCCAGACTGAGGGACTGACCACCTCAAAACTTTAAGGGTGATGGACTGATTACATCGTCTTCAAGTATCTTCTGCTTCTATCAACTTTTCTGTACTCGACTGAAGAAGCCTACTGTGTAGGCGAAACGTTTCGAAATAAAGATACCTAACTGTTGCATATGTGTCTTACCTAACAACCTGTCGGTATTTTATACCATTTTAATGTTCATTCTGTCAGACACTGCAACACAAGGGTATCTTGGTACAGACTATCAATTTGACAACCTCTACTAGTGAGAACGGCTGGGTTTGAGAGGGACCTGCCCTCCCAAAGCAACCTACGTCTCACCTCCTGGCCCTATATAAGGCCCAATTCTGTCACTTCAACTTCATATTGTTTCAGACAACGGAACAATGCTCTTCTCCAGACTGAGGGACTGACCACCTCAAAACTTTAAGGGTGATGGACTGATAACATCGTCTTCAAGTATCTTCTGCTTCTATCAACTTTTCTGTACTCGACTGAAGAAGCCTACTGTGTAGGCGAAACGTTTCGAAATAAAGATACCTAACTGTTGCATATGTGTCTTACCTAACAACCTGTCGGTATTTTATACCATTTTAATGTTCATTCTGTCAGACACTGCAACACAAGGGTATCTTGGTACAGACTATCAACTTGACAACCTCTACTAGTGAGAACGGCTGGGTTTGAGAGGGACCTGCCCTCCCAAAGCAACCTACGTCTCACCTCCTGGCCCTATATAAGGCCCCATTCTGTCACTTCAACTTCATATTGTTTCAGACAACGGAACAATGCTCTTCTCCAGACTGAGGGACTGACCACCTCAAAACTTTAAGGGTGATGGACTGATTACATCGTCTTCAAGTATCTTCTGCTTCTATCAACTTTTCTGTACTCGACTGAAGAAGCCTACTGTGTAGGCGAAACGTTTCGAAATAAAGATACCTAACTGTTGCATATGTGTCTTACCTAACAACAGGGGACAAGTCGTTACCGTCAAATTACCGCCCAATAAGCCTGACCTCAATTGTAGGCAAATTACTAGAGTCAATTATAGCTCAAATTATAAGAAGCCATCTCGATAAGCATAGCTTGATTAATGATACTCAGCATGGATTCACAAGAGGCCGGTCTTGTCTAACTAATTTATTAACTTTTTTCAGTAAAGCTTTTGAGGCTGTTGACCACTATAAAGAATTTGATATTATTTACTTAGATTTTAGTAAGGCATTTGATAGAGTTCCGCACCAAAGACTGTTGAAGAAAGTAGCAGCTCATGGCATTGGGGGAAGAGTGCTCTCGTGGATCGAATCATGGCTCACAGACAGGAAGCAGAGAGTGTCCATAAATGGGGTTAAATCCGAGTGGGGATCAGTAACAAGTGGCGTTCCACAGGGATCAGTCTTGGGCCCGTTGTTGTTTATAATATATATCAATGATCTTGATGAAGGAATTACTAGTGATATGAGCAAATTCGCCGATGACACGAAGATAGGTAGGATAATTGATTCAAACGTAGATGTTAGGGAACTTCAGGAGGATTTAGACAAACTCTACTCTTGGTCAGAAAAGTGGCAGATGCAGTTCAATGTAGATAAATGCAAGGTTCTGAAGCTCGGAAGTGTCCATAACCCTAGCACTTATAAGTTAAATAATGTAGAACTTAGCCATACAGATTGCGAAAAGGACTTGGGGGTTATGGTAAGCAGCAACCTTAAACCAAGACAGCAATGCCTAAGCGTACGTAATAAGGCAAATAGATTACTGGGATTTATATCAAGAAGTGTAAGCAACAGAAGTCCAGAGGTCATACAGCAGCTTTATACATCATTAGTAAGGCCTCACCTTGATTATGCAGCTCAATTCTGGTCTCCATATTACAGAATGGACATAAATTCGTTAGAAAACATTCAGCGTAGGATGACTAAATTAATACATAGCATTAGAAATCTTCCTTATGAAGAAAGATTGAAGACTCTTAAGTTACATTCACTTGTTAGACGAAGAATGAGGGGAGACCTGATCGAAGTGTATAAGTGGAAGATAGGTATTAATAAAGGGGATATTAACAAGGTCTTGAGGATATCTCTCCAAGAGAGAACCCGCAGTAATGGATTTAAATTAGATAAGTTTAGATTTAGAAAGGACATAGGAAAGTATTGGTTTGGAAATAGGGTAGTTGATGAGTGGAACAGTCTACCTAGTTGGGTTATTGAGGCTGGGACTTTGGGTAGTTTCAAATTTAGGTTGGATAAATACATGAGTGGGAGGGGTTGGATTTGAGTGGGACTTGCACATCAGAGCTTATTTCTTGGGTAGCATTGAAAATTGGGTTGGTCAAATGTTTGTTAGTGGGATGAATTGTAAAGGACCTGCCTAGTATGGGCCAACAGGCCTGCTGCAGTGTTCCTCCTTTCTTATGTTCTTATGTTCTTATGACAGGATGGAGCCTTATATAGCGCCAAGAGGTGAGACGTAGGTCACTAGAAGAGGTAAGAACTCAGATGCTGGGAGGTCAGGTCCCTCTATATAAGGCTCCATCCTGTCACTTCATCTCCATATTGTTTCATTCCATGGAACAATGCTCTTCTCCAGACTGAGGGACTGACCACCTCAAAACTTTAAGGGTGATGGACTGATTACATCGTCTTCAAGTATCTTCTGCTTCTATTAACTTTTCTGTACTCGACTGAAGAAGCCTACTGTGTAGGCGAAACGTTTCGAAATAAAGATACCTAACTGTTGCATATGTGTCTTACCTAACAACCTGTCGGTATTTTATACCATTTTAATGTTCTATATATGATAGGTTAGTACTCTGTTGCTGGTAGTTGTCTTGAGATGTTTTGTTGTAAGATTTTGCTTTATGTATCGCCATTTTTTCAGAGGTTATAGAGCCATTGGTTCTGAGAATTTTATGTTATCTTTTTATGTCTATTTATATTCTGGAATTATGTACTGCTGTACTGTTTTTAAATAAAATATAAAAAAAAAAACACTAGATTAACCTCCTGATACTTGTCGACGACCGCCTCGTAAACATGAGCTGAACAAAACTTCACAAAGATTCTCGTCACATCATTCATCGCCACACCGCACAAATCCTCGTTGGCTATACCGTAGGTGTCACAGATTATCGCTGGCAATAATATCGCCGTCGATGGTCCAAACACAGGCCCACGGGTTAATTCTATATACACAGTGTTGACGCGGCGTCTGCCTGCCTGCGCCATGTTGAGAAAATGAAACAGGAAAACTGTGCAGAAAACCAACTGAATCAGGAGCGTCTGCGCAGCAGGTCCACACGGCGGCCCGAGAGCGATGACGACAATGAACAGGAAGAATTAGTGAAACAAACCTAACCAAACACATTTGATGGGAGCTGATAGTCAAGTGACTGTGATCTGGTCGGAAGGACACACGTCACCTCCCACCGGGTGAAGAAAGGGGGTGGGGGTTGCATAAACAATGCACATCCCTAACAGAACAAGCATACTGCTCAACAATCTACCACCAACATTCATTCATACTTCCACCACTCCTATCTAATGAACTTTTCCCTCACATAGCTACACGATGCAACCAAAGTTAAAAACGAGAGACCACCGGATGAGGGGAATCAAACTGTTTAATGGCTTGTAAAGCACTGAGGGAATCCGAAACGATCACAAAAGCCGAAGGAGACATATATGTAATACGGAGAAGCGCTTTGAGGATGGCATACAACTCGGCAGTAAAAATATTAGCCAAGTCTAACAAATAACCAAGGACAACATCGTCAGAGAACACCGCCG
Organism: Cherax quadricarinatus; assembly: GCF_038502225.1. NCBI lineage: Eukaryota > Metazoa > Arthropoda > Malacostraca > Decapoda > Parastacidae > Cherax > Cherax quadricarinatus. The sequence goes on from NC_091340.1 coordinate 15,084,063, forward strand.
CAAACACAACTCCGTCAGAAGATTTAGAACCATCTGTATAAACAGCGACAGCACGAGCATATGACAGGAAGTGATCAAGAAAAAGAGAGCGAGAAGCAGCCTTAGGTAGAAGAGCTTTGGCGCGCGGCAGTAGGGGAGAACAGACACGAACCGTCGCAACTCACAAGGGGGAAGGAAAAAGGCAGTCGCTACATGAACATACAAGGGAGGCAAATGGAGAGAAGGCCGGAGTGAAGACGAAGAGAAAACGGACGTAGTAAGCAGGGGCGCAGATCAAATAACAGGCCTCTACTTTCGTCGGAGACCACCCTGTACATAGAAGGATCACAAAGGTCATGAGAACAGACAAAGTAACGAAGGCAATGAGCATCACGACGATCGGCTAAGGAAGGCACATTCGCCTCAGCATAAAGGCTTTCAACGGGGATGAACGAAAGGCACCATAGCATAAATGTTGGCCTTGATGATGAAGGGGATCTAGCTTACAATGAGCTGCAGGAGAAGCCCCAGAATAGACTTGGTCGCCATAATCCAGCTTCGACAAGACTAGGGCGGAATACAAACGAAGGAGAGTCCGGGGATCTGCTCCCCATGAATGATGCACAAGAATTTTAAGGAAGGCGATTGAACAGACCAAGAAACTTGACCGTATCACATTTCGGGATGCGCGAGCCGCGCGAGTACAATGGAGTATCTGGGACAAGAGGATGTACAATGAAAGTACAGACATGGGTTTTTGAACCATGAAATTTAAATCCATGAGAAATGGCCCAATGGAAAACATGATCAATCGCATCCTGAAAGGAGGCCGCTACGCCTGCGTAAGCTAAAGGGCGACGATCAAATGTGCGATGGAAGAACAGACGGTAGGTCATTTATAGCCAAGCAAAAGAGGGTAGTGGTAAGGACAACCTTGTGGGACTCGCTCGGCCTGAAAAAAGTCTGAAGAAAGCGAGGTGCCAACACGAACACGAAAATGTCTTTCATATAAGAAAGCAGCAATGAAGGTCGGCAGATTACCACGGAGGTCTAAGGAATGGGTATGGGCTACATTGTTATACCTCCAAGTGGTAAATTCACTTATAGAACTATTTACCAGCCTTTGTCTATTTTAAATATGGACGCCAGGGAACTAATATGATTGGTTGGAAAAGTGGTAGATGGTTTATTAAAGGCAAGAGTAAGTTACACATCAAACCCTCAGATTGGAAATTTGCATGAACATTCATTCCTTTATCTGCCATACACAAGCTGTTAAGTGTTCCTTCTCTCCTAAGCCCCCCTTCCCCCCGCATCTATGATCCTCAGAATCTCGATTCCCATCTTAGTTACCTTCTCAGTCTAAACTTCTGCTACTCTCACACTAAAAGAATTTTCTTCCGTCTTAAACTAAACTAAATTAAGTAGTGAAGACGCCTTCCTGTACTTTGTCTTCCCTATAATTTTGATTTTTAGAGCTTTACTAACAGCTTTCATGCGCTCAATATTAGTCTTGCACTCCGTCAGACTAATACACTTCATCTTTCTGCCACCGACTCAAGTGTTTCCTGTTCCTCTTGTCTCTCCAATAAACTAGTTACTGCCTACAAGGTTTCTGATATATCGGGAATCTCAGACCCATTCTAAGGGCGTCTTTCAAGTACATGAGAAGAAGATTAGGAGAAAGACAGGCCGACTTAAATGTAACCCAGTTCAACTTGCAGTTAGTGACAAAAAAGTGTACCCTTTGCAAAACTTATTTCCTCTGTTTTAACCAAGAGGCTACATACGAAATCAAAGAAATCAACAATTATACTGGTCAGGGCGAAAATAAATTACGCAATATCAAATTCACTAGTGACATGGTTCTCAAACAACTACACAAAGTCACTGGGCTCTGAGCAGTTGTTAAGGAATGTGATGAACTTTGTAAACCATTCATCCAGTATGATGCAAACGGGTACCGTGCCGGATAAATGAAAATGGCAAACAGGATACACATTTGTAAAGTGGGAGATAGGCCTTTAGCTTCAAATTATAAACTAATCACTAAAGGTAAATGGAACAGGAGAAATTATCTCTTGGGTAAAGCTAGGACAACAGAGTTCGAATTAAGACGTAGAAATCGGCTAAGGGACTTGTTACAGGTGGTGTACCACAGGGGTCATTGTTGGGACCCTTGTTATTTACAATCTACATTAACGACATAGTAGAGGGAATAAACAGCTACTCAAGTTTGGCAATTGCACTAAAATAGTCAAATAATTTCTAATATGGATACTAGAAGACCTGGATTGGTTGATACTGTGGTCGGAGAAGTGGCAGATGCAGTTCATTGCAGACAAGTGTAAGGTTTTAATCCTAGGGAAAAATCTTTACTAGCTTAATATAAATTATAGTCAAGAACACGAAAAAACATCTAGGAGGTATAAATGATAAAAGTACTCAGGTTATTCTTCAATTCTACATATCTTTGGTTAGGCCTCATTTAGATCATGCTGTTCAGTTTTGTTCTCATATTACAAGATGGACATAAAAGTTATTTGCATATTTAACATTTCCGATATAATATTCACGTGCAGAAATATATTCAGAACACAAGCTAACTCATTATAGTTTTTATTAGTTATACAGCATTGTGAAGGTTCAACAGCCCTATCAGACCAGCAGAGAGTATTTGATAAGGCTGATTCCTCCTTATGGGAATGAAAAGATAGAAAAATCAATGATAGCATAATAAACAATTTTATTAATATGCAGAACTAGTATAGAATATAAAACACTTAAACTTGAATTTAATCCTAACTGAAGCAAAGAATGAAAAATGAGATAAATAATTAGTTACTCAAAGCTAATGTGTACACAATAAGTGAATAAAAGGAGGGGATGGGGTGTTGTGCCGATGTTCTAGGCACGTAGCTCTGATTTGCAGTTTGGAACACTGAGCTGTTGTTGATATCGAGGGGGGGGGGAAGTTGTCCATAGGTGAACGTGACTGTTGTAACACTTGATGTAAATGGAAAGTGACTCCGACACGAGTACGGATTCTGAAGAACCGAGGTATACTAGGATCCTCTAGCAACCAGAACCCTTCTGAAGCAGTAGAGTCGCCAGTCGTGAACCATAACGAAACTTTGGTGGGGCGATAACTGGAAAACGGCTGTAGGATGGTGTGTAGCTGATTGTGGGTCAGATACAAGTGGACAGGGACCAGTTTAGGTACAGATGCCAGATTAAATCTCAGATCTGTGCAAGATCTATGCTGCCCCTAAAATAAACAGAAAATTACAAACCATTCGAGAAAGAAATGGTAAAGACAAAAATGATTACGTTACACTACGTAAGTCCAAATCAGGTCAGACTGAATAAGCAGAATAAAAACCTAAACGAGAGCTCTTGTTTAAACCAAATTAACCGAAATATATTAAACAGGAGTAGACTGAATACTTACAGACTTGATGGGAGCCGAAAGTCAAGTGACTGTCAACTGGTCGGAGGGACACACGTCAACTCCCACCGGGTGTAGCGGAAACAATGCACACACCTAACAGAACATACATACCCCTCAACAAAGTACCACCACCATTCATTCATACTTCCACTCTTATCTAATGAACTTTCCCTCTTAAGCATAATCGCACTCTAAATATATTACTCTCTACCAGGTTACACGAGTGCCTGTATGCTCCCTTCCCACCACACACACACACACACACACACACACACATACATACGCGCGCGCACACACACACACATACACACGTCTTGCGCATCTTTCACTCACCAATGAAAAGGATTCCCACTATCCTGAGAGCTGACTTCGGAGGTCCCTGGCAGTCTGGAAAGAAGTGTTTATGATGTAGCTAGTAAAGGTTAGCGCCCCGATGGCTCTTTTACTTGGCATACTTATCAGAACAGACATCCACTGGTGGAGGGATGCAGGGATGAGAGCAATCGCCTCCTGCAGGTAAATGTAGCTTCCTCCACTCTGCCGAAACATCATACCTGAGAATGAGAAATTGCTAGGATGAAAGATTGGGTTTTGTATTGAGAGATGGAGTACTTTGCGTGGAGTTTCTTGACGGCAGGAGGTACAGAATTTTACTGGAGGAGCGACAGTAGTTACCTGCAACGCTGGGTAGTTGATTTTTAATAATATTAATCGAAACGCTTCAAGTATATGTATATGATTGGCTGTCTACTCCCTTTTATAGACGTAGGTCTATGACCAGCTGTCTACTGAGTTTCATAGACAACGTTTCTGAGAAATGAAGATGCTACAGGAATTGTGAAGGTGTAAGAACATGGAAAGTAAACAAATCTCATAATTAAGAGGAGTCAAATTGGTCAAGCAAAAATTTCTTTGTGGTGATTATAGATCAATACAAAGAAGTGGAGGTACGCGAAGAGGTGAACCGCTGCTAAGCAGCTATTTCGGAAAACTCTTACAGGAGTACGCTTGGCGCTGGTGAATCCTTCTTGATCCTAGAAATTTGTGCTCTCCTTCCCATTCCTTCCTCACACTGCTCCACTATCCTTTCAAGCTTCTGACTTTTTTTTTTTTTTTTTTTTTTTTTACTTGTGACCTGGATAAATTTTGGATTCCGTATTGTCGACCGAGTCTCGTGAGCCATGTCACTTGGCTAACATATTGGCTTTGACCTGGACTGTGTCATGTCGTACGCATGATTACTGCTCTTTTGCCATGCCACATGTTGTTTTCAATGACCAATGCATTTCCTTCAATAGCATCTTTATTATATGACCGACAACTGCTTTTGTGTAGTGTTCCTTGCTTTAGTTTTGCACTTGTTAATACTTTATTGATCATCATAAGTTTTATGTAGCAGTTATTCATAATGACCGTGGGTCAGTATGCTTGGCTGCTCACACTTAATGTGACCAGCGCTGAGGTCTGCTTCCTTGCCCACTTTGTGACCAGCACTGAGGTCTGCTTCCTTGCCCACTGTTACAAAAAACGCGATTCTAAAAGCTTAGAGATCTCCAGTGAATACTAGAAAGGACTGCCCTTCTAGCATCCAGCCTGTTACTGGGTTTTCGTAACAAGTAGTCAGTATCCTTGTCCAATTATCCATTAGAATTCAGTATGAATTATTAGTGCTTCAGGATTACAACTGGTAGGCTACTAACTAGAGAAATTATAATTTAATATATTTATTAATTTAGTTGTCTAGGCGTATATCAAATTAAATTAAATTAAATTAATCACAATAATCAAAATAATATTAATCACTTCTCTCGTGTACAGTAGTATTGTGCTGATAACACATATCACATTTATAATTCTTAAGTACCGTCTGGTACATTAACATTTAATAAGATATTACAAATATGTACAAATAAGTTTGTGTGTATGTGTGTAAGTGCTCTAAGTAGTTCGCTATGCCTCACGACTCGACTAGACTTAAACAAGTGACTGACAGAGTCCTCTCATAAACTAAGTTCTTGACCAACTGGCAATCAGAACAGTCTGCTAGAACAATAAAAACGACTGATAAGCCGAACAGCAATATAACAAGCAACTGCGACACAGAATCAGGAACAAGGAGATAATATAACGACACTAAGTAGGGACCATCAGCAGATCCTCCACAAGTCACAAAACTCCCATACTACTGAATCTAAGTTCAGCATAAGAAAATACCCGACTGTGACAATGCACAGATACCAGTACAAATTGGGTCAGAAGCTACAGCTCAGGACCTGAGTTACTCAGAGTGTCTAAGCGACACACAACCTCAGTACAACGTCGAAAATCACTAAGTCTATACAAAGTTCTGTGAACAGAGTCTCCAGAACTAACAAGAATAATAATGAGACAGAGACTATCTTCCAACAAGAGCCAATAAGGGAGATTTAGGCATTCCTTGTCTGGAATACGTCCAACCACCAAGCGAGTCTAGACCAGACTGAATACTTCAGGCGAGGTGAGGACCCCCCCCCTCGATCACGTGATAGCTCCGTGGACAGCTGTTGCCCAGCAACAGAAGCCGGCAGAGTAACGAGCAAAGAGCGATAATTACAGAAGTTAGACAATCAAGACTTGAACTGAGCACATAATATGTTACATCCTACCTAACAAAATTTAACTAAGTCAAATAATAATAATATAAAGCAATATATTCACGATTTAGCTATTATCGCAAATATAAGCAATATAAAATTATATGAAAAGGTAATATTTATATACATGCACATTATATACATAATATACATTGCAACCCATTCAGGGGTTGCAACACCCACTTTGTGACCAGTACTGACACATGCTTGTCTCAGTCAGTGACTAATTTATATTTTGCTGAAATTGACCAAACACGGTTCAACACACCTGACGTGAAAATATATTTATTTCGATTAGAGACAAACTTCTATAAACTCCTTGATTTAGATAGCTATATCTTCAGATATTTTTATAATAATTTCGAGGTGAAAAATAAGATATACTCCAGAGGTTAGAGAAGAGATAGAGTTCAGACAAGGATGTGTAAAAGCAGTCTGTACTCATCACTCAAAGCAGTGAATTCTCGACCATCGTAGCAAGCAGTAGCCAGATCTCAGCCATCATAGCAAGCAACAGCCCGTTCCCAGCCATCACAGGAAGTAGTAGTAGCTAGGCAGTAGTAGCTAGATAGTTATAGCAGTGACTCCTGAGCAATCTGAGCTCACTAATTCACAGTGAGTCAAGCAGTAGCTACGTCTCTCATTGAACGAACATTTAGTGAGCCGGAAGTAAAGCTGGAGTTTAGTCTAAGCAGTCAAGTGGCTGTGGTACGGCAGTGTGTGTGCATGGAGTAGCAGCCACAGATAGGAGCATCGACCCTCTAGTGTGTGTTGAGACATAAAGGGAGGGGAATTTTTTTTTTTTTTAGCTAACACACACGTGTAATTTTACCTTATTCCTAGTAATGGCCCTCGTATTGTATATAGTCTTAATAACCCTCGTGTAGCAGATAGTCTTAATAGTATGATAATAAGATGTTATCTTCTTTATAGAATAATAATAAGATATTATCACCTTTATATTATAATAAGGTAAAAGGACCCCAGTGGAAATAAGTCTGTCTGACTTTTTTGGGTTATCCCAGGTTCTCTACACATATGCTGCTATGTATGATAATCTATGTAACTGTATTTGTGTATACCTGGATGAACTTACTTATCAACCTGACGTCCAGGATACCACACCAGTGGTGAAAATTTGAAGCCGATCCAATGAATCATTCTCCAATTATGGCACAGATTTCAAGGATACAATTTTCTTCTTAAATATTTTACTATAATGGCAAATTTGCCCACACAAACTTAATATGTACTATCAAAGTCATAAGATACACCAATTCTTAAATATTTAAGTTATTTACAACAGGTAAATTATAAATTATTTAACGTGATTTAAGAGTATATATATTTCAAGTTATTTTACGCACAAAATGGTCAGCTCTGCTCCTACAAACTTCAGGTTTGCAAATCATTGAGGTCTAATAAAATTGGACCATTTGGTTACTGCACAGTCTACTAAAATACATCATAATTGACAGTTCGAGGTCCATCAGAAAAAACCATTCACAGTTTATTGCACAGAAAATACCATATCTATTTCCTCAAAGCTAAAACTAAATCCAAATTTTTTAACAAGGAAGATACATCAGTTTTGACAATTGGAACTTTTATGAAAAACATTTTGCCAGACAGTGGCTTCTTCACTCCAATACCAAGAAGAATGGTGTAAAGAGAGGAAAAGTTTGAGGTAATCGGTCCCTCAGCCTGGAATCTAGGTGTTCAGTCCATTAATCTTAAAGAAAGTACAGCATATGGTGGGAGAAGTGACTTATATACTGTAATCAGGTGAGAGGAAGCAGGAGGAGGCGGAGTCACAGTGGAATCATCCACTAGTGTAAGTACGTTTTACAAACTTTTGTCTTTCCGTTGTTCTTTGTATCGGACTGATGAAGCCGCTGTGTGGCGGAACGTTTCCTCAATATAGTTTCCCAAATGTTACATAAGTGTCTCATTCTTCCACATATGACCATACACCTGACTCAGCACACTGAGGATGGCAGTTAATTTAAAATTTTGTTAAGTCACATGTCAAGCTAAATATATGAGTGATATGTCAGGCATAGTTTAAATTCCTCACAAATTCTATGAATTATAAATTAATCTAATTTATATAACACTGAACTAATATTAATATTAAAATCAATACTATTTTTTTATGAAACTTGATTCGATTATATTTCTTTCAACCATAGGCCTGATTAATGCAACTTTCTCTGCCTTTTGAAATCAAATGGGTGGTTAAAATCTCTCACATGAATAAACAAAGCTTGACAAAGCTCATGAAGAGCGAAACGTTGCCACAATAAAAATGTCGCATTAGTTGCACTTGTGTTTTTTTTTTTTTTTTTACTTAACATATTTTCGGTAATTCTACCAACATTATTACAAGTCTTTCAGCCCCTGATCGCTGTATAGTCCTTGTGGCTTAGCGCTTCTTTTTGATTATAATAATAATTTCAGCCCCTGAGTTCTTTCAGCCCCTGAGTTTTTTCAGCCCCTTAGTTTAATTCTGTTTCAGTTTACCTTAAACTAATGTGTAATATATGAAAGGAAAAACATAAATCATTGGAAATTAATCTTTCCTAAGATATATGGGATATTTTGGTCTTCATAAACAAGACTTACTCAGATCAACAGTTGTTCCCACTATGTACCTTTACTACTTATGTGTGACAGTTATATATATTCTTGTGATGAATTTAAATAATGATGATTTAAGTTTTAATATAAATCAGTCATACAATGCGACCTTCTTCAAGGGCTGTGCACTGATGCTGTTTTTTTTCACATAGATCAGTTTTACAGATTAAGAGATGTTATCCTACCTCAGCCCTGTCTGAGGGTTACTACTTGCCGCCAGGACGCGACCCACACCAGTCGGCTACCACCCAGGTGCCTACTAGCTGCTACGTGAACAGGGGTAGTGGGTGTAAAGAAACCCGTCAAGTGTTTCCACCCGTACTGGGGATCGAACCGCGGACACTCATTGTATGGGCTGAATGCGCTACCAACCGAGCTACGTAGCTGAAGGGATCTTGGTCAAAGGAATTGAAGCAACTCCCTATTCCTAGGATCAAACTTAATTCCCTTGCCCTCACCAGGGGCTCAGTGCGTCGTAATATTCCCTCCAACTGCTCTCCTCTGATCAAGATTAGCTCTTCGTCACGACTTTCATGACCAAGAAGCAAGAATGCTACATTGTTTTTAACAAGAAGAGGTACTAAGAATACCACCACCATCATTATTTCCGAATGGGAAAAGATGCATTGTAAATACATCGCAGAGTTCTTACGTTAATGATTCCTGGATAGAAGCGTGACTGATAGGCAACACAGAATTGGCATAAATAGGGAGAAATCATAGTAACATAAACCTTGGTAATAGTACACAAACAACCCTCACATAGGAGAGAGAAAAGCTTATGACGACGTTTCGGTCCGACTTGGACCATTCAGAAGTCACACTGATATGTAGGTTTGCCAGGACGAGTTCTGACCCGGGTCTTCTCCACGTGGTGACCCGGCAGTGTTAGAGTTGGTACAAGTGATGTACCGTTTACAGCCCTATGTCAGGGGCATAGTTATGACAAAGGCACAGTGAGTCTTCTGCAGGTGAAGTGGAGTACCGCGGGGGTGTGACCTCCGAAACCCTCTCCAGGTATACTCCAGGTGTACACTATCAAACGTAATTTATTCAATTTATTCTTAGCGATTCGACTATCTGTGTAAAATATGTTAATATGTGTTTTTTCTTCTGCGCCATTTCCCTATTCAGCTTTCATCATTACCCAATGTTACTTGATGTCTGTTATTCATAAAATTCATGACATTAAACCCTAAATCAACATTTCCACAATCCATGTTTACCTTCCAAAACCCATACCTCTAACTAATCATAGTTTAAAGCCCGAACATCGCTCTCCACTGAACCAACAGGAGCACTTACATCAGCCCTTGGTAAGTGAACCCCATCCCTGGCATATATGTTATTTCTGTCATAGAAGTCATCCCAGTTCTCTGTGAATGATACTGCATTATCCTTGCAGAGTTTGTCCAGCCAACAGTTAATACCAATTGCTCTGGACAACCATTCATTTCCAATTCCCATTCAAGGTACAGTACATATAACAAGGTGCCCTCCTTTCTTCCTAATTATGTCTATTGCTGTCTTATACCTGCTAACTAAATCCTCACTTCTACGCTTGCCTACATCATTGCCTCCAGCACTAAGGCAGATAATAGGATTGATCCCATTACTATTCATAACGTTGTCAAGATGGCTAACAATATCTTCCATCCCAGCCCCAGGAAAGCAAACCCTCTGTCTCCTGCTCTTATCTTTCAAGCAGGAAGTCCTATCCATGAACCTAACCTGACTGTCACCAACAAGCACGATGTTCTTACCTTCCTAGGTGCACCTCGTTGTGTCGTTCCAAGAAGCTGATTCGCATTCATCAGGTAGCAAGTGATGAGGATATTGATGTCAATGATATAGTGATCTTAAATTGTGGATTACAACAATCTTGCAAATTCCCAGTGCATAGTGTATAATACATGGATTGTATATATGGACGAGCAGCACTAGAAATTATGGCCAAATGTCGACAGAGAAGCGGAAATAAATAAAGAGATGAATATTGGACTATCATATAAGTAATATAGCAAGGGATAAGGATATGTATGTGTAATGATACAGTGAGCTGAAATTGTAGCTAACAGTAATCTTAATTAATCCTCAGTATAGAGTACAATATTTGGTGTAATATATGGGAATAAACTATGGTCAAGTGGCACTAGCGAATTATTGCCAGATGTCGACAGAGGAGTGGAAATAAGCAACCACATGAGTATTAATTAAACTATCGCCATAAATAATAAAACAAGCAATAGAGGCACTGATGTGCAAAGATATAGCGATCTTAAACTATGGCTGATAATAAAGTGAACAAAGATATATAAAGCATGGGAGGAAGAGATAGGAAGAGTAAACAAAAAAATGCAGAATGCCCATACCACAACAAATGACTCGAAACTATATAGTCACCATACCAAACCACGGGTGGGGTTAGAACCTGCGATCAGAGTTTTTTGATACTCTCTGATCGCGAGCTCTAACCCCACCCATGGAATGGTTTGTTTGCAATCGTGTCATTACAATTTCGTGAGTCTATGTAGTCACCTATTGACAAAAAAATACAGGAAACAAAAACATCAGTTAACCCAACCCCCACACATTATGCTAACCCAGACCCATCCCCCAGTCCTAGCGCTACTGCCCACAGCGCTGGTGCTTGCCCAGGCTCAGCTCCCCCAGTCCCAGTGCTGATGCAGACTCAGCCCCCAGCTTTAGTGCCAGTCCAGACTCTGTTAGGGACTCTACCACAGTCACTACTAAAACCTTAAATATACAACCATCATTGCACAAGATCATAGCCCACATTACAGATGTAGTGGAGGAGTCTTCTTCTTCTGGAGAAAGTAGTTCCCTGGAAGCAGGATGGGGCGGCCCTGGCTTGGACACTGTGGAATACGGTGTAGTCCTAAAAACTGCACAAATTGAGACCACACCTACCAAAAATTCTACCCAACCAAAAGTGAAACTGTGCAGATTCTAAGTTTGGGGAATAGCATGGAATATCAGGAAAAACAAATGGGACATGCAACTTCGAGCATCCCAAAAAATGTCGTGACCTCCTGGCTAAAGGAGTGTGTCATTCTCCCTCCTGTAAATTCTCTCACCCAGAAATGTGGCACTCTTCGGTCCTCCAAAGACAATGCTACAACACCAGCTGCCCTGCATACCATCTGAAAGGAACCAGGAGGTACAGATCTCATAAGACAAACAATAGTAGTTACGACAACCCCGCTCCAAGTGAATTTTAGTGGCAGAATACGAAGAAAATGGAAGGAAATAAAAATTGTCCACCACCTTGGAGCCTTGTTGGACTGGAGGCACAGCCAGTGGCCCCTCCCCCCCATGACCCTCCAGAACCACAACTACTGATGTCAATAACAAAATCCCCCCAACAAGCACAGAATACAACCTAGTTTTTATTTGCTAATATACAGTTCCATCCACCAACAACAAAATATCTTATATCAGTGGACTTCTATAGGAGTCAAATGCGATGTCTGCAGCCATCACAGAGACCCACACAAAAGATCACTTTGGCAACAAAATATGGATAAATGGGTACAACCTTTTTAGATGTGACAGAAAGAACAGGCAACAAGGGAGAGTTGGCCTGTATGTCAAAGAGTCGCTCATCTGCATGCAGATGCTGAACACCACAAATGATGTAGTTGAAGCTTTAACAATAAAGATCGAGAACCAAAACCTAGTTATCGTGGTTGTATATAAGCCACCAGATGCAACCTCCCAACAGTTCAAGGAACAGCTGCTGAAAATTGGTTACCGTCTGGACGACCTTCCAGCTCAATCCCCAAACATCTTACTGCTGGTGATTTCAATCTAAGGCATACAAAATAAAAGAATGTAGCAAATAATGTTATAGAAACAATCCCTGGAGGAAGTGCAGATGAAAGGTCACACACATATGAGCTACTAAATCTCTGCGATAAACACACCCTAAGTCAGTAGATAGTGGAGCCAACAAAAATGGCAAACACACTTGACCTTATCTTCACAAATAATGAGGACCTGGTAAGAAACATAAACACATCTAATTCCAATCACAATCTAATCGAAGTTCAGACTTACATGCACAGGGGTCTTGATCAGCAAAATGCACGCATAGCTGTGAAGGTGTCTTCATCAAATACAACATCAACTAGGACCAGGTTAACCATATCCTAGATGAAACACGTTGGGAAGGTATCTTAAATAACCTGGATCCAAACCAGTGCCTTGCAAGGATCAACTTCCTGGCAGCTGAAGTATGTTCAAGGCATATTCCCCGAAGAAAGTAAACTGAAGAGAGATAGACGCTTCCTCTACAGAAGACGATGAAGAATCACTGAACTCTTCAAGAACAGTAGACTATCTGATACACGGAAGGAAGCGCTGACCAGGGAAATGGAAAGTATCGATGTTAAGTTAAAAGATTCATACAGGACCCAAGAGAGACAGGAGGAGCTAGGAGCGATTAGTGAAACTGAAAGAAATTTGAAATATTTCTTTTCATGCCAAAAACAAGGCAAATACCTTGCTCACACAAGATGGGACTTACACAGATGACAACAAAGAAATGAGTGAGATCTAAATGAGTCGATCTAAAGATCGACAATCCAAATGATTTTTTCATGAATTAGCCTCAAAACTCCATCAATATATGTCACATTTCCGACATTACCCTAACTCCGACAGACATTGAGAAAGCCATTGACAGCATGCCCATGCACTCAGCCTCAGGTCCAGACTCGTGGAACTCTGCATTCATTAAGAGCTGTAAGAAACCCCTTTTGCGTGCCCTAAGTATACTACGATATGGTCTTGGAGGCACTGGAAGAAAAACAGAATGCAGATAAAATATACACAGACTTTGCAAAAAGCCTCTGATATGGTGTAATAGTGCACAAAATCATGCCAAAGGAATAACTGGCAAAGTGGGTAAATGGATCTTTAACTTTCTAACCAATCGAACATAAATACTAGTGGTAAACAGAGTTACATCGGAAGCTGCCATAATGAAAAGCTCTGTTCCACAAGGCACAGTACTCGCCCCCATCCTGTTCCTTATCCTCATACCAGACATAGAGATGTAATCCACAGCACAGTGTTATCCTTTGCAGACGATACTGGGATCTGCATGAGACTATCATCTGCAGAGGACACGGTTAACCTCCAAGAAGATATAAACCAAGTTTTCGAATGAGGAACGGGAAACAATATGATGTTCAATGAAGACAAATTCCAACCACTCCGTTATGGAAAACTGGAGGAGAAAATAATTAGAACTGCCTATACTACAAACTCTGATCATACTACAGAGCGAAAAAATAATGTGAGATACCAGGGAGTGGTAATGTCTGATGATCTCACTTTCAAGGATCACAACAGTGCCATGATCGCACGTGCAAAGAAAATGATAGGATGGATATAGAGAACATTCAAAACAAAAGATGCCAAGCCAATGATGATCTTCTTCAAATCACTTGTTCTCTCTAGGCTGGAATACTGCTGTTTATTAACATCTCCGTTCAAAGCAGGTGAAATTGCTCATAAAAGTTCCATCAAACACCTCAACTACTGGGAACGGGGCGCAAAATTCCCCCACTGAAAAGTAAGGGCTCCATTGGTACACTGAGAGAAAACACAATAAATGTCCGGGGCCCAAGAGTGTTCAACAGCCTCCCACCATGCATAAGAGGAATTACCACTAGGTCCCTGGCTGCCCTCAAGAGTGAGTTGGACAGATACTTAAAGTCGGTGCCAGATCAGCTGGGCTGTGGTTCATATGTTGGACTACCTGCAGCCAGCAGTAAGAGCCTGGTTGATCAGGCCTTGATCCACCAGGAGGCCTGGTCGTGGATCGGGCCGCGGGGGCGTTGATCCCAGGAATACCCTCCAGGTAGACTCCAGGTAGGTAGGCCTGTTGTATATGCATGATTGTACGTGTGTGTGTACTCACCTATTTGTACTCACCTATTTGTGGTTGCAGGGGTCGAGTCCTAGCTCCTGGCCCCGCCTCTTCACCGGTTGCTACTAGGCCCTCTCTCTCCCCGCTCCATGAGCTTTATCAAACCTCGTCTTAAAACTGTGTATGGTTCCTGCCTCCACTACGTCATTTTCTAGGCTATTCCACTGCCTTACAACTCTATGACTGAAGAAATACTTCCTACTATCTCTCTGACTCATTTGTGTCTTCAACTTCCAATTGTGGCCTCTTGTTTCTGTGTCCCCTCCCTGGAACATCCTGTCTTTGTCCACCTTGTCTATTCCACGCAGTATTTTATATGTCGTTATCATGTCTCCCCTGACCCTCCTGTCCTCCAGTGTCGTCAGGCCGATTTCCCTTAATCTTTCTTCATAGGACATTCCCCTTAGCTCTGGAACTAACCTTGTCGCAAACCTTTGTACTTTCTCTAGTTTCTTGACGTGCTTTATCAAGTGCGGGTTCCAAACAGGTGCTGCATACTCCAGTATGGGCCTGACATACACGGTGTACAGTGTCTTGAATGATTCCTTACTAAGGTATCGGAATGCTGTTCTCAGGTTTGCCAGGCGCCCATATGCTGCAGCAGTTATCTGATTGATGTGTGCTTCCGGAGACATGCTCGGTGTTATACTCACCCCAAGATCTTTCTCCTTGAGTGAGGTTTGCAGTCTTTGGCCACCTAGCCTATACTCTGTCTGCGGTCTTCTGTGCCCTTCCCCTATCTTCATGACTTTGCATTTGGCAGGATTAAATTCGAGAAGCCATTTGCTGGACCAGGTGTCCAGTCTGTCCAGGTGTGTGTGTGTGTGTGTGTGTGTGTGTGTGTGTGTGTGTGTGTGTGTGTGTGTGTGTGTGTGTGTGTGTGTGTGTGTGTGTGTACTCACCTAATTGTACTCACCTAATTGTGGTTGCAGAGGTCGAGACCCAGCTCCTGACCTCGTCTCTTCACTAATCGCTACTAGGTCCTCTCTCTCCCTGCTCCATGAACTTTATCATACATCGTCTTAAAGCTGTGTATTGTTCCTGCCTCAACTAGATCACTTGCTAGACTATTCCACTTCCTGACTGCTCTGTGACTGAAGAAATACTTCCTGTGTGTGTGTGTGTGTGTGTGTGTGTGTGTGTGTGTGTGTGTGTGTGTGTGTGTGTTTTATCATTTTGTCCTAGGCACGTATCAATTTGACACTAGGCCTGTTTTATTTGCATGTGTGTTAGTTACCATTGTGTCCTAGGCACATGTCAATTAGACATGTATGCATGGATGTATGTGTATGTGAGTGTGTATGTATGTTTCTGTGTGTGTGTGTTTGTGTGTGTGTGTGTGTACTCACCTATTTGTGGTTGCAGGGGTCGAGTCATAGCTCCTGGCCCCGTCTCTTCACTGATTGCTACTAGGTCCTCTCTCTCCCTGCTCCATGAGCTTTATCATACCTCGTCTTAAAACTATGTATGGTTCCCGCCTCCACTACGTCACTTTCTAGGCTATTCCACTGCCTGACTACTCTATGACTGAAGAAATACTTCCTAACATCCCTTTGATTCATCTGAGTCTTCAACTTTCAATTGTGACCTCTTGTTTCTGTGTCCCATCTCTGGAACATCCCGTCTTTGTCCACCTTGTATATTCCGCGCAGTATTTTATATGTCGTTATCATGTCTCCTCTGACCCTCCTGTCCTCCAGTGTCGTCAGGCCGATTTCCCTTAACCTTTCTTCGTAGGACAATCCCCTTAGCTCTGGGACTAGTCTTGTTGCAAACCTTTGCACTTTCTCTAATTTCTTGACGTGCTTGACCAGGTGTGGACATCAAACTGGTGCTGCATACTCCAGTATGGGCCTGACGTAATGGTGTACAGAGTCTTGAACGATTCCTTACTGAGGTATCGGAATGCTATCCTTAGGTTTGCCAGATGCCCGTACGCTGCAGCAGTTATCTGACTGATGTGCGCCTCAGGAGATGTGCTCAGTGTTATACTCACCCCCAGATCTTTTTCCATGTGTGAGGTTTGCAGTCTTTGGCCACCTAGACTATACTGTGTCTGCGGTCTTCTTTGCCCTTCCCCAATCTTCATGACTTTACATTTGGCAGGGTTAAACTCAAGGAGCCAGTTGCTGGACCTGGCTTGTAGCCTGTCCAGGTCTCTTTGTAGTCCTGCCTAATCCTCGACCGATTAGATTCTTCTCATTAACTTCACATCATCTGTGTGTGTGCGTGTGTGTGTGTGTGTGTGTGTGTGTGTGTGTGTGTGTGTGTGTGTGTGTGTGTGCGTGTGTGTGTGTGTGTGTTATCTAACTGACGAGTTTGCAGAGATTATTTATAACGAATAAGCAGAGTAAAAAAAAAATATTTTGTACAACAAAACTGCGAAAATCATTCTGAAAAAGACGAAAAATGTTTATATTATTGACTATAACCATTACCAAATAAATTTAAACTGATCAATGTCATGTTTAGTGAGAAAAGTCCTTCTCTATACTAGTCAAGAATAGCTGCTGGAGATGACCTGGAAAATTAATACCCACTTCGAAATGACTTGCATATCAAGCATCGCTGTTCAAATGAAAAAAATAAATAAGACTTAATATGAGACTTAATGGTAAAGTTTACATATTCTTGAGATTTAATCCCAAAGTATATTTACTTTTAAGACTACAAGTTCGGGAACATTAAATTTATTACATGACATCTACGATGTGTTTACAACATGTTTTCTACCAGACTGAGGTAATGACGGTGCTGGTATTCTCAAGAAGACTTTGTGCTCAAATACAATACTTCATCTATAATTCAATGTCATGGAAGTGCTGCTCAAGAGACCAGGAGAAAAGAATAAAAGTGAGGGAATGTTGCAAAATACTGAGCCTGTAGGAACATACAGCTCTTGATTAGTGCTAGGCTGTTACAAATGTACAAGTAATATATATCTTTCTCCTTTCAACATACCGGCCGTGTCCTACCGAGGCTGGTAGGCCCAAAAGGAAAAACGAAAGTAATATATATATATATATATATATATATATATATATATATATATATATATATATATATATATATATATATATATATATATATATATATATATATATATATATATATATATATATGTAGTGCCGAATATATAAAACTGGTCAATTAGCAAGAACTCATTTAAAATTAAGTCCTTTCTAAAATTTATACGTTTAAAGATATATTTTTTTCATTAATGTTAATGTAAAAATTTTTAATTTTGCACCAAAAGAATCTTAGAAAACTTACCTAACCTTATTATAGCAAGCGCAATTTATTTTAGCCTAACCCAACTAAATATGTTTTAGATTTGTTTACAATAATTAATACTGGACAAACACAACGGAATATATATGTGCAATAAGATGACAGTAAACAGGTGATTTCAGAATATGTAAAACAAACAATGTGAAATAATATAGAAATTCCAAGCGCTTTCCTGACTACTCACTTCCGAATAGGCAGAACTTGCGATCTTGGCTTAAATAGCAAAGCTCATCTTGCCATATAGGACAAGCGAAAATTTGTGTATGCAATAATTTCGCCAAAATCATTCTGAACCTAACGAAAAAATATATTTCATTTTGTTTGTTTAGTATTAAATTACTGTAAACAAATCTTATATATATTTTGTTGGGTTAGGCTAAAATAAATTGTTTCTGTTATAATAAGGTTAGGTAAGTTTTCTAGGATTCTTTTGGTGCAAAATTATAAATCTTTTACATTAACAATAATGAAAAAAATATATCTTTAAACGTGTAAGAGAAAATTTCAGAAAGGACTTAATTTTAAATGAGTTCTTGCTAATTGACCAGTTTTACATATTCGGCACGACGTATATATATATATATATATATATATATATATATATATATATATATATATATATATATATATATATATATATATATATTATATATATATATAAATAACATTGATCACAGTAAGCAGGTGATATCACAATATGCAGAACAACCACTATGAAAAAATAGTGAAATTCCAAAATTCCAAGCCCAATCGTGATTTCTCACTTTACCTATATATATATATATATATATATATATATATATATATATATATATATATATATATATATATATATATATATATATATATATATATATATATATATATATATATATATATATGGCTTGTTTTTGTGTTAATTTCCTCTACCATCAAGCACTGTACAAAAAAAAAAAAAGATAATCGACTAATATAACCAGATCTTGACGTATGCTAAACATCAAATTAATATAATTAAAAATAAAGGGAAAAAGAATGAAGAATAAAAACAAAAACAAAGTAATTTTACTGAGTGTTCAGTGTTCAGTGGTCAGTGGTCACGACAGGTCACGGGTCCTGACCGTCTCTGGGGAATAGTGTGGAGGGTTACAAAGCCATGGCTTGCTTTTGTAGTGTGTTAAAAATTGAGGTTGGAGTGTTGAAGGAGGAGGTCCTGCTTCTCCAGGAGGAAATCAGGAAGCTGAAGGTTCACCTCGATGGGTTTGGGAGTGAGTGTGAGGTAGCTGGAGTGGTTGAGGAGAATGAGGCTACCAGCAGCGAGGTGCAGTCTGTCACTCACTGCAAGGAGGCTGAAGGTGGGGAGGACAAAAAGGCTACCAGCAGTGAGGTGCAGTCCAGCACCAGCACCTCCAGCAGCGATTTGGAGAGTGGCAGCGTCTTTAAGTGGCAAGTGGTTTACAATTCAGGAAGAAGATAAAGAAGGCTAACAGAGAAGATGTGAAGATAGGAAATCGATTCTCCCTTCTACAGGGCGAGTGTACTTCAGTGGTTGGTGAGGTTAAAGGTATCACTATCTCCCCTGCTAATCCAGGTGAAAATATTCTGATAGTAGGAGATTTCCCAGGTAAGATATATGGATCATGCTTTTTGTAACAGAGATAAGAAGGTCAGAAAGAGGGTGTGCCTCCCAGGAACTGGTGTTGGTGACATAGTCAGCCGGTTGGTTAATATTATATCAGGTAATGGGATTAAGCCCTGGTGGAAATGATACTGGGAAGGGCAGAAGACAGGAGCTGCTGGATAAGTAGAGGTCAGCCATAGAAGTAGTCAGGTTTAAGGGGGTAAATCATTGTAAAGAATATGATAGTGTATATGGACTCAGTAAGGCTTTCGATAGAGTTCCACATCAAAGGCTATTGAGGAAACTTAAAGCACACGGAATAGGAGGAAAGAATTTTTCCTGAGTAGAGGCAAGGTTGAAAAATAGGCAGCAGAGAGTTTGCATAAATGGGGAGAAATCAGAATGGGGAACGACACAAGCTGTGCTCCACGGGGGTCAGTGTCGGGCCCCTTTTTGTTCACAATTTACATAAAGGACATAGATGAGGGAATAAATAGCGATATAAGCAAATTTGCTGATGACACCAAAATAGGCCATCCAATTCATTCTAATGAGGACATTAGAGCACTCCAGGATGATTTGAATAAACTGATGCAGTGGTCGAGAAGTGGTAGATGCAGTTTAATACAGACAAATGCAAAGTTCTAAATGTTGGACAGGACAATATCCATGCCACAAGTAAATTAAATAATGTAGATCTTAATATTAAGGATTGCAAAAACGATTCAGGAGTTCTGGTTAACAGTAATCTGAAACCAAGACAACAGTGCATAAGTGTTCGAAATAAAGCTAACAGAATCCTCGGCTTCATATCAAGAAGTATAAATAATAGAAGTCCTCAGGTTGTTCTTCAACATCTTAGGTTAGGCCTCATTTAGATTTTGTTGCACAGTTTTGGTCATCGTATTACAGAATGGATACAAATGCATTGGAAAGCGTACAAAGGAGGATGTCAAAGTTGATCCCATGTATCAGAAATCTTTCCTATGAGGACAGACTGAGGACCCTGAATTTGCACTCTCTAGAAAAGCGTAGAATTAGGGGGTATATGACTAAGGTGTGTAAATGGAAAACAGGAATTAATAAAGGGGATACAAATAGCGTGCTAAAAATATCTAGAAAATATCTGGAAACATTCAGATTCAGGAAGGATACAGGAAAGCACTGGTTTGGTAACAGAGTTGTGGATGAGTGGAACAAACTCCCGAGTACCGTCATAGAAACTAAGACGTTGTGTAGTTTTAAAAATAGGTTAAATAAATACATGAATGGGTGTGGATGAGTGTAAGTTGGACCTGACCACCTTGTGCTACTAGGTCAGGTGCCGTGTTCCTTCCTCAGTGAATGGGACTTGACCTGACTTTCATAAGGCACTGCTTGAAACCGGTGGGTGAATTGGGCCAGTAGCCCTGTTGCAGTGTTCCTTCTTTCTTATGTTATTACACAGGGAAGACTTGTCTCTGCTGGTGTACACTCTGCTGGTGTGCACTCTGCTGGTGTACATTCTGTTGGTGTACATTCTGCTGGTGTACACTCTGCTGGCGCACATTCTGCTGGTGTAGTCTCTGCTGGTGTACACTGCTGGTATACATTCTGCTGCTGTACAATCTGCTGGTGTACACTCTGCTGGCACACACTCTACTGGTTTAGTCTCTGCTGGTGTACACTCTGATGTACACTCTGCTGGTGTACACTCTGCTGGTGCACACTCTGCTGGCGCACACTCTGCTGGCGCACA